>NW_026555342.1:491041-689295 GCF_029017545.1 Prosopis cineraria | reverse complement strand
AATCAATTCAAAAAGTCTTTTCAGCATAGTTTGTCCTACTAGGTAACTTAAATAATCATTACATTGTGATTATTTGCATTATAATATGTAATTTTTCCTAACATTTAAATATTTTGTTCATCTTAATAGGTGGAATTTAACATACCTCATATTCTAGAATGTTGTTAAGTTCACTAAGGCTTTTTATAGGATGGAGGATAAAGATGAAGATTAGAAGAAATACTTCAAAAAGAAACTTAAACTATCTTCAAGATCAAGCTATGTTGATGATAGAATGGAAATGGAGGATGAAGATGAACTTGGTAATTATGATGGGTTGAAGGTACAATTAAACTTCTTAATGTCTCTGACTAAAGTGTTGCAAAGGAGTTTCTCACCTTTTGGATTTGTTCTACACTATGACCCTTCAATTTTCTAGATCAAATTAAGTCTAAATACATGCTTTCAAAATATAGTTACAATCAAGAGATGACTAAACTCAATTGCAGTTGAATCCAATTCTTTGTTAAGTGACATGGCAGAAAAGGATGTAAAAGTAAGTATGAGAAGTATTGGGAAAAGGTGGAAAACATGAATTCAGTATAGTTGATAGTAGTGATTCTTGCTCATAGATTCAAATTTTCTTATGTTGAAGTTGCTTTCAAACATTTTTATTGCTGATTACACAATAGAGAAGCGATAAAAAAGAAAATTATGGGCTCTTGTATCACTTATTTGATAAGTGCACAGTAGCTCTTACAATTAGTGGTGGCGAACTACATGAAATTATTACAAAGGTGGGGAATAACAGTGCTAGTGATGGGGGAAGCAAGTTCCTTCACCTTCTGAAAAAATTATTGATGTCGCAATGCAATATTTCTTAGCCATTGCAATGATATGCATCCAAATAAACCAATTTCAAGGTTGGAAGAGTATCTAAATGTAGAGCTAGTCAATTATTGTGATGAAAAGTTTGACATTTTGGCATGGTGGAAAGTAAGTTCTTCCAAATAAAAAGTTTTGGATTTGATTGCATGTGATTTGTTGGCTAAATCTTTGCCTATAGTGTCTCCAAATTTTCTTTTAGTATTAGGGGTTGAGTACTAGATACTTTTAGGAGTTCCTTATCTTCAAAAGTGGTAAGGCATTCATTTGCACTTAGAATGTGCTATCATCAACATCATGCACTTCATTAGAAGAGATTGATGTTGAACATTTTGATGTGATTTTGCATGCTTTTGATGGTAATTTGAATAACCTATTTGATTTATATTCATTCTCCATATTATATAATATATATTATTACTTATTGATCTAATTATTTTAATTTATCTTGTACAGAAAGAGTCACTAGTTCAATCTTCTATTGTATCATAAGTGACTTTGAAGAAGATAAGGATTGATGATTAATGAAGATCTTCTATGTTTGTGTCTTTGTGATGTGTTGTGTGTGTAGTTGGATAGGTGTTAGTGTTTAACATTTTAAAATGATGTTACTTATAGAGTTATGGTGCTTTTTGAATTTCTGGATTTGTGGTGGCTTGATCGGATGGATGTGAGAAATGATTGAATGACGATTCATGAGGCTAAATGGCTAACACGCCAAGATTATGACTATTTGGAAATTAAAATTATTTATCCTTGTTTATTTATTATTAAATTATTGATTCTTATATTATTCAATGGTTTAAACTTTTAGAATGATACTATTTATGTTAAATTAGAATGAGATGAAAACATATGTTCCTATCTTTTTTAAAATAAGCCAAAAATGGGTATATGCGGATATAGGCGGGTAACAGGTGAGGCCATGAGTGGCCCATACCCTCCTGTTAAAAGCCCTACTCAAAAGAATTAATTTCTTCCAACCAAACTCAATATTATTTGAGAGTCTAAATAAGCCCAAGAAGGAGAAGGAAAGGAGTATATCAAGGAAGAAATGTTTGGAAGAATTATGTCAAACTTATTTTTAAGAAAATTGCTCAAAGAATTGATTAAATAATTAAAATTTTATCAGAATAAAACAGCACCAATTTCTCCTTATATTTTTAAATGGAGGGAATAATAAGCTTTAATATTAATATTAATAATACGTTAAATTCTACCAGTTTTAATTTGATTAGGTAAAAGTTTATTTAAGTATATGAAAATAACTATGTCATTCTTCTCCTCATAAGAAATCCCTGGCTATATATAGGACCTTAGTTAAATAATAACTTATAAAATAATAATATAAACTCTAACTAAAATATCTAATCCTTATGAATAGGATAGCCTTATTCTTATAAAATACTCATTAAAATTAACTAAATTCTGTTATAATCCTAGATAATATAAATCCTAATTAATCTAAGATATTGCAAACATCGATATTCAAATAAATATCCTAATACAAATAAGGATAAAAGAACAAATTGACCTTTAAATTATAAGTCTAGAATTACCTGAAATCCTAAACTCAATTTTGGCACAATGCACTCTTTCAACTTTTAAAAACTGTTTAATCTAGCTAGTCTTTAATGTTAGCAAAAATTAACTTTAAACATTAGTTGATAAAAACAGAATGTCAAAAATTGCAAAAAAGGACCAATAATTTTTTGGGTCCTTTTTTGTAATTTTTTGAGTTGTTGTTTGTAATTTCCAGGCCTTTTTACTGCAAGTTTTTTTTTGTTCTTTTTTAACATTTTTTAGTTAACTAAAGTTAAAGTTAATTTTTACTAATGATAGTCGATAGTGGTTAGATTGCAATATTTTAAAAGTTGAAGAAAAATATTGTATCAAAATGAGTTTGGAATCGTAAATGTTTCTAAACTGTTTATGAGCCATTTTGCTCCTTTACCCTACAAATAATCCTAAAAAATAATCAAAAAATATAAAATAATCCTATTTATTCTTAACCCATGTTTCTTCATTAGATTAAATGAATTAAAGTAGACTGATAGAATAGATTAGAAAGTACTTAGGAACCCTAAGTAAATAAGTCTGTAATTCATCCCAGCTAAAGAACTCCAGCATAGGTTGTCTCACGAATACTTCTTAATGACAATCGTTCCATTAATCCAAACAAAATTTTAATCAATTAAATTCTGGACTTTTCAATTAAGATTACATAAATGCATAATTAGATTATCAATCTACTTAGTTTGAAATATTATTATATCTAACCAGGTCGAGATATGAAGAAAGCTCAATCTTCAATTAACAATGCAAGATCTATTTATAAAAAAATCCCGTACATTATAATCTAACTTCATCGTTCAAAGTATCAAAATGTCATCTCATTATGCAATCCATTTGGCTGCTCTCACAAGTGCGAGATTGGAGTAATAAAATTTCTAAAATATTCCAAAAATCAAACCCAAAGAAGAACAATGATCTTTATTATTTTAGAAATGAATTAATTGTTTTGAGCGAGTAAACTAAATAAATCAAGGGCGAATAGAAATGATCAATAAATAGTAAATATAGATATCCATCTTTCTCGTCGATTTTTTTATTAATGTTACGTTTGGATTAATAAAAATTTATATTTAAATTTGGATTTCAACCAAATTCTTCATTTGAATTTGGAGCTTTCATAAATTAAAAAAAATTGATGAAAAAAATTTATATTAAATTGCAGCGAGACTAAGAATAAAAGAGAAAGGATAAAGGATAACTAAAATGTAGGATAGATAAGTAAATTACCTTTTAAACTTTAGTTTCAGTAGCACCATAAATCTTAAATTCATTTGTTGTGCAAGTTATTTTTTTAATTTTTGAAAATAATACAATTTTGCCTATGTCATTAATAAAAGTTAACTTTGATCGTTTGTTAACCAAAAAATGACAGAAAATAACCTCAAAAATAAAAAAAAAATTGACCATTTTCTGTATTTTTGTGTCCGTATATGTAATTTGGTAGCTCATTTTCTAATCAATTAATAATCAAAATTAACCTTTATTAGTGTGAGGGCTAAATTGTATCGTTTTCAAAAATTGATAGAAATAAATGAGTTTAGGATCTATAATACTACTTGACATAAAGTTTACGGAGTAATTTACTCATTTATACTAAAATAAAATATAAAGGTAAAACCCTTAGAAGGATGAAAAGCATGTCCCCTTGAGTGAATATGGAATAAGAGTGAAACAAAGTGCATTAATGCTGAAAATTCCCCAAAGTAGCCAAATGATCAAGCAATACTGCAATACAAAACAAATCAATTTAAAACAAAAATCAATGTTGAAAATCTAGATAAATGTGGGGTGAACAAGTAAAAATTAAGATTTATCATTGTTTGAAGATCTAGATAAATTTCCTCGCTTAAGTATGAGGATACTCAAATGTAAACTATTAATATCAGATATTAAATAGCAACACAATTAATAATTATTTTATATTATATTAGAATTTTGATGATAAAATTAATATTTTTCAAAAATACAAGTACAGCATTGAATTGTTGAGTTATCATTTGGAAGAGCGTAGGTGCACTCGTGATTGACGTTGGTGAATGGGTTTAGTTAGCTCTCGTACATGTAGCCATGCTGCTTCTGATGCAGATGATCTGCCATAGTCACGTCATTCTTGCTCCATAGTACGATATTATATTTTCTTGTCAATCGAGCTACTAAGTTTGCTGTAATTAATTTCTCTTTTACTTTAATAATTTATCCGAAATCTTTTATTTAATTAAGGGCTCACCATCTTACTAAAGTGAAGTCCTCCTCAATGAAACATTAAATATTTTGTATGCAAGGTTATATGCTTGGAATATAAGGTAATCAGCTTGAAATGTAAGGGATAGACTTGCAGTGCAAAGTGATAAAATTGTGATGCAAGGTTATAATCTTGATGTGCAAAGTACCAGGCTTAGGGTACAAGGTGATATAGGCTTGATGTGCAAGGTGATAAAGCTTGGAATACAAAGTCATCGACTTGGTATGCCACATCATCAATTTGGGAGTGCAATGTGACAGGCTTAGTGTATGAGGTCATAAATTCAGAGTGTAAAGTGATAGGCTTGATATGCAAGATAATAAGGTTTGAGGCACAGGGTCATAAGCTTGGTATACAAGGTAATATAAACTTAAAGTGTAAGGTGATAGATAATAAAACTTAAGGTGGAAGGTGATAGACTTAGTATACAAGGTCATAGGCTTAGAATGCAAAGTGATATAGGTTTGGGGTGTCAAATGATCGGCTTGGGATGTAAAGTCATACGCTTATAGTGTAAGGTGATAAGCTTGGATGTAAAGTCACATAGGCTTGGTGTGTATTTGGTCATTAAATTAGTTTTTGTTCCTCAAAACAATTTCCCCATCAATGAGAAATTTTATGACAATTTTCCCCATTATCATATATTTCTATATGCTCAAATACTATTGCATATAAAAGATTGATTTGTGAGATACGTCAATAAGGGCCAAGTTGGGCAGATTACTCTTAGACCTTGTATATATTTTAAGAGTTAGGCTTGAGAAAATAGGGTACTTTAATATAAAAGTATTTTTAGAATCTGTCCTTATAAACTTTGTAAAAACAGGTCAAACTTGAGTTAGTCGTTAAGTTCTTATAATTTTTTTATAACTTTATCAACATAATTTACTTCAAACTTTGATTATTATATAAGAATAATACAATTTGTTAAATATTATTTTAGATAATAAAGATGAAGTTAATAAGATTGTTGAAACAGTGCGCACCACACCTACCAAGTAGACCTTCTTCTCATTTTTTGAATGAAATTTGATGATAATCAGAAATAAAGAATATTTATATTATTTTTTATATTTGATTAAGGTACGTTGCCAATTTTCTCAGTCCAAGAAAAATTGCACGTGTTAAAATAAATTTATGAGTATTTTTGTATCCCTATTCATTTAATCCTTTTTCTTCCGTCTCTTTTCTGTAATCAATTCCAAAGCGCCCCATTTTTTCTTTTTTTAACTGAACTGTTTGCCCATAAAAGGAAAATGATGGTGGCTAAGTATACGTGCCTCTGTCTGTTTCCCCAATTTGAACAAACATGTAGCCATCACGGTTTTGATACTCGATCAACTTCAAAATTCATGTACATTAACATCATATTTCATACAAGTTTCTTTTTTTTTAAATCAATATATTTATAAAATTGATACATCAAAAAGATAATATGAAATCTATCTATGTAATATAAAAAATTTAGCAAGTTCTTCTGCATATGTAACTTATAAAAGCTGCATCAATCCAGTGGGGGACCCAAAAAAATTGTGGGAGCAATATACACGAATAAATTGTAGCTTTTTTTTTTTTTTGAATGTGTTGCATAATTAATCAAGTCTCATATTTCAAATACTAATCTAAATTAAACCCATATATATATTCTCAAATGGACTTCACGAAAAAATTAACGTCGTAGTAATATGAAAAATTAGGCTTAAGTTAGACTAGTATTATATTGTTAAGAAGTTTTTTCAAATTAAATTTAAAAAATATTTGTTTCTGATGTACAGAATGTTTAATCGCTATGTTTATCTGAAATTTGGTTAGAATATGGTTTCTTTAACTTGGTGTATTTTTTTTTTAGAGAAATTCTTAATTGCTTTAACCCAGAACAAAAATCAAGAAACAATTTGAACTTACATGCAATGGTTAAACAAAAAACAGAGAGTTAATTTTATAGATAAAAATCAAAGTAAAATGAAAGAAAAAGGTGGCCCCCATATTATATCAAAATAAAAGATTTAAAGAAAAAGTTCAATGTCAATCAACCAGGCTGGATTTAGCATAATAAGTTAGGTTTTTTAAAATATGGCAAACTAATGTTCAAATCCTTATTAAAAAGAGACATTAACATTTAATGTTCGATTATGTCTTGAATAAAAGAAATGTTCAATGTACTATACATTACTAACTTAAGGGGGAAAATAGTGGAATATTCTCATTCAGTGCTTGCCCATTTCTTGCTACAATTCAAACTCTGTATGAAGTAGAGATTATTATTAAATACCAGATGGAGCTATAATGAATTTCTAAAGGCAAAATTTAGTTCTCTTTTATCTTTATATAAGATTTTAATTTAATTTTTTAATTTTATAAATTATCTTTGCAGTTTTCTACCCAAACATTATTAGTATGTTAATCTATAATAATACTTTTTTATGTTAATTATTGTTATTTTAAGAAATTAAACTTCACATGTTAATATTTAAAATTTTTTTGTTAACATTTAAAAGTTTAATGTTGGTATTTTTTTTGTTAAAGAAATTAACAATATTAGATTTAAAGGATTGAAAAGAATTAAAGGACTTAAATAAAACCTGGTGTGAAGTTAAAGTATCATTGCATTTTTGTTATTTTTAAACTATACTTGTATTCTCATATTTAATATATTTATATATATTAAAAAAATTAAACATACAATGTTTGATCCGGCGAAATTAAGAAAGATAATAAAAGTTTTCATCATTCAAGTTTGTTTAGATTGATTTGGTCCTCAAGTTTTTTTTTTTTTTTTCAATTTGATATCTTAAATTTACCTTAATTATCAATTTAGTCTTTATTGTTTGAAGAGAAAGTAATACTTCTAAAATATACTAACATAGATAATAAAATATTAATAGCAACTATGTACGTTAGTGAAAAGAAGTATAATTATTTAAAAAACATATTTATAAATTTTAAAATTAAAAATGTAAAATTCTATATTGATAAAATTAAACTTATTTGAGGACTAATTTACTTTCATTTAATTACATATGCATGCCTAAGTCATCAATATATTTTATATATTATTAGATTAATTTGAGAATCAATTTGTATTTTAAAACATAAAGGACCAATATGATAATTTAAGAAAAGAAAATTTTTTACTAAAGATACCTAGACTAGAGATAATAAAAAGAGGACCTTTGATACAGTAGTAGGCATACAAACAAGTCATGTTTGAAATTAATTCGAGGGAAAGTATTGTAATAAACAAGTAAACTAAGACAATGAACAACAATCTGAAGGATAATAAATCATATATAGTAAAAACACGAACAAGTTGTACTAACATGAAAGCAATATTTGAAATTAATTCAAGCAAAAATGTTATAATGAGCAAGTGAAGTAAGATAATGAATCATAGTTTAAAGGGTGATGAATAACATACAATAAGGACATGAACAAGATGTGCTAGAAAATTTTAATAGAGACAATCTTATCATTTCTTAGAAAATTTTAATTTTAATTCAGTATCCTAAACTTGAAATGTAGTTTTGAAAATTCAAAAGCTCTCTTTTTTATTATCTTTAATCTGGATGCCAATAGTGAAATCTTCTCTTAAGAAAACATAAAAAGACCAAGTCTGCGAAATTAATTTTATGGGACCAAATCAAAGACAAATTTAAGAGGGAAAATGATAATTAGAGACCTCATGGGAACATTAATTATAGTTACATACCTTGAATTATTAAAATCTCAACTACAATCTTGATCCTTACTTGCAATAAATTAAGTATCTTTTGTTGATGGCTTGAAATTCATTACTGACTTTTGTAAATTCTCAATTAATGATACAAGGATTTTTAAGTATCTTTTGTTGATTTCTCAAGCAATTTATCTATAAATTGACAATAAAAAATCACATGTGATTGATTTGTGTTTCATAACCAATTCTCATAAATTTTCATCTAATGTTGCCAATAATCCTAACTGTTTTTTTGTAGATTTTCAAAATGATTTATCTATATATATTAATAGGAAAAAAATCACAAGGAATTGATTTGCAATTCACAATTAACTCTTATAAATTCTCAATTAACATTATTACAAATAATTTCTGTATTTTATTGATTTTCTAAGTAATTTTTCTTATATTAATAGTAAAAAATCGAAAGTCACGGTTGACTCTTAAAATTTTTTTATTAACATTATAAATAATTTTAAGTATATTTTATTGATTTCTCAACTAGTTATTTCCTTTTTTTTTAATTGCAAATAAGGACAATGATTTATAATTGAGATTTTAATAATTTAAGGTTTAGAATTGTAATAAATGTTTTTATAGGGTCCCTAATTATTATGTTTTTCAATTTAAGTAGCTAAAAATTTTATCATCCCAAAATCAAAGGACCGCTTAATTCATGTAAAAATCCAAACTATCTCCAAAAATGAATTATTCGTTCACTTGGGGGGTTGATTTCTCTTAGATTTGATGGCCATCTAAAAGACGACGTCGTGGACGCAAAGCTGGAAATAATGTACTGAAGAAAATGAAGACAAAAAGGTGAAGATAAGGAAAGAACATAGAAGAGATCGAAATCAAACAAAAGCGACTCCAGGGCAGGGTTTCCTCAATCTTACCAAGTTTAGCTTTATATATATATTTTTTTTTTCAACTTACTCTCCAAAACTTCCCTCAATCTTTCCTTTCTTCTGCTATTATTATTTATTTATTTTACTTCTCTTTTCAGATTCTTGCTGGTAAGAACTCTTCTGCTTCTGACTTCTTCTCAACAAACCTCATCTTTTCTGTCGGCTTATTTCATATTTATTTTCTGGTTCCATTGATCTTCAATGCTTATCTTTAATACCCATATGGCTCGGTACTGTGTTCATCCAACGCACACACTTTTCTTCATCATTTGATACTTATTCATCACAGAATATGCAGAATTTTTTTTTTTTTTGGGCTATAGATTTCTCTAACTACTTTTTGATTTAAAATTGTTTAGTTGAGAATTAAAATGACGAGAAGGAAGATAGCGATAAAAAAGATCCAGAACGTATCAGCGAGGCAAGTGGCTTTCTCAAAGAGAAGGAAAGGTCTATTCAAGAAGGCTTCGGAGCTCTCAACTCTCTGTGATGCTGAGATTGCACTCTTTGTGTTTTCTGCTTCTGGCAAGCTCTTTGATTATGCTAGTACAAGGTATCTTTCCTCTCTCTAACTTATTTCTTTTACTAGAAATCTGTATAATCTAAATATTCCAATCACGTCTGAGATTTTTTTTTATATATTTTTTTAGAGGAAAAGAAAACCAGCTGATCTATGCTTTGTTCATCTCATTCATGCATGCTTTTCTAAATGCGTGTATATTCTCCTTTATAGTTTTGATAGAGTGAGATTTCACAGGAAATGGCTCTAAACTATGCACAATAGTTTAACTTAAAAACCTGGATTTTTTTAAAGTACTGGTTCAGAATTTATGTGTCTGATCTGTTCAATTATGATACTTAATTACCATGTATATGTTTTGATGATAATTACCATGTAATTACCAACTAAGACCCAATCATGAGATAATATGAATAATTACATTGTTAATATTGCTTGTTTTGCCAACATCTTCAACATTGTTACAATGTTCTGAGGTTTTACTGCTAAAATTATGAACTGGATAGAGTTAATTCGAGCATTGAAATATCAGCTTAACTTGCATTCTCAGTCTTGGAAGACCATGTAAATTGTTCAACGTTTATATATGCGAATCATATATACTTTCAAGAATATTCATGATTCTGAAAACATATATATTGGTTAAACAAAAGCATGCTATCTGTGTAGGAACAATAGATTCCATAAAGCTGCTTAGGTTTTTGATAATTTAAAAACGTTATTGGTTTTCTGTGTGTGTGTGTGTGTGTGTGTGTGTATGAAATGGTCGCTAAGATTGTTTAGCACTAAATGGGTTTTGAGGTAAAGATCATCATTCAGGAGTTACTGATGAAGTTAAGAAGTGCAAAATGCATGGTGTACTGCTTATCCTCTCCACATCTCTGGAGATTTAATTTGTCTATAACATATAGATGGTTCAGATATTATAATTTTTATTTGAAATATTTTTAACGTTTTTGGAAAATAGTATTTATGTTGTATTATGTTTCTTTCAAGGGAAAAATATCAAAATAAAAATTAAATTGTCCATATTAAATAAACAGTTAAAACAAGTACAAACCTTATATATAAGTACTGTAAGATTAGATAACGTTTAGAGAAAGAAAATAAAAGAAAGGCACAGAGAATAGGAAAAAGGCAAAGTTGAGAGTAGATTGTTCAGTGCTCATTTATTTTGTATATGTGATCAGTTTATACAGACAACAATAATCGAAAATGCTAACGAATGCAAAATAGAAATGCAATCAACAAATAATTTCAATATTCACCAAAAAAAAATTGATTGTGTTAACCTAAATCGTTATCAAATTGCATTTAATTACATTAATACTCTTTCACCAACTTAAGATGGTAGAATAGAGACTAGCTTGAATTTGTCCACAAAGGTATAAAATCAACCTGGATTATTTGCAGTGGCGGATAAAGGACCTAAGGCTAGTGGTGGCATAGTTTTCATTTTGACAAAAAAATTGCTGTGATTTGGATTGCTCTTTAATTTCCAGTGAGTTCAAATGAAGAAGATTAATGGGGACATAATAAGAGACAATGCGCAGATACATGTACTTTAGTGAAATTCAGAGGGAGCACCTGCTCCTGCCCTAAGGCTCTGTGCAAGTCTATCTCTGATTATGTGACTTGGTGAATATGTCAGCTGATTATCTTAAAGTAATAGGATTTAGATGGAGAGCCCCCATTTCCTCAAACAAAGTGATAATCAATCGTAATGACTATGATGTCTACATTAAGAGGCTTTGAGAGATTTCTAAATCAACAAGGAATAACAAAAGCAAGATTATCTTATAGAAGCCATGTCTGCAAGTCCATGAACATGATACTCATCTTTAGTGCTGGAAGCAAGGTATACCTTTAACATATAAAAAAGATGTAGAAGATTGTTGTGTAGTGGGTGGTACAAGCTAAGTTTCACCATAAACTAGGTGAGCAAAACATAAGAAAATGTTTATGCTCCTTAATTACTCCCCATCATGTCATCTCTTGTATTAAGCTATGGGGGATGATATAGTAAGAACGTGTGAATTTTTTTTTTCTTACTGCTTTATGCATAGCCTCACTTTGGGTAGGACTTAAAGAAACTTCATTCAAAGATTCATAGTAAAATTTCTCTACCATCATTGGCACATTGCAATAGACTAATAGAACTTCACATAAAGCGCAGACCTTCATAAATGTCTTTGGTGAAGCGAGGAAATTAGAACAATAAAAGATATTTGCCATAATTATTTATGACAAAGATGATTAAGGTCTAAGACCATACACATGTTGGAGAAATTATGGATCTCTTACTATTTAAAATAATTGGTAAATACGGTTCATAACCATTGTGTGCGTGCGTGTGAGACAGAGAGAGAGCCAAAATTCAGTTTTTAACTGCGTTCCCTTTTTCTTTTATGTTTTTTCTATTACATCATGAGGGGCTTGCACCCTTAATTACTATCTACTGCCCAGCTTGCTAGCTCCACGTGAATTTGTTGGGCTTGGGGAATATCCTCAAAAAGTTAAAAAAATGGGTGGGCTCAGTAGTAACAAGAGGATGCGTAAAGTGGTTTCAACACCCATATCTTAATACAAAATAGCTTTTCATCAACTTAAATCTATTCACATTTAACATCCCAACAATTTTCCCTTACAAGTGTGAGTCTACCATAGACCACATAAGCACGCTCCTCCTATTTGCCATATTTTAAAGATGTAACCTTATCAAATTGTGCGTGGGGTGATGTGCAATGTAAGTTTCTTTTAATCTAGGCTTTCACAGTCTTTACACAACTATTCTATATTGTAAACAATACTTTGATATCACTTATTGAGCTTAGAGAGCATCCTAAAAAGGAGGAAAGAAACTAGCTAGTCCTAGCAATAACAAGATGTGTATAAGCATGTTTGATATCACATTTTAACTTAAAACTTTAAGATTATGTATATCTCTTCTTTGACATGCATATGTCTTCTTCAATGTAGCTCAAATCTACTCACATTTAACATCCCAACATTCTCTCCTCAAGCAAGTCGGCATTTGACATAACTTGTTGGGTGAGGAACAAATAGTGTTGGAAATACTCAAGCCGAGTCGTGAAAGGCTGCACCTTTGATGGGTTTGGCATGAGTCATCCCACTAGAAATATGAATAGGAAAACCTAGCGCAGCCCACAAGAGGTCCGATTTTACTCATTCATTCATTTTTTATTTATTATGGAAAGTAGAGGCCTGTTGGCCATATTATTGTTAATGTCTCAAAGAAATCACCAAGAATTAAATAAAATTGTCCGGGGACTAAAATGATTTTATTTAATGCAACCTGAATATATCCAATAAACATATTGATATAACTTCAACAAAATCTATTTTAAAGTTCACAAAATTTAATCATTAACATTTCTTAAATAAGATTAACAAAAATACTAAATCAGAATTCCACCACAGAATTACAAAGTTCACAAATTTGAAGCACAAAATAAGCTTTTAAGTCAACCGTTATATTATCATAATTCATGATTAATTATTAGCTTCAAGAATAATGATAACATTAGAAGCTGTATGCAATCTAACAAAGAAAAATGCTAAACCAATTTTGGTCAATAGAATCAAAATCCATCAAAATTTTAGTTAATAAATTCAAACCCAGCAAAAAATAAAAAAACAACTAGAATCATCTTATATCCATTGTCATGGATCAAGAAAAATACACAATACACAAAAAATTAAGCATAAAATAAAAAGTTAACAATATTAGCTGATTGTATATGGAAACACAAGGTTACAAGGAAAGCAATACTCAGAGAAGAAGTTAGAAATGATGCAGTATTGACAAAAGTAGGTGAAGTAGTAGATACCTAGTAATGAAATTTAGGTATAAGCCTCCGTAAGTTAAGAAATTTAGGGTTTGAAACCAGCAGAGAGAAGGTTAATAATGGAGCAAAGATACCTATTGACTTTTCATGCCTCTCTGACTCCTTCCTTAATATTCATTATTAGTACAAGGAGATGTGAGAATGAGTAATACTTCAGCTTCTACCACTTTAACTATCTTCTCCAAGTTCATCTTGCTTTGATCTTATTCCCATATGTCAACTAGCATCACTAATCAGATTGAATGGTGAGGGAGTGAACCTAAAAGGGATTGATTTATGTGAGAGGCTGAGAGTGAGATGATAGATGAGTGAAGATTTGAAAATGGGAAGGAAGTGAACTTGTTGGCAGTGACCTAAGCATGAGAAGAAAAGACGGAGGCAACATATGAGTGTGTTTGTGTTTGTGTGAGGTTTTTAGTTTAACTTGGAGCCTTTGAGCTCAAGGTCAAAAGCAAAGCAAATATGAGGCTATTGGCATGAAGGAGTGACTCATGTAGTCTTAGAGATTTAGATGAGTTTTATGCAATGTTGTAGGAAAGGATCAAGAAATTTCAAGAAATTAGGCTTTCATTGTCTTCATTCATGTGTTCTATATTGTGATCAAGACCTTGATACCACTTTTTTTAGATTATAGAGCATCCTGAAAAGGGGGAAGAAAATGCCTAGGCTTAGCAGCCACAAGAAGATACATAGAAATCAGTTGGATACCACATCTTAACTCAACCATAAGGTTATGAGTTTTATAGGTCCTAATTGGATACCTTTCCTTCAATGCAACTCAAGTTTACCCACATTTAACAACCCAACAATATCCTCCTTTGATAAGTCAACTTTTGACATCCACATTATGTTAGGAACAGAACGAGGGATGCTCATAGAAACATAGGGTTACCTTGAAAGCAATGCTCATAGAAGAAGTTAGTAATGATGTAGCATGATAGAAATAGGTGAAGTAGTATATACCCAGTAATGAAATTTGGGTAAAAGTCACTATAAGTTAAGAAATAATTAGGTTGAAACCAGTAGAGAGAATGTTAATCTATGAAGTAAACATGCTTATTGAATTTTCATGCCCCCTTTTCACTTCCTTACTTAAGATTGTATATTAGTATAAGGAGACATGAGAATGGCTCATACTTTGGCCAGCCTTCCCCACTTTAACTTCATTCTAGAGTTTCACACCATTTTGATCTCATTCACATGTGTTCACTAGCATCACCAATTAGATCAAATGAAGAGGTAATAAAACTAAAAGGGATCAAGTTGTGTGAGAAGCCAAGAACAAGTTGACAAATAAGTGGAAGATTTGAAGAAAATAGAGAGGAAGTAAACTCTTGGCAGCGGCTTGAGCATGAGAAGAGAAAATAGAGGTGATAGATGAGTGTGGTTGTGGTTGTGTGGGGGTTTTTAGTTTGAATTGGAGCCTTTGAACTCAAGGTCAAGAGCACAGCAAATCTAAGACGATTGGCATGTGGGAGTGATTTATTTAGTCCTGGAAGATTTAGATGATTTTTATTTTTGCAAAGTTGTGGAAAAGGATTAATAAATTTCAACAAATAAGGATTTTCCCATCTTCACTCATGTAGTCCATATTGTGATTAAGACTTTGATAATACTTGTTAGGCTTATGGAGCATCTTGAAAAGCAGAAAAAACTATCTAGGCCTAGCATCAACAAGAAGATGTATATAAATGGCCTCGATACCATATCTTAAATTAAAACCTTAAGGTTATGAGACTATAGGTCCATCTACTTGGATTCCTCTTCTTTAATCCAACTCAAGTCTACCTACATTTAATAACCCAACAATCTTTTCTAGCATGTTAACCTTTGACATCCACTTGTTGGGTAAGGAACAGAACAAGGGATGCTTATAGAAACATTGGGTTACCTAGAATCCAATACTTATAGAAGAAGTTAGGAATGATGTAGTACTGATAGATATAAGTAAAGTAGTAGATAACCAGTAATAAAATCTGGGCAAAAGTCACCACAACTTGAAAAATTATTAGCTTGATACTATTAGAGAAAGGGTTGATTCATGGAGTGAAGACACTTATTGAGTTTTGTTCCCCTCTTCACCTCCTTCCTTAAGATTGTATATTAGTACAAGGAGGCATGAGAATGGGTAACACTTTAGCTTCCACCACTTTAACCACCTTATTCAAATTCACGCCACTTTAATCTTATTTTGATATGTCAACTAGTATCACTAATCGAACTAAACAGAGAGGTAGTGAAACTGAAAGGGTCAAGCTATATGAGAGGCCAAGAGTGAGATGACAAATGAGTGAAAGATTTGAGAATGGAGAGAAAGTGAAATTGTTGTAGCTACTTGAGCACATGAAGAGAAGATGGAGGCAACATATGATTGGGGTTGTCTTTATGTGGGGTTTTTAGTTCAACTTAGAGCCTTTAAACTTGAGGTCAAGAGCAAAGCAAATTTGAGACTACTAGATGGATGGATTAACTCTTCTAGCCTTTGGAAGGTTTAGATGAGTTTTATTCAAAGTTATGGAAAAGGATTAAGAAATTTTAATAAACTAAAATTTCATTGTTTTCACTTATGTAGTCTATTTCATTATCAAGACTTTAATACCACTTGTTAGGCTTATAGGGCATCCTTAAAAGGGTGAAGAAACTATCCAAGGCTAGTAGTAACAAGAAGTTACATATAAATAGGTTTAATATTGTATCTTAACTCAAAACTTTAAGGTTATGAGTTTACAGGTCCTTCTATTTGGATATGTTTTCTTCAATCCAACTCAAGTCTACTCACAATTAACACCCCAACAATCTCCTCTTCTCGTAAGTCAACCTTTAACATCCGCTTTCTAGGCAATGAACAAAACAAGGAACCTTATACATATACCTACATTTATTGAAACTTGGAATTGTTAAGTTGAAATTCTTATAGTAAGTTGTGGCCACCAACAATTCCATTGATTTTTCATTGTCAATGTACTCTATTGGTTAGACAATTCAACACTTTGGAAAGTCAATCCAAATTCAATGGGATAGATAGCAAGATTCCTTGAGTCAAAATCTAGACCCTATGAAAATTCAAAGGCAATTTTATATGCTTGTAATAGGTGTTCAATAGTGGAAGGTTTAGATGAGTTTTATGTCAAGATGAAGCAAATGATCAAGAAATTTCAAGATGATTTATTGCAATCTAAAAAAAGATGATTTCAAGGGTAAAAGCTATTAAGGATTTGAATACAACTAGTGTTAGTGGTAGCATGTGTAAGGGAATCCATACTTAAGCACATGACAACTCTATTTGTGGCACAAGACAATGTTAAGTGATGCTACTAATAATGGGATGGTTTTAGAAAATTGACTTTAAAATGAATTTCGTTTGGGTAAACATTTGACATTTTGGAACTTTTATGCACTTGTTGGAAAATGTTGTTAATAAGTTTTTTAACTTCTATGGTAAATTTCATTTAACTAACTTTGGTGATGAATTTCATTTATGTGACTTTGGTGTTGAATTTTATTGAACTGATTAAAAAAATAAAAAACTTGTTAGGGCTAGAGATCATCTTAAAAAAAAATGGAGAAGCAAGCTAGGTCTAGCAACAACAAGAGGATACATATAAGTGTACTTAACATCATATTTTAATTCAAAATCTTAAGGTATAGTAAATTTATCTTCATTTATGTTCCAACAACCTCCCCCCATTGAAAGTCCATCTAGAACACAAGCATATTGTGCAAAGGAGAATTTTTTCAATTTGAGATTTTCATATATCATTGTCTTCACACAAGTCCCTATCAAACTAGGCTCTGATACCATTTGTGGGGCTAGGAGATCATTTAGAAAAGGGGAAAATTAGCTTGCCTAGTAACAATAAGAAGATCAAGTTATTGAGCTAGATATCATATATTAATCTAAAACCTTAAGGCAGTGACTTTATAGGTCTTTCCACTTGTATCTCAACACATATTCATTTCGTTTCTTATTTCTTATATTTGCATATCAAATTGTCTAACTAATTGAAAAAGCTAATGGAATACATTGATATTCAACTTAATGATTCAAAAGTCAGAGTGAGTAATGATTTGTGCAAGTATTTTATGCTATCAATTAAGTTAAAACAACAATAATAACAAGAAGCCTTATCACACTAAGTGGGGTTAGTTACATGGATTGCACAATGTTATTTTACTCTATCATCAACAAGCTTTTAAGAATATTATTAGCTAAAAGGTCTTAGTCAACAATTTCTATAAGTTTCATCTTCCTTTACCCCTCTTTATAGAGCTCAAGATTATCTGTTCCACTTTCTTTACTGGTGTCTCCCATGGCCTTCTCTGTACATGTGCAAACCATTTCAAGTGATTTTCTAACATTTTTCTCTCAATAGATGCTATGTCCACTTTTCTCATATGTGCTTATTTTGGATTTTATTTTTTTGTGTACGCACATACATCTATCTCAACACCCACTTTGGTCAACTAAGTTACGAGAATATATTAAAAATAAATTAAAACTATGAGCCAATTTTCAACATCTTTGTTGTTTCAAGCATGGGGCATGTGATTGAAAGGAGAAACTTGTACTCAGATGTAAAGCTTGGCAAGACATTCTAGCCATCTCTTGAGCTGCAGGTATAATATACTTATCCCACCTACCTCTTTAGATGATCTTTTGTTGTTTTTGATTAATTCACAACTAAAAAGAGTGAATGAATTTAATTTATGATGCAAAGATAAAAAATGCAATATTCATTATATATCATTATTATCATTACTCCACGACAGACTATATCTAATATGAATTGAAAATAAAAATTTTGAGATGTCAAGGAAAAATTAGCAGATTTTTTTTTTCTTTTTTGGCCTTTTTGGGTAAATGGACAGGTAGAAGCTGAATATTTTAAGCTAAACAAGGAACTGGGAGAGAAGACTCGTGAATTGAGGTATGATTATGGAGTTACAAATAATCAATATCTATATCTATATATCTATATATATATATATTATATAATACGATATAAAAAGTTATATTGAGTCATTATTCATAAGCAAGGAATTGTGTTCTTCTTCATATTTGCACGGGAGCCTCACAATCTACACATCCAGTTTTATCATATAATATACGATGTGTTACAATAAGTTTATTGTTGATTCAAATCCATGGTTTCCACATGTAACAGGCACCTCAATGGAGAAGGACTTCAAGGATTGACCTTAAGAGAACTAAAGAAGCAAGAAGATCTAGTTAGCGCATGCTTGCATCGTGTTTCAAAAGCCAAGGTTTTCCTTTCCCCTATAAGATCAATATTTTTATCTGTCTTATTTAGCATATTAATATATTATATAAAAGTTTATTCTTTATTGTATCGGTGTTTTTACTTCACCATTAGTTTATAATATTTCTACATACATGACATATTCTTCTTTTCTCCATATACTTTTGTTATTCAATGATACATTGAATCCTATATATGCATGGCATGAATAATATGCTTTCAGGCTGAAGCATTTGGGCAAGAGATCAGTATTCTGAAGAAACAGGTTAGAGTTATGTTCATTTATCAAAAGTGTCTCATACATTATATTCGTCTTAGTTATAATAATGAGATACAATTGATCATTAATTTTTGGGATTATGTATTCTTAAGAAATTTTAGTTTTTCAAGTGTTTGCAAGCTTATAAGATATTCAAATTTGAAGACCAAAAACTTGAAAAATATGTGTTACATATAATATGTGTGTGTGTGTGCGCGCGCGTGTCTTAAATGAGAAGAATACTCATCTGTTCATGCAAGTGATCATTCTCAAATCGTGCATAAATTATAACTCCACAATAACTACTAGAAAAATTAAAGATAGTAATAATTAACATGTAGGTTACGTTGCAGCTGATATTAAAATACAGTATATATACTTGTAGGTTTCATTAAGATAACTTGAACCTCCCACTAATGTGTTTCAATATAATGGCTTTATGGATGAATATTACATTATTTGCGTTTGTTAGTGTCTGGCAATTTTCTTCTTCATTTGGAACAATTTGTTGAGTGCACAATATGTGGGGCTTAGGATTTCTAACACGTCCCCCTGTAATATTCTTTGTAAAACTCAGCTTTTTTAATATCATTTTTCTTTTTTTGTCTTGAATCATCTTCTACATAAAATAAGAGACATTCTAATACATCTTCAAGTCTCACAATGGTAAAGTTTTGTATCCTTTTGACAATTATTAAAAGAAAAATCCCAAATTATTAGGACTTTAAGATATCACAATTTTTCTTATTTTATGTAGAAATCAATGATTTGAAAAGCCAAAAAAAAAAAAACAAAAAGAAATTGGAAAGGTGAAACATTACAAAGGCATTAGAGGGCCTCAAACATTTTTTTTTTTTTACTGACGTATTTATTTTTAATATCAATGAAGGAAGACAGGCTCGTGGAAGAGAACCAGAGACTAGACCAGGTTTTTCAAATTCTTGCCATTAATTCTCTTGTTTATTAATGTCTGTATCTTCATAATTATATTATATTTCTCATTTTCCATGTCCTTAAACTTAATGCCAATCAAGGAATTAAAATTCATTGAAGAAAATCAGAGATTAGAACAGGTATGTATATATAGGTTTCAGATTCTTGTATTTCTCAGTAGTTTTTGTCTGAGATTTGTCCATCAAACTGTGAAATGAATTAAACTGTCTGTTAATAGGTTCCAAGGTTAAGCATGACCAAGACCAGTGATTGGCCACCTGTCTCACGACGATGTAAGATTTGTAACCTCCTTTTAACGAGAGAGAACTGTTTTATGATTTATAATTGCTTTTTTTATTTTCAAATTTTTGGTGGACAACAAATTAAACGTGTTTGGGCCCTGATTTTCAGTTATATTTATCTAGGCTAATTATTTTATTTTGTCCCCTCAAAAATACCATGGATTATTCGGTTTTGCATTGAATTAGAGTGATCCCATGGATTTTCACGAAACTAAGATATGAGTTTCGCTGTTTAATTAACGCTTTATATATATATATATATATATGATTTTGTTAATGAGTATTGGTAGCTCATGAGAATGAACTTTTCTGCGCGAAACTAATTAATTTGAATGATTTGCAATTATACATATGGTTGAGTTTAATTGATGATCTATATATGAATCCTAAAATTTTGGCACAGAATTTGGTTGCCCTAAATTCCAGCACAAATATTAGGACAGATTTTGTGACAGATCTATGACTTCTTTGTGACGGTTTTTGGTCTGTTACAAATTTCCGTTGCAAATCCATCTCTTGTTTTCATCTTGTAGTCCATACTATTCATGACTAGTTTTATTTAATTTACTTGGAGGGTACTCTTTCCATGAATCAAATTAAAATCTTTGAATGAGGATGCACATTATTATTGGGCTAATTATGGATTATCTTTATTTCTTGAGTGTGCCTGCGTACGTGCATGTTGGTATAGTTGTTTCATTGTTTCAGCTTAGTTAATTTTCTCTTCTAAATTATATATTCTGTTTTGTATTATAATACAACAAAACAATAGTGATCCATCTAGTCAATGTTCTATAGGCAATAATCAATAGTAATAGCGTTCATTCCCACATAAAAATAGAGATTAGTGCAATTATTTTCTTTTTGCTAATACATCTGTAAGCGCTCTTTGATGAATTTAGAGTTATGTCCTTGTCTTGATGAGTACATGAGACTCAACGCACCTAAAAGAATTTACCATATTGCAATTCCAAAGAAGAAGCATCAATTTTTAGATAAATGAGTGGTGAGAAAATTGTTGAGTTATAGGATTGTTCGCAAGCCAGGCTAGTTTAGTGTCAGGCCGAAAAGAGGCCCAAAACATCCTTTAGGTCAATTGTTATTACTTAATTTTAAAATTAATTAGTACATATTTTAATTGAATTTCTTAATTTCTTTTTAATGAATGAGTTAGATGCAACAATACCAAAATATATAAAATATTTTATTTCAGGAAAAATTAGGTTCCAAAAAATCAATTTAATGATAATTAGGTTTTAAAAAATTGATTGAAAAAAAGCTGCAATTATAAATTTTAGACAATTGCAAGTCGAACATTAGTCATTGGTCACGATAAATGAGCTGCAACAAAGACTTTCACATTTACAGCTATATAAACAGATACTTGTAACTTATTTTTTTAATTTATGGCTAGATAAATAGATAAAGTGTAACTCATTTTTAAATAAGTTTTTTAGAAATAGCTGCTATTAATTGATTTTTTGGACCTGAATATCATTTCCCCTTTTATATTTTAGCATTTGCTTTTATTTCCTCAAATTTGCTCTAAATTGGGGTTAAAGAAACAAATGATTCAAAATATTTAGATGCCCAATAAAAAATTAAAGAAAAGTTTAATAAGAGGAGAGTCTAAAATAATTACTAATTACTAAGTAGAATAAAGATGTGTAACTTTATATGAGATGTGTTTTGTTTAATATAATTTTGTAATTCAGATTAAAAGAATAAAGATCAATAGTGAAAAAGTCAAGTTAATCACATATTTGGAAATTATTGAATTAAGTCCCCTGGATGTGTAAAATGACGCCCAAGTGTCAAAATCATTAACGGTCAAAACCATCATGATCGAAAATGCTCGTACCCATTCCGCAACAATTAAATCGTTCAATTGTAAAATTTTAAAAATAAGAAAATAAGTTGTGAATAATAAACAATTAGATCGTAAATTTTAGAAAATAAGTTGTAAATTATACCAAAAAAATTAGAAATACTTTAAAATTAAATTATAAATTTTAAAGATTAGTTGTAAATTAAGTTAAATAACTCGTTCAAAATGGACTATAGAATTATGCAGGAGTAGGAGTTGAATAAGCTAATCGAAAGGTCTCAAGTTTGAATTATGAGAGACACAAAGACATTGAATAAAGGATTAATGGTCAATTTTGTCCCTAGACTAGTTATGAAAGCATATAAATGATTCTAAACTCAATTATGAGTAATTTATCTCTCTTAAATAAAGGATTAAGACTTTTAAATTTTCACCCTACCATTTGAATTGTCAATTTTTTCTATTAGTTGGGCCTACATTTAAATTTTTTAATATTTACTTATTATAAAATATTGCATTGCGGTCCCACCAATTAAAAATATTCTTCTCTCCCTTCCACCTTCCCCCTCCCTCCCTCCCCTCTCTCCCCATCATTCGACCAAGATCTCCAAACATGTTGAAGACGAGAGTGATGAAGATGTAATTTCCATGGTCTAGAATGTCCACTAATGCCCATAGAGTCATGTTGCGTCTCCATGGAAAAGATGTCGACTTTGAGCCTATTCTGTTATCCAACTACTCACACAACCACTGCCTTTAGAGCGTCCTTAGCCCCACCAATGCTCCCTTCCCCTTCCTCACACTCCTTCAACCCTGCCATCACCACCTCATCCTCCTCCTCCACCACCACATTTTCATTCAAAACAAGGGAGTCCTCCACTACCACCTCCTCCTCTTCTTCCATCTCTCTGAGCTCCAACTCAACTTTGGTTTCGACTCTGATAGCCTCTCTGCCCTCCACCTTCTAGGACAACCCACCTCAAGATTGGCCGAACCTACCTTCATGCATGCAATCAATTCAAATAGGAGTACAATTTATAACATCGAGCATCTAAATCATCATTTAAAGAGTGCCTTTGTATTTCTTTGATAATATATAAAAACTGTAGGTTCTACAAGCTATATTCTAGAGTAAAAATTAACATAACTTTGAATTCGGCTATAATAAACTGTAGGAAAAACATGATTTTAAATTCCTATATTTTGCTCACGTTTTACTATTGATTCCTGTACCTTTTTCTAGTGTTTTAGGTCCTTACACTTTTGTTAAACAATTAAAAACAAAAGTGCAAGGTCCTAAAACACTAGAAAAAAGTACAAGACTTAAAGTTATGTTTTTCCTAAACTGCATGATAAAGACTACCATATAATAAATTGCTCCATCCGATCCATAGCATATGAGTGGTATGTAATCCTACTCCCCTTACTCACAAATGTCTTGTTTAGTAATACATCATCCTCTATCCACTTGTCCTCTTTTCTTCCTTGTCTTCAGTGGGCTTCTTCTACTCATCCTCTGTCTCCCTTTTCGTTACCCACAAATGGCTTAATCTCATTATTGACGTCTAGATTCAATATATTTCCCAACAACAATTACACTTTCTCCAACTACTCTTAAGCCCTCAAATCCCTCATGTATCTCACCTAATTGAGCTCAACAATCTCTCCATTACTAAAGATTTCAGTAAGGCTTTTGGACTTCTCCTTGAACTTACTTTCGATCATTTCTCATGTTGGGCCCACCAAGGAGGTGTAAGTGCTTTGAACCTTTGTTTAGCTCTATTTTTTAATAGAAAATAGAGGTGGGTGATGGAGAGGACATCATTCGGGCTCTTGCTCTTACTCCTCATTGTCCTAGCTTTTGCTAAGATCATAGAGCTACTCCTTAATACTCATGTGATGAAAAGCTGTTGTGCGTGATGTGCTTTCCATCACCAAGATCTTACCTTATTAACTAATTGATATTGTTTTGTGCTAGGATAAGCTTCTTGTTGTTATTGTTGTTGAGCTCTTGATAAAGACTCTAGGCTATTGAAAGTTCTCTCATGTATTCAAACTTCCATAGGATGAATAGAGCTAAATTTGGGATAAAGAATTTGACCCTATTGTGTTGGATCAGATTGTGAAAACATTATCATGAGTCTTCAGGAATAGCTCAGTAGCTTTAAGGGATGAAATGACAACGGCAAGAACTCGTCCCAAATTCAATGACATGATGGGATCATATTTTTAGGTTAAAGATTGAAGGTTTGTGTGTGGACGTTCACCCAATATGTGTAAGTTTTTGATGATCAGCAAGGTTGTCACACTTATTAGGCTGGATTCTTGCTCTTTTTCTGCTTCTTCACTCTCTCTCTCTCTCTCAAACAAACAAGCTCTCTCTCTCTCTCTCTCTCCCTCTTCACTTGTAAGCATGCCAACTTAGCAAATTGTAGGCCCCACTAATAAAACTGTTATGCAGGTTAACGTTAGGGTGACAGAGCAAAGAATCTTTAATGTTGAGAGATATAAATGATTCATAGTTAAGTTTACGATTCCCAATGAGCTTTCATTTGTAGTTGAGGCGTAAAAGTGACCCTTCACTATTCCTATTGTTAATAAATTTTCATGCTAATGGCTTTGTAGCCCAATGGCATATAAGTTTTGTTGTAAGTGGGAGACTATGAGTTCAATCCTACTTGTAATCTCAAGAAAATTAGTGATTACCCCTCTAATTCCCAAAAAAAATTATTATCATTAGTTAATTAATAATAATTAGTGATTTGTTAACACTGGTAGTATTAGACCTTATCATTGCCGCACTTAAAAGTATTTACAACACTAATCAAACAAAATTCAACATAATAAAATGCCAATCATCACTTGGGAAGAAGTTTGGGCAGTTCATTCTAACATGATCATAAAAGAAAATTAAAGGTGAAAACTAAGAGGAATTACCAAATAATTTATAATTTAATTAATTGTTTTAGAGATGTTCCATTGCGTGCCTGTATACATAAACTAATTGGGACACATCATCATCGATAATATACCATCCACCAGTATCATTATATTATTGCTGGCCAGAAAATATCATCAATATATAATAAAATTTATTAAAAAAATTGTCCTCACCTATTCTTATTTATAAATCACCTTCAATAATTAATTTTATATCTTACATATCTAATTTCAAAAATATTTAAATACATATATCCCTAACATCAAGGTTTAGTATAGACAGCTACACAACTATTTTTTGGGACCCCAAAACATTGAGTTATCAAGTTCAACAAGATGTTTGAACATTAATTTTCTCAGTAAAAGTAAAAATAACCTATATATATATATATATATATATTCATTTTCATATATAAATAAAACTTGCATGTTATTCTTTACTATATATAAGCTAAAAAGATTTTTATGCTCATCCCCATCCCGGTCAGTCCAATTCCATCTCGATCATGTTAGGATGAGTCTATCCTAACCCTTAAAAAAGAGACAAGACAAAAATATATTTAGGATGGGACTCAATATCACCATCAAGACATTTTGTCCTGTTCTAAATATATTATTATATTTTTTCTTTTATAAATATCTAATACTTTACATTCAATCAGAGTTAGAGTATATGGGCTTGTTTGGTTCTATTTTCTTTTTTTATTTTCAAAACAATTATGTATACTTGTTTTGTAGAACAAGTTTTGGAAACAAGAAATGAAAAAAATCTATCTGAATCATTATTTTGAAAAATATATTTAAATTGGTGAAATAAATGATGAATGAATAATTTATTTTATTAACATAATTATCATTAGTGAAAGCATGATATTTTCTGCCTTTTCTCTAGTTTTGTAGAGCAAAGGTACCAAAACATCTGAAAGATATTCTAGTTTTTAAATTCTATAGAACAACTTTTAACTTTTTTGTCTTTAGACAAATAAAAAAAAATCAAACAAGAAACAGGTTGTTGATTTAATGGAATTTTCTCACTTGTGGTGAAGATATCATCTATTCAAACTGTGTTGAGTTTGGTTGCAACTCTTATTTAGAGGTAGAGCAAATGGATATAAAGATTGCTTTTGTCCATGGTAATTTAGCAGACGATATTTATATGAAGCAACCTGAAAATTTTCTTGTTAAAGCAAAAAAGACTATATGTATAGGCTAAGAAAGAGCCTATATGGATTGAAGCAAGCTCTAAGGTAATGGTATAAGAAGTTTGAATTTGTTATGCGTGAGAAAGGCTACAAGAAGACTACTTCTAATCATTTTGTCTTTGCTAAATATTTTTATGGTAATGACTTTATTATCCTATTATTATATGTTGGTGTCATGCTTATTGTTGGGAAAAATGTTTCCAAGATTAATAGGTTACAAAAGCAATTGGATGAGTCATTTTCCATTAAAGATATATGGGAGATGCTCAGCAAATTCTTGGCATAAGAATCTTGTGTGATAGAAAGGAGAAAAGGCTTTGGCTATCTGAAGAACATTATATTGAAAAGGCGTTGCAGAGATTGCGAATGAATAATGCTAAATTGGTAAGCACTCCTCTTGCTACTCATTTTAAATTGAATGTTGAACAAAGTCCTTCAAATGAAGCTGAAAAGTTAGATATGAAAAGGTTCCCTATGAATTTGTAGTGGGTAATTTGATGTATACAATAGTGTGCACTGGACTAGATATAGAATATGCTATTGATACAATTAATAGATTTATGTCTAACCCAAGTAGAGAGCATTGGAAAGCTATAAAATGGATTTTGAGGTATTGTCATGGTACTACTAATATGAGTTTTTGTTTGGGAGGTGATAAGTTTATCTTTAAGAAGTACATAGACTTAGATATGGCTAGTGATATTGATTCTAGAAAGTCTACTTTGGGCTATGTGATTAAATTTGTAAGGGGAGTTGTGGCCAAGCAAAAGTGTGTAGCTTTGTCTACAACAAAGGTTGAGTGTATTATTATTATTGAAGCATGTAAGAAGTTGTTATAGGTGAAACGTTTCTTAAGAGAACTTGGTTTACTCAAGAAGCATACTCATTGTTTTGTGGCAGTCATTGTGCTGTTCATCTTGCTAAAAATTCAACTTTCCATTCTAGGTCCAAACATATTGATGTAAGGTATCATTAGAAACATGATAATTTAGATGCTAAGTTGTTAGATTTGGTAAAGATTCATAGAAAGTGTTGCTAATATAATGACTAAGGCAGTAACAAGATGGGAATTTTAAGCTTCTTGTGAGATCACCTGATTGGCAGTTATTTTCACATTGTCTTCAGGGGGAGATATGTTGGGTCTCCTTTCCTAAGTGGAAAAAGGCATAATATTGAAGCTTATTGTGAGTCTCACTAAGAGAGAGGTCATATTCATATTTTATGTGCATCCATTTGAGAGAGAAGAAAAGAGAAAGTTATTTTTGCATATTCACAGAACAGTCTTAACAAATATGTGTTTGCAAATTCATTAATCGTTGGATCGACCTAAAATTTGGTTTGTAGGTTTGGAAGATCCAATGAATCATTTAAAATGGTGGGATCATTGATTTGTTGTTTGGTATAAGAGTTATTTCATATACATTGCAACCTCCGGTTTGGATCTTTTTTCATCTTCTTTACTCTCTTTTTTAAGCTTGTTACTTTGGTATTTTCGCTGGTTGTTTGCACTTGTTTGTACATTTAATTGAGACTCTATTGTACCCTTACATTGAAGGGATTTCCACTAATAATTTTTGGCATCTCGTATTTATTTTTTTGTCATATATTTTTTTATTTGCTCCTCTAAGATTCTAGCAAGTGAATGAAAGTTTATTTTCACTGTGCTTTCATCACTAATCTCATCCCATGCCAATCTTAAACGAGATGGCATGAGGCATGGGACAAAAGTTTAATTTCATTCACTTTTTAGGATGGGATATGGGATAAAACTATTCTAATCAAGTCCTATCCCATGAACAAGCCTAAGCAAACCAATAATTTTTAATAAATATTTATAATTTCTTTCTTAAATTACTTTTCATGGAATCATAATCTGTGTTCACGAGTTTATAATTTCGGTTCCTTCTATTAATTACAAAGGTATTTTAATATAAAATTTTTAATTTCAAATATAATTATTATAACCCACTTTGGGAAAATCCACAGATAATGTCGTTGGATTGATTAAAAATTTATTTATACGTGAAACGATGAAATAAATAGGCATGCATTGAAATGTAAACACCGAGACATGCTGCATTTAAGTATTATCCTGACATGAGAGTTTAAAAGTCAAAAAATCTGCCAATTACTCTCCCATCAAAGTATTATCTGTTCTCTTCATTGCAGGTCCCCAAGAAAATGTTCTCATTTAATAGTATAAAATATTTTAAATTTCGTTCAAAAAATGTTATAAAATATTTTTAATGAGTTATTTAATTATTTTTAAAATTAAAAAATTTTTTTACATTTACTCTAATTTAATGGAAAGTTTTCATTAAAATTTTTATTACTGATACTTCCTAATTAAATTTATTTTTTAAAAAATATAATTAATTACACATTCAAAAACTTGAAATATTTTTTGTTAACATAATACTTTAAAAAATATTTTATAATATCGAATGAAGGAAATATTAGTTAATTGATTAAAAATTTAAGTATGAGTGTGTGACGGTGTGAGAGAGAAACCAGACTGAATTTATAGATGTTTTCTTTTTCCAAAAAATTTAAAGATGTCATTAGTGTATAATTTACAAAACGTTTAATTTAATATTTAATGTTGGTAATTTTAAAATTATTATAATAATTAAAAACAAATTGATATAATTATATATTTATGTCTGGGTGTATTGTACAAATAGTATAATTTAAAATAAATTTTATATTGAATAGTAATTTATTGATGACTTCTTAACTTATGCTCTTTCTATTTAAAAATATAAGACATTTTTAAAAAATTAAATATTTAAAAATATAATGTATTTTTAATTTTTTGAGATATAATTATTATTTTTTTCAAAAGTATCCCTATTGATAATGATTTTATATTTATTATAAGATGTTTAATAAAGATAAATATAAAAAGATAAGATTAGTTAAAAATAAGTAATTATTTTATTGAGATTAAAATTTAATTAAAAATATCTTATATTTTTAAATTAATAATGTTTAGTCATTAAAAAATTATTAATTATTCGGTATATAAATAAGTGAAATATATATATTATTTATATGTGTGCGCTTTTTGCATCAGTACAATGATGTGACTTAGCGACCGTTTGACTCATTCGACGCCTGAGGATCCCCACAGGCCACAGCTGGTTGCGATATCATTCACAAGTAACTTAACTTTGATATATTTTATATTTTATAAAAATAATAAAATGAAAAAAAAATTAAAGAAACAAAATTTTACATAAAATGTTGGCAAAATTAGTATCATAGCAGTCTTTGCCTCCAAGAAGCAGCAAGGCTATATGTACGAGAGAGAGAGCTAACTGCAAGTCATACCTATACTGCGCACCTACGCGTTTCCGAATAATAACACCACACCATAGGTAAATAAACATTTAATATTGTGTACTTATATTTTACGAAAATATCAATATTATCATTAATAAAAATATACCATATAAAAGAAATTTATAGCAAGTTTTTTTTAAATTATAATTATTTATATTTTATGTGTAAATTCCTGCGCATTTAATTTATGCAGATTGCATGTAATATAAGAAAAAAAGTCTAAACAGAAAAAATAAATAAACCTTTATAAAAACTAATAATAAAATATATATGCAGATGATCGTATGAGGTTAATTATGTATAGAAAAGTAAAATGGTCATATGAGGTTAATTAAGTATAAGAAAAGTAAATAGGTAAATAATAATCCCTTTAATTCTTATTATAAAGCCCATTCTAAAAGAAATGAAAGGTCAATTTTATTATAAGTCACTTTAGGGAATATTGATGAAAATTTTCAAAATTACCTCTATTTAAAATTATTAATTATGATATGAAATGTAATACACGTGTGAAAATGTTCTATGTAAATATGAGTAAAATTAAAAAATTTATTTCATTGCTATATTAAATTAATTACTTAACCATTTTTTTGGATCCAATGAAGTGGTTAGAGTTAGAGCTGCCTTATATTAAAGATGGGAGTAGTATGTAGATATTTAGAATTTAAACATTTATGATGTCATAAAAAATATGAACTGGATATGCGTATCAATAATTAATTGTAATTATAATAATTGAATTAAATTACTAATATTAAATGAAGACATAAAAAGGATTAGTGTGAGTTTCTCTCTCTTTGTTTGTGAGGATTTGTATAAGATCTTTAGAGTGATCCCGCCGGTGATGAAATCGTTTGATTGTCATTAGGCATTTTTGGGAGACCTGCGTGCGCTGGTGCAAGCATGTAAGCAAGTGGGCTAGCGGGCATTTGTTTGATGTCGTGTGTGTGAGTGGTGTTTAGCGGTTGGAGGAATGGTAGAAGGACATGGTAGTAGTGGAAGGAAAAAAGGCAAAGAGATTCTTCTGAATCTAAAAGAAAAAGAGGGCGGGAATGGGGGTACGTTGGTAGGGAAAATTTCTTATATGGTTATTATTTTTTGTGGCTAAGATTATATTTGATATATGTGTGTATAATGATTAAGTTTATTGCTAATTACATCTAAAATAAATTGATATGCAACTATATAGGCTAGATTGACCTTGATTACTGAGTGCTTATACTCACCCTTCATTCTTTACTATTATAGGACTTAGCTCATCGAATTAAAATTAAGGAAAACGATTAGAGGCCTAAGATCATATGTAAATCTTATCAGTAGGCGTCTAGATTTGCTTTTATGTGTATTTTGATTGTTAATTTGCTAATTAGGATTGCATATCCATTTTTTACTGCTTACACTCATATTTGATGTTTTGAATATATTGTGTGCCTTAAGTTTTTTGTGTTGAAGTTGTAAAGCTTTATAGGGCTAAAATACTAGTGTAAATAGGATAGTGTGTAATTGGTTTGGCATGGTTGAATATTTGATGGATTTATGCAAGATGAACTCCCCCTTCCTTAAGAGACGCAACAAATGGCTATTTCAGATATGGAATAAGCAACACTGGTGTGATGGTCAATCTTTCTTTTAACTCTTAAAAAGCATATTCACACTTATTAGTCCATACGAATGGTTGATCTTTCTTGATTAATTTGGTCAAAGCAGAGAAAATTAGGGAAAATCCCTAAATATATCTCTAGTAATACCCTGGTAGATCTAAGAAGTTTTTGATTTTTGTCATGGAGATTGATATTTCTCATTATAGTACGATATCAACCTTGTAAAGATCAACTGCAATACCACCTACAGGCACTATGAGACTTAGAAACTTCACCTCATGCAACCAGAACTCACATTTACTCAATTTCGCAAATAACTTCTTCTCCTTTAGGATTTGCAACACTATTTGCAAATGTTTAGCATGCTCCTCCTTATCAACCAAATAGATTAAAATATCATTTATGAATATCACTACAAACTTATCTAAGTAAGGTCTAAAGATTCAATTCACGTAGTCCATAAAGATTGTTGGCACATTTATTAGTCTGAAAGACATAATAAGAAATTCATATCACCTGTATCTCGTCCTAAAGGCAGTCTTTGACACATCATCCATTCTCACTCTCAACTAGTGATAGTCGAATCTCAAATCAAACTTAGAGAATACCGTTGTTCAGTCAATTGATCTAATAGGTCATCAATTTAGGGCAAAGGATACTTATTCTTAATCGTCACCTTATTCAATTGCAAAGGATACTTATTCTTAATCGTCACCTTATTCAATTGCCAGTAGTCTGTGCCTAATCTCATACTATCATCTTTCTTCTTAATAAATAGAACAGGTGAATCCATGGTGATACACTTAGTCTAATCAACCCCTTCTCCAATAGCTCTTCTAACTACTTATCAACCTCATTCAACTTTGATGGAGCCATCTGATACATATCCTTAAAGATAGGTTTGGTACCAAGTACCAAATCAATTGAGAACTCTACCTCTATCTCCGGCGATAATCCTAACACTTCATCTTTACAACTCTAATCTTATCTAATGCACCATCATACACTCCATACACTGAAAATAATGTCATGAAAGCTTGACATCCCTCTTTCATTGATCTCTCAACTTGTACAGCTGATAGAAACTTAGGACTTTTTAGAGTGACTGTGGATAAGGACTATGCATGTTTAACATTAACCACAGTCGTTGTGTACACTGGTAATGAAATCATCTTTTTATTACAATCTAATGTCACTCTATTAGCAGACAACTAGTGTATCCCCATTATTACATCAATCCCTAACATAGACAAACAAACCAAGTCAATACTTGTAACTATTTCACCAAATTTCAGCGTAACTTTCAAACAAGCACGACTAGTTTTCATAGATGCACTAGCTGACATAAACACATTCACTAGAAAAGGTATTTCAATCACATGTAACTCTAGTCTTTTTACACACTCATCAAAGACAAATGAGTGAGTGGCACTAGAATCAAATAAAGCCATAATTTGTTGGTTACTAAGAGAAATCATACCTTAAATGAGCTTTGGAGAAGCTTTAGCCTCCTTTCTAGGCATCATGAACACTTGACCAAGAATGGCAAACCTCTGGTCAATAGTAAGAGCATTATCAAGACAATATTGAGCAATATGCCCAACATTGTGGCACTTGAAACAAGTCCAATGCTCCCTAATATGGTGTCTCCCACATGTGTTGCACTATGGGACTCCAACTATTTCTGCTATGATAAGAGCAAAGTCTTTTTTGGATGCTTAACTTCATCTAGCCATACTCTAGGACCCCTTTTGAAAGTTCTTTCTCTTGCAGCCACTGCTACCAAACCTAGAATTACCATAATTGAATCCATCTCTTTTACTTACACCTCTGGTAGGACTCGTATAAGTAGAGTAATGGCCCTTACTATCCCTCCTCTAACTATCTTCAACCTTATGACCATATCTGGCCGCTGCCCTAACTTACTAGACATGTCCCCAAAAGAAACAATATTAAAGGGTGCCAACTACTATTGATATTGATAGTCAGGTTGTATCTTTTCAAGTAATTGTTTAGCTTTCTAATACTTCTCATCATGATTCCTCAAGTAAGTCGAGTACTTAGATAACTCATTGAATTTGGCGATGAATTATTCTTCATTCATGCTTTCCTATTGTAGTTGATAAAATTCAGCCTCTTTTTAAGCTCTAAATGAGGCAAGGAAGTAATATGAGAAAAATCTCCTCTTAAACTCACTCCATTTCATTGAAGAGCCGTCTGCCAATCTAACACTCTCCTATTACTGCTCAGCAGCATCTTCAAGCATAAAGGTGGTAAGGAGAAATCGCTACTTTGATGTACATGTCATAACAGAAAATATCTATAATAACCCTAAATTTTAAATTGAATAAAAAAATTATCTTAATGGATATTTTGTTTAAATAAATTTTTTAGTGAGTAGGAATAGGTAGTTTAGAGGATTTTATGCTAGAAATTTTTTCTAAGGATCTAAAGTTCAAATTTTTTTTTGAGCAAAGGTTTAGTTTTAAATTTTTAGGAAAATCTTTTATCCTTTCTTGTAATTTTTTTGTGCCTTTCCTTGTGATTTTCTCATACTATTTTTGTACTTTTCCCTAATTCTTCTTTGAAATAGAAATTAATTCTTTTGTGCAAAGAAAACAGAGCATCTCACTTCCTTCTCTTCACTATCAATATACACTCTTCTAGACATTCATAGTCGGTTTATCTCTAGCTCTCCTCAACATTTGAAGCTTGCTATCATAGGCTGTCGACTTTTGCTGCTGTTGCTTCATCCACTGTAATTATGCTTATCTACATTTGCCAGCCACTGGGAGTTGATTTGCTGATTCTCTTTCACTTCATTGTGCTGTTCTGTGTCAATAAGAGGCTATCATCAAGTTGTTGTCTTCGTTGCCACCTTCTTTCTCTCCTTAGTCTTCGTTCAGCTATCATGTGGAGATGTTGAGTGTGTTCCTCATTTTTTGTTACTCTGCTTTGTGACGACAATGGGGTGTATATACAGGTGGTCAACTTCTTTTTTTTCTTCCTTCCTTGCTATTAAAGTTCAGCCCATATATATATACTAGTTGACACTTTTATTGTTAGCTAAAATTATAGTTCTTCTTTCTTATGTGTGTTTAATAGATTGGAAACCTTATATTTTTCTTCTTCTTCGACGCTGTTCAGTGGCTGACCACTAAGCTTTGTTGAGGTGAGATGCTGTTTTCTTTCCTTCCTCTTTAGATTATACAGCACCACCGAATCATTCCCTCCTTTCTTTGGCTGATTGATGTGGTCCTTGCTCTTTATTCTTGATATGCTATATGTAGTTAGGACTAAAGTTACTAGGTTGGAAATCGTTTAGTTGTGTTGAGTTGAGAAATAAGTAATGGAAATAGAAGTTTGGAAGTTGTTAGAATTTCGTGGTCGTTCATTTCATAATTTTATAAATGATAAATGCATACCTACAAGGTATTTGTAAAATTTTGTGAGAGAAGAATTTGACAAATTATGGCTTATAAAGCTTCCATGTTATAGCTTAAAGGAGTATATGAAAGTTTTGATTCTAGTTGTTAATTAAAATTTAAATACCAAAGTGGGGAAGAGAATTATTAGGATATTGGTTTCATTTTGTCAATCTAGAGGAAAGAATAATTGATATGATTTATAGTAATTTATGAATAGCTAAGTGTCATAAGAAGGTATGAGGATATATATTGAGAATTATCAAATGATTGGATTAAATCAAGTGTACTTGTAATGTACATGGATATATTATTATTAGCATTGACTAGATTAAATAGTGATACCCATTAAGTGCTTGGAAGATTATTTAATAAATAATTTAAATTTTGACTTACTTGTTAGAATATTGAGGGCATCATTAGAATATAGGTCAAAATGTTAAGATAACCAAGTTTTAGAATTCTTGAGAAACACTCAGATGAGTGGGTAGCATTTTGAATAAAATTTTAGAAAAATGTTTTTTAAAAATTCCTTTTGTTTTAAAATTTTAGTATTATTCCTTTATAAATTGTCTAAATATCATTTTCCAATTCAATTTCTATAATAATTTTGTCATGATTTGACAAATAATTTACGTTATTACAACTAATTATTTAATTTCATGTTTAATATAAAAACGAATTTGGGCAATGAGAATTAATGGTTCAATGGTAGTTGACAAAGAAAATTTTAAGAATGTTTTCTTGCTCCATACATGTTTGATTTTATTAAGGAGGACTAAGTTCGCTGGATGCTAACGACAATCTTGTTAGCCCTTGGCACACCATGGTTCACCTAGGTAGCAAAGTGCTTATAGGAGGTACTTTCCCTATGCGAAGGCCAATGCATGTGGATTGGAGGGATGATATTTGTGAGCATCGTACTCACGCTTGTTTTCATGGGCTTCATGCTTGCACTTGATTTGTAGCTTTTGTCGTGCTTTTTTTGTGACTTCCAGTCATATTTGATTAGTTATTTACTCTCATGGACCGTATGTTCACGCTTGTTATTTGTTTTGATAAAGCCTTCCTAGAACTAAATTAAAATTTATTATTTTTGTATTAGTTCTTTAAAAGGATCTTATCTAATTGTTCTAGTATTTGAGACGATTACATTCTATGACTTGTACAATTCTTACAAATCTATATTGTTTTACTAGTATTGTTTAATTTCAAAATTTTATTATTGAAAAAGAATTGCTCTTTATTTTTAGTTCAAGCATATGCTTCAATATTGGATGATATTGTTTTACACTAAATCTATTTGTTCTATCTTTATAATTTTTATGTGTAATTTTAATTGGAACACAACTCACCAGAAATTTCTTTAGTCTCAATAGCTGACACTGCATCTCCAGCTGATCATTGAGAGTCCTTCTTGCTTTTTCAAAAGAGGAAGCAGAGGGTGATTATTCTTTTTGACAAAATCTCGTACTATATTTTGTAAATTATAAGTTAGTGCTCCACGTATACCGTAATTAGATCTTAGTCTTATTTGATTATTATGTAAATTGCTAGAATAAAGCTAGTGTCCTTAGTAGTATGGTTGGTAGGTTCTGTTGTTGTTGTGAAAATTTTAAAAGGTACAAGTTATAGGGAAGACTCTGCTGAAATTTCTATAAAACACTTAAGACTTTATGAACTTTATTATTATATATATAACTTACATATATCGATATTTTAGCTAAATTTCTAGTTATTAAGGCTTATAGAATATAAATTCTCCTCATATTTCATATCGGCCATACCCTTAGTATCAGGGTGTGACAATATTGACTCTAGTTGATCAATCCATTTCTCATCGAATCTATTCTCTATAGAGGATTTAGGTGAGTAAACTTCTTCAATGCCAATTAATAGAGCTCTCCTGCTCTTTTCCTTTAGGCCTTACTAGTACCAGCCTCTTCAGTTCACTCTCCTCATAATAATCATCATCAAGCTGGCTATGTGGCTCACTATCTTGTCTCACTTCACTGTGACTATCTCCAACCTTCTCCACAATCTTACTAGTCTCATTTGTCTTCTTCTTAAGGATCTCTTCATACTTATAAATCTTCTTCTCAATTCTCTTCATTATTGTCTTCAACTTTGTAGTATAACATCATCCTCAACATTACTAAATGCACAAAACATAAGATATGAAACATTATTATGATAAATAGGACTAATTAAATCCATTATAAATAGTTATCATAACACAAGAGTTATGAAAAAGTTTAAAAAATTAGGATTCCAAGAAAAATCCCTTTTTTTTAAAGCTATTTAAGCTCAAACTTTAGTTTGAAACAAAATATAAGAGATAGCAAAAGTAAGAAAAACAAATAACATCTAAAAAAAATACTAAAAGAGATAAATTTTCGCTCCCCTAAAGTTGCTCTATCCGCTGTAGTGGATGGCATAGAGAGCCTGAGGCTCTCATTGTGTAGTGTGCCACATTACACTCCCCCTACATTGCGACACATCTCTACTGTCATGATAGTACTCTAGGCCTAACTTTTAGAGCTTATCAATTTGCTATCCGATGTCTAATTTGAGCAATTCAAGTGTCCATACATAGCTCTTTAAGCCACGTATTAGCACCGATCTCATACCCAAACACTAAACTAATTGAAAGTTAGACATTCAGGTAAAAAATGATCTTTTTTTTCCTTTCCAAAACAACACCCAAGGTGGCCAAAATCCTATACCAAGTGCTAATAACTGTGAAACCATTTGAACTAACTCAAATGGGCCCCAAACAACCTAATTATACAATTAAATCATAATAATAAAATTCCAAATACAAATTGGCCATCCAAACCCCCAATTTAGCATAAACCTAAGGGGTACAACAATTTATCCTAAACATCTTTAAGGCCATCAAATACATAAATCAACACAAAAATAATACTTGCACTAGTATCTTGACCTCTTACAACTATTAGATCACAATTACAATATTTCAGATTCAGATACCCACAATTTACAATAGAATTTATGTAAGTGACAACAAAATGGCTTTGTGATCCTAAGTTGGCATAAACATAATTAATTCATTACAAAACCAAAAGAAAGAGAAAGGATTATACAAACACAAGTCCCTTAATGCTGAGCAGCACCTTCCTTCTCTTTGCCCCTATCGGAGTCTTCACCTAAAAAATGTAACCATAGGATGAGTCGAGGACTCAGTAACTAAATAGTCTAATCAAACTACTTTGTGTGTGAAAATAGTTAATGAGTAGAAGTAGCACTTAAAACACATATAACAGATTACATACACATATGTATAGCCATAAAATGATATGCATGATCCACACCACCTTATACTTTCTTTATATCTTCTGACTAAATATATGGACTGACAACTCAATATAACTAAATCTATATGATTGGATTGGCCTAAGTTCACCAATCATGGGAGGTAGCCTTAGCCAAAAGCACCTTCACCCATTATGAATCATAAATTTCCCCTATCCACAAATATTCAAGGTGACGATGCCTAATTTGTATCATATAGTATTGTGACTTTTAAACAAATATAAAAATGTATTAGGGCCTCCACAGTGCCAGTGTATTATATGAATTTTCAAGTAATGTCCTTAACACCCTACTAAGGTGAACTCCCACCCTCTCACAATGATTATGCCAAACATATGCTCAATGATTCCATATATAACCATAACAAATAATTTTCGTTATGACGATCCTTTCCACATAAACCATAGAATTTCAAAATACTTGAATATAAGATTTAGTCTTCAAAACCACAATGTTTGAAACATGATTTTCCATCCCACTTTGCATAAAGTTTTTAAATCATAATCATTTCATATTAATACTATACTAATACAAAACAAGAGTATTAGCTTTAATAATTACCTCACAACCATCCAAAAATACAAATAAAGAGTTTAGACAATTTAGTTACCTCAACTTTTTATCACTGAAAGGGTTACCATGTTAAACAATAGGCCCAAATGTGTTCACTAGTGTAACAATACTCAATCAATATTTAATCTATAAAATTAAACATTACATCATCAATTCACACTCTAATTAATCCCTTTTTAATATAATTTTAGATATCCACTACACCCAAAACCTTACTTTAACACTATTAGCTCTCCCAACACATTCCATTAATCCCATTTACCACCTAAACATTATAACAACAGCAGTCTTCTATCCACATTACACTTAAACTCTCAAATTTCACTTAGGGTTTGTCTAAACCCTAACTAAAAACTCCAAATCATTGGACAATCTAATATCTTATGTTTGAAAGCTTGATTTAACTCTTCGAGACTTTAACCGGCAATGGGTTTGGTTATAACTCAAGGAGAGATGAAACCAAGCCCTAATACTTCATATGATGGATATTATCAAAAGTAGTCATGCTGTCAAAGAGGGGTACATATCAGCATAAAGAAGAGTAATCCAAGATTATGCCTTGACTAGTATCTGTACAATCATTCCTAACGATTTTTGGAAGCTTATTTGGAGGATTAGCAGTTTGCCTAAATTCAACACTTTATATGGTGGATATTATCAAATGAAGTCGTAACATCTAGAGCTCTAGCCAAGAGGAGAAGATGGCATACAGTCACCTGCCCAATTTGTGAAGAGGATCTTGAAACCATTGAACAATTGTTTTTCCTTTGCAATTGGGTAAGGTATGTGTGGTTTGGAAGTGAATTTAATTTTGGGATTAATCCTTGTAGTATCAATAGTTTCAAGAATTGGTGGTTGTCTATTATAAGTATGGGAAGTCCCTATTTAGATTTTGATATTGCACATATCAGCTGGCTCTTATGGTCCATATAGACTAGTAGAAGTAATCAAGTTTTCAACTAAGAAAAACTAAATCCTGTGACCGTGATTATTAAAGCTAAAACGGCTATTTCAGAATTTTGGGTGACCATGGCAATTTGAATAGGAATGCTATGATTGAGTAGGATATTAATTCAATTATTTGCTGGCGCTTCCCACCCTTTGGCTATTAATTAAGATCAATTGTGATGGGGCATTTAACCCACGCAACAACTCTGCTACCATTGGAATTGTTTATCAAGATAGATGGGCCTTTTGTGGAGAAAGTGAAATGTATCTCGGCCTTTATAATTGAAGCTTTATCTTTGGAAAAAGCACTATTATTAGCACTAGATTTGGGAAAGGATAATATAATTTGTGAAAGTGATTGCTTAATGCTTGTCAACTGTGTTTAGGATGGGTAACTGCCTGGAATTATGTGAATGATTGTGTAGAAGTATTGTTTTGGATAGTATGGACTCTTGAACTCCAATGCTAGTTTCTCTCTTTCTTTCACCCGACATGAAGGTAAGAAGGTGGCTAATTACTTAGCAGCTGAAACTAATAATGTTGTGTGCCTTGCTAGGTGGGTGATGTCACCACCAACATCTCTTTTGTCTACCATACGATCAAAGTGATTGCATTTGGTGCTCATCATAATGTGGCCAAATCGTGGCCTTTCATTTTACTTTGAAATGTTCTTTTGCATTCATTTTAAATTAATTTTAAATATTTTAAATATTATATTTATTAATATAAAAAAAATAGAAAACATCCTGATATTAAATTTGGACTGTCCTTTATGCTCATTCAAGAATGAGAATCATGATACTTATTATAAGATATGGACCTTTCAAATTTAAATTTTTTTATTTTTAATTACATTTATCAAAATAAAATTTTTTTAATCAATTTGTTTATTACTAATATGGAAAGTACAAATTTAATCTGAAAAGACTAATTTAATATAAATTTTTTTGTAAATTTTTATAATTGGACCATGCAAATGTATTCTGGACAGTTTATGTATAATTTGGATGACACAATTTAATATTAAATTTTTTTATTATTTTTATATATCATATAAATGTACTCTAGACAGTTTAACTTTAACATCAAATTTTTTATAATTTTTATATTAATAAATATAATTTTTAAAATATTTAAAAATTAATTTAAAATGAACAGTAAAAATTGTTTCAAGATAAAATAAAAAATTTCAATTTGATTATATGTAATGAGCACTTGATGTCTATTATTATGACGAGCATCGACTGCCAACGCTAGCAAGCAGCATCGGATGCCATGGAAGCTCCACAGGCAGTGAACAACGCTACTCACACAGCTGTTAGATCTGGAATTGACTAATTCCCTCTTTCTTTGTTTTTTGGTTTTTGGTTTTTGATAAAACCTCTTTGTTTTCCTCGGATGCGCTGTTTTTTTCGTTTATTTATTTCTCTGATGTTGCTTTTGCTTTTTTTGGTCTCTGTCCTGTTTTGATGGAAGCTTTTGAACTTCGTTTAGGGAATGATGCTTCCTTTGGCCCAAAAAAAAGAAGACAAAAAGGATTACATGAAGACTTGTTTGTTTGGTACCGCACACATATAATGACATGTCGAAATGGAATAATTTAAAAAAAAAATAAAAGTGAATAACATTTTTAATCAATAAATAAATTAATTTTTATGTCATCGGAATTATCAAACAGTCCTTAAATTCTTAAATAACTCAACTATCCCCCTGTAAAAGGTACTAAAACCACAGCCGCTTGTGTAGCTATCGTACGTTCCTCTGGCTGTTACCCCAATTTAAGATCAAAATTCGTGACGCATATATATTTACATTTACATTATACTACGTAGTTTCAAATTATATGATTTTTTTAAAGATTTTTCATTTCAAAATTTTAAATAACTTAATAAAAATAACATTGTATTAATAATAATTTTTTAATATTATCTTTTTCATCATATTCTCTTCACTTAACATTCTTTCATAAATGAATTATTAAATAACAAATATTTTTGAAAAATTATATATTTTTTTTGCAAAAAATAAAATTATAAAATCTATTTAATGAATTTTGTTAGTAGTTGTAATTTTGTTTAAAAGTATTCTATAAATTAAGACATATATTATGTTCGATTTTATACATAAGGCTGAGAAAGAAACAATTTATTAGTCTTTTTTATCACAATTTTTTCTTTTTACTTTTATTAAAAATGGGTGAGAATAAATATGTTATTAAAATATATATATTTAATAGATGATAAGTTAAAAACTTATTGCATTTTTTTGCATGATTAATAATTTTTAATTTTTTTTAATTTTAATAAAACATATTGAAAGTGATTTATAAATCAAAATAAAGTAGTATTTCACGCAAATTTCATCTGCCTCCTAAAGAATGTATATTTTTTTAATTAAATTTAGGGCAAGACTTATACACTCACCCTTATATACTTAATATACTTTCATCCAATAAAGTCAAGACATAGATTCCAATATGTTAATAATATTAATAACAAAAATTTATTATAGAAGAAATAATTTATAATAGATACACATGTGTTAATTTAATAAGAAACAAGCACCTTAAGTATATAGGACTAAGTATATAAGTTTTTTCCTAAAATTTATATTTGTAGTAAGGGTGAATTAGTTAGTAGCAATAATTAGAAGGGAGAATATCAATAAAAGACCTTGAAAGAATTCAATATCTTACAAAGATCCCATATAAACTGTACTTGTTAAGATAACACTTCCACTTATTAATTTATTAATATTTACTTGTTATTTTTTTTGAAATTTTTTTTTCAAGTCCTTTATTAATATTCTCCTTCATTATCAAAAATAATTGAACACACGATATTGGACCCCGCAAGTAAATGACCACGAAATGGAAGCAAGAATTGACGTAGTTTTGAAAAAGAAATATATTCATACCCCTTCATTCATTAAGATGACTTTAGTGGCCATCTTAAAAAAGGTGATGTGGACGTAAATTACTGTAAATTTAAGTGTGCTTGGATTTTAATTAGAAGAAATTGATTATTATAACATGATGATGTTTGTATAACATTTTTAAAATTAATTTTGATAAAATTAAAGATGATTGAATGATTTTTTAAAATTAATTTTGAATGCAAAAATTACAATAAATAAAAGGAAAAGTGGAAAAAAAATTGGAAAAATGTCAAATACGAAAATCTATAATCTATTGCGATACTGTAGATTCACAGTACCATTTGACTTCATTTTTTTACGTGTTTATTTGTCACTGTTGTATCTAACTGACTTTTCATTTTTTTTTAAATTTTTGTTTATTTTTTTAATATGATGTAGTAAAAAAGCTATAAAATATTATGGGCGTGTAGCAAAATACGTAAATGTGGGACTTAAAAAAATAAATTGCTAATATGAAACTTATAATTAAAATTAGTGATACATCTCTTTTGCTTTTTGAAGTCTATGAACATTTCTTGATATAAATAGTTATAAAATACAAGCATTCTTTTTATTTTTAATATTTTATTTTCATTCATCTAACAATTAGTGGACTATTAAGTCATGTGTATTGGACCAAAATATCTGTATTTAAATATAAATATTTTTTAAAAATTTTTTAAATTATAAAAAATTTAATTTTTTATTATTTAAATGTGTTTATTTTGTAACTTTTTAAAAAAATTAAATATATAAATTAGCCAAAAAAATATGAAAAGGCGGGGGTCTACATTTATAAATGTAAGTGGAACCTATAATTTAATTAATAAAATTTACTTATGTAGGATAAAAAAATTTTCCATATAAATTTTCATTTGCAAATATTTAAATTTTATATAAGACGTAAAAAATATAATAATATTTTATATTTTAAAGATCATATAGGATTCATAGTAGAGGTGGATATAAGATTTTTACTAGTAAAGAGAAAATAAAATAAAATAATTTTTAACAATTTTGGGTAGTTAAATTAAACCAGCCTAAATAAATTCAAAAACTAGAAGTGTCAAATGTCGGGCTAGACTATACATTTTTTATATATTCAGATATTTTAAATTTAATATGAATTGAGGTTCCAAGGGGAATGAAGAAAATGTAAGATTTTAATAAACTTGATTTTTAAACAATTCGAGTAGTGTGGTATAAAAAGTGTGTGGAACTACCATTAAAAATATGTAAAAGTGGGAGTCTACATTTATAAATGTGAGTGGGACCTGTAATTTAATTAATAAAATTTATTTATATAAGAAGAAAACCATTTGTCATATGAATTTTCATTTGTAAATGTTAAAATTTTAGATAAGGTGTGAAAAATGATAAGATTTTTTATATTTTAAAAGATCATATAGGATATATAGTAAAAATTAGAGGTGGATATAAGATTTTTATTGAAAATAATACATATTAGACATATAATAAAATTTATATGGGAGAAGATAAAAAGAATTTTTTATATATTTATTATTAACATAGAATAACAAATCAAAATATTTTGTATGACTATATATAGGACAAGTTTTTGTTTATATTCTTCAAATGCATAAGTTATAAAAATATATTATTCTATCATTTATATGTAAAAGTCGAATATGATTTGAACACCTATAAAAAATATTGATGTAATTATGTGCCTTGAGTCTAAGCAAAAAACATGATGGGATACAAGTTGATTATATAATATTAATGAATTTATCTTCTATTACACACCTAATCTTTTTTTAATAATCATTATGTTACTTGTAATGCTTGTACATATGATTGATAAATGGTATTAAAACATGAATTATATCATTTACTTGATTTACAACCATTATAATTATGATTTATAAATAATATTATCACATAAATTATAGTTTGATTCATTATAGTATCTGCCTTATTTTTCTTAAGGTGATATATTGGATAACACATTTTGAAAAAGAACAAGTTAAATTATATTTTAAATTGCAAGAGACAATAGATTTTAAAAAATAATTATATTTTTTTAGTATGTAATAAAGTAATTATTTGCAAAATAGAAGTTGTTCCTTATAGGTATCATCTTATTAAAATTTTAATCTCATACTTGACAGCTATAGGGATACTTTAGGAAAAAAAGAAGAAATTATTCCTTAAATTTTAACTTATACGGGACAATATATTCTAAAATAAAATAAATTATTATTTATACTTTTAATATATACTAACAAAAAAATTTTTGAAACAAAACATTCTTTATATTTTAATTTTCACAAATTAATATATTATAGAATAAAATAAACTAACATTCCTTTTGTTTTGTTAGAATTATAAAGGCTTCTTCTTTATTTTAAAAACTTATACTTTAGTCTCCTTTACAATATGGTTAGGAATATTATGTTAAATATTCTAAAATATTTTGATTTATTATTTGTATTTATGTTAACAAAATTTAAATTATTAATTTACCCCTATAATCTATTTGTCTATCCTCTTGCTTCCTAATTTAAGGAACTTCAAACAATTTTTAACAAAAAATAAGCTTAACAATTAAGTATGACAGTAACTTAAAAATATTCTATCAAAATTATAAAATTTAAATAAACATAAAACATAAATTATATTGATTAATTTATCTCTTATTCCATTATTTTTTTTGGCAAATTGTTTGATATATTATTTTAGTAAACTTATTCCCTTAGTTAAAAAATGCAAGTTATTTTTAAGGTTTTCTCTTAAAGGTTGGATGTTAAAAAATATAAGGCATTTTTGGTGTAATCATTTTTTTCAAAAGTGTCCCTACTAAATAAATAAATTATTTTATATTTATGCTAGAGTAAAACACCAAGTTAAATAGTAAATATGAAAAGATGTTGTTATTTTAAAAATAAGTACCTACTTTATTGGGGGTGAGATTTAATTAAAAATACTTTAGATTTTTGAAAAGATGGAGTATGTATTTATTTTTTTTCAAAAAAAATTAAATAAATTAATTTATTAGGAGTGAGATTCGGTTAAAAATGCTTTATATTTTTGAAAAGATGGAGTGTGTATTTAATTTTTTCAAAAACATTAAATAAATTAGTTTGTATGACTAATAAATTTAAAAAATATATTAATGATGGTATGTTTGTTCAACATATGTGACTTAATGTCAATAAGTGATTGGATGGATGAAAATACAACTTAAAAATAAAAGGTGTATTTATATTTTATAACTCTTAGAATATGTTTGGTCCAAGAGGAGGGAAAGGAAGAGAAAGATTTTAATATTACTTTATTTAATTTTATTGGCGAGGAGGGGATGGATTATTTTGGCTTCCCTCCCCTCCAAATTTTTTTAACCAAATGAGTGTTTCCTCTCCACCCATCTAAAACCCCTTAGCCAAACACACTCTTAACTATTGATTTTAAGAGAGATTCATATAGCCTCTAAAATAAAAAATATTTATCACTAAGATAAAATAAAGGGGAAAGTAATATATTTTACTTTAAAGATATTAAAATAATTTTTAATAGAATTAACATGTGATTTAAACCCTAAACTATATGTTTCGAGACAATTTGAACCCTAAACTTTTAAAATATATATTTTAAACTCTAACGAATTAAAGTTGGAATAATTTTATTTAATTGTTAAATTTAAACAAACATTTATCAATTTTTTAAAATTAAAATTTAATGTATAGTTTTTATTAAATTCTACTGTCTCTCTCTCCAACCCATGCATTTCACAGGATAAAAATTTAATTGATTCTGAGGAAGAAAAAAGCTTATGCAAAATGGAGTTCTGAAAAGTAAACGAAGTTTTGAAAAAGTGGTGTGTTTGAATTAAAAAAAAAATTAAAACCATGATTTTGATTGGCATAATTAATTTTGAGAAATACCCGAACAGGCCTTTACCTGGGAAAAGAGAAAGTGAAAACACACAAGATGCATAAACGAGATCCCAAGAAAATTTCAACAGATAGCAACTAGCAAGCCACCCTAACTCCAGGTTTCCTCACAATCTTCCATTTTTATTATTATTATTTCTGACAAGAACTCTTCTGTCTTCTTCTTCTTCTTCTCATCAAACCCTAGCTATCTGATCTTTCTGCGTATTTCTTCAACGTATATCCAACCCGAGAATTTCCTTACTGGTTCATTTTAATATCTTCTTGGCTGCAGATTTAATTTAGCTTCTGTAATTTTGATTTGAATCTGTGCGTGTTTAGTTTGAAATGACAAGGAGGAAGATAGAGATAAAGAAGATCGAGAACGTAGCAGCGAGGCAAGTGGCTTTCTCAAAGAGAAGGAAAGGTCTATTCAAGAAGGCCGTGGAGCTCTCTACTCTCTGTGATGCTGAGATTGCACTCTGTGTGTTTTCTGCTTCTGGCAAACTCTTTGATTACTGTAGTACAAGGTATCTTCTCTGTCTCTCTCTATAATTTATTTCTTTTAGTAGAAATCAGAATAATCTGAATATTCCAATCACGTCGTCTGAGATTTTTTTTTTTCCCTTGAATTTTTTTAGAGGAAAAGAAATCAGCTGATCTATGCTTTTGTTCGTCTCATCCATGCTTTCTTCTAAATGTGTGTATAATAGTTTTGGTAGTGTTTTACTATGCACAATAACTTAACCCATAATTCATTCGTCTGTTTTTTTTTTTTTCCTTTCAATTTTTTGAATTTAAGAACTGGTTCAGCATTTATGTATCTGATCTGTTAGATTATTACTTAATTACCATGTATTTAACAACTAAGAACTAATCATGAGATAATGAATAATTCGATCTACTATTAATAATTGCTTGTTTTGCTTTCATCTTCCGACATTTTTACAATGTTTTGAGGTTTTACTGCTAAAATTATGAAGTCTTTATGTAATTAATTTGAACATAGTTGAAAATACATACATCAGCTTTACTTGCATTATTAGTCTTGGAAGACCATGTAATTTGTTCAACTTTTATGTGAATCATACTTTCAATATTATTCATGCTTCACGATAACTTTGATACTAGGATCTTAAATGGTCCATCTCCTGATTGTGTTAGTTTTATAGTTTTAGACATGGCTTGATTTTGGTTTCCTTGCATGATTTTTTTCATGGCCCAATATTCAAAAATAATAATAATAATAATAATAATAATAATAATAATAATAATATTCATGATTTTGATAATATTCACACTATCACTTTGAACAATTAATGTTAAAAATTCAAGCCTACCATTATAAACATGGTGGTTAAACAAAAACAAAAACATAATATATATGCATATGCAGGAACATAAGATTTCATTAAGCTGCTTATGTTCCTGGCTTTTGTTAATTTAAAAATGTTATGAGTTTTATGTAAACATATGAACTGTTCTCCCTAAGAATTGTTTAGTACTAAATGGGCATTGAGTTCAAGATGAGTCAGAATTACTAATGAAGATTGAGAAGTGCAAAACGCATGCATGATGTACTGCTTATCCTCTCCACATCTCTGGAGATATATATAGTGTGTATATGACCTATAGATGATTAAGATATTATAATTTCAAGAAATTAGACTTTCACCATCTTCACACAACTAATCTAAATTGTAACCAAGACTTTAATACCATTTGTTAGGCTTATAGATCTTCTTGTAAAGGGAGAAGAAACTAGCTAAATCTAGCAACAAGAAGATACATATATAAGTAAGCTCAATACCACATCATAACTCAAAACATTCAGGTTATTAGTTTATAAGTCCTTCCACTTGGATACCTCTTCTTCAATTCAACTCAAGTTTCATCTATTTGCTTTTAACACCCCAACAATCTGCTCTTCTAGTATAAGTCAACCTTTGAAATCCACTTTTTGGGCAAGGAATGGAACAAGGAACCATATACATATACCTGCATGCATTCGTTGAAATCAGGAATTGTTAAGTTGAAATTCATATAGTGACTAAATTAGTATTTGAAGTTGTGGCACCAATGATTCCAACTGATTTTTCATTGTTAGTATACTTTGTTCGTAGGACAAATCAACATTTTGGTAAGACAATCCAAATTCAAACAAGATAGATAGCAAAATGCCTTGAACCAAAATCTAGACAAAATGAAAAGTCTAAGGCAATTTTATATGCCCGTAATAGATCATCGTGGAAGTTTTAAAAGAGTTTTATGAAAAGATGAGGCAAAGGATCAAAAAATTCCAAGATGATTTAATGCAATCTAAACAAAGATTATTTCAAAGGTCAAAACTATCGAGGAATTGAAAACAACTAGTGGTAGTGGTGGCATGCACAAGAAAATGTCGGTGGCACAAGACAATATTGAGTGATGCTACTAATGATGGGATGGTTTTAGAAACTTGACTTTAGAGTGTTGAATTTCCTTTGAGTAACATTCCAAATTTTGAAAATTTTATGCACTCATTGGACGATATTCTTAATTCAGTTTTTTAGCTTTTGTAGTAGATTCCACTTAAGTGACTTTAATGTTGAATTTCATTTAGGTGACTTTGGTGTTGAATTTATCTGGCTAATTAAAAAAATTAAAAAAATGTGTTAGAGCTAGGGAGTATCTTGAAAAGGAGAGATACTAGCTGGGCCTAGCAACAAAACAAGATAATAAATGCAAGTCTACTTAACATTATATTTTAATCCAAAATCTAATGGTAGTAAGTTTATCTCCACTTGTATTATATATATTCTAACAACCTCCCCCTAGTGTAAGTCCACCTTGATTACATAAATATATTGTGCGATGGAGACATTTTAAAATTGGGCTTTCCATCAATTGTCATCGCACAAGTCCCTATCAAACTAGGCTCCAATACTATTTGTTGGGCTAAAAGATCATCTTGAAAAGGGGAGAAACTAGCTTTCCTAGAAAAAACAAGAGGGCACATATTATTGAGCTAGATATCATATATTAACCCAAAACCTTGAGGCGATGACTTTATGGGTACTTCCACTTATATCCCAACACACACATGCATGATCATTTCTTATTTCTTAAATTTACATATCAAATTGTTTAACTAATTCCAAAAGCTTATGGAATCCATTGACACTCACCTTAATGATTCAAAATTTAGAGTGAATAATGATTTGTGCAACTATTTTGTACCGTTGTCAATTAATTTACAAGAATATATTAAAAATAAATGAAAAATATGAGCTAATTTGCAACATCTTTGTTGTTTCAAGCATGAGGCAAGTGATTGAAAGGAGAAACTTGCACTCCTCGAATGTTGACCTTGCCAAGACATACCAGCCATCTCTTGAGCTGCAGGTATAATATACTTCACCATCCTACCTCTTTAGATCTTTAGCTGTTTTTGATTAATTCACAGCTAAAAGAGTGAATGATTTTATTATGCAAAGATTAAAAATGCAATAGTCATTACACACCATTATTATCTTTACTCAACAACAGTTATTTTTTATTGAATGATATAATAGACTATATCTAATATGAATTGAAAATAAAAATTCTGAGATATAATAGACTAGAAGATTTTTTCTTTTTCTTTTTTTCTTTTGTATAAATGGACAGGTAGAAGGTGAATATTTTAAGCTAAACAAGGAACTGAGAGAAAAGACTCGTGAACTGAGGTATGACTATGGAGTTACAAATTATCAATATCAATATATATATATATATATATATAATACAAACAAAAATCTATATTGAGTTAAAATGGGTTTATTGTTGATTCAAATCCATAGTTTCCACATCTAACAGGCAGCTCAATGGAGAAGAACTTCAAGGATTGACCTTAAGAGAACTAAAGAAGCTAGAAGGTCTAATTAGCACATGCTTGCATCGTGTTTCAAAAGCCAAGGTTTGCTTTTCCCCAACGAGATCAATTTTTTTATCTGCCTGATTTAACTTATTAATAGATTATATAAAAATTTATTCTTTGTTGTATTGGTACTATTATTTTATAATTTTTCTATATACATGACATATTCTTTTATTTTCTCCATATATTTGTGTGTTTCAATGGTTCATTGAATCCTATATATGCATGGTGAATAATATGCTTAACAAATTATATATATATATATATATATAAATTAATTCCATGTCTTTTCAGGCTGAAGCATTTGAACAGGAGATCAGTATTCTTAAGAAAAAGGTTAGAGTTATGCTCATTTATCAAAATCATCTCATATATTCGTCTTAATTAATTACCTCTCGGTTATAATAACGAGATACAATAATTGATCATTAATTTTTGGGATTACTATGTGCTCTTAACAAGTTTTAGTTTTTCTAGTGTTTGCAAACTTACAAGATATATCGATTCAAATTTGAAGACAAAAAATATGAAAAATAATTTTTTTGTATTTGCGTCCTAAATAAGAATATTTATATTTTCATGGAAGTCATTCTCAAATCGTGTATAAAATATAAATCGCCAATAACAAATTCAAAAATTAAGGTAACTCGTAGGTTACTTTATTGCAGTTTATCTATATATTTTTTTGGCCCAATATTGCAGTTTATATTAAAATACATTACAAATTCTTGTAGGTTTGTGGATGAATATTATATTATTTAATTTGCGCTTTATTAGTGTCAAGGCAATTTTCTTCTTCATCCGGAACAATTTGTTGAGGGTACAGTATGTGAGGCTTGGAATCTCTAATGTTCATAAGAGACATTTTAGTATATCTTCAAGTTTCAAAATGATAAATTTTTTTATTTTTTACAATTATTAAAAGAAAAATACCATTTTATTTAGGACTTTAAGATATCGTAATATCTCTTATTTTATGTAGAAGTCAATAATATAAAAATATAAAAAAAATATATAATTGGAAAGTTGAAATATTACAAAGGCATTAGAGGCCTCACACACATTTTTCAATAACGTGTTTATTTTTAATATCAATGAAGGTAGACGTGCTCGTGGATGAAAACCAGAGACTAGAACAGGTTTTCAAATTCTTGCCATTAATTCTCTTGTTTATTAACGTCTGTAGCTTCATATATAATTATATCATAGTATCTCATTTTCCATGTACTTAAACTTAATGCCAATCCAAGAATTAAAATTCATTGAAGATTCTTGTCTCTTAGTAGTATTATTTGTCTGTTAATGAAACTGTCTGTTAATAGGTTCAGAGGCTTGCGCATGAACAAGACCAATCATCGGCCATCACAACGATGTAAGATTTGGAACCTCTTCAATTAAGAGAGGGATATTTTTATTATTTACTTGCTTTTAAAAAAAAAAATTCATGGACAACAGGAGTTGGCTTCCCTCCATTGAGGGAACTTTGCGTATCTGAACTATTAAATTGAATTAATGTCTTCTATTTGATAATTTTTAAAAGTACAGATTAATTTATATTGTGAAAATTTAGTCTGAACGGTTCAAATCTGCAATGGAGACGCAATAGAGGCAAAATGCAATGGAAAGAAACCAAGTCCTGGACAATATATAGAAGAATGTGGAACCTCTCCATTTCTATATCATCTTTTTCCCTAAACATATTCACTTAGTGCAATGATGACGATGGTTATGAGTAGGGAATAAGAGAGACAATGATGATAAAAAAGTGGAGAGATTCTATGTCTGATATGAAATGTTTTTGGGGCTGATTTTCAGTTTTATTAATTTACCTAGATTAATTATTCTAATTTTGTCCCCTCAAAAAATACTATATATGCATTATTCGGTTTTGCATTGAATTAGAGTGATTCCATGGATTTTCTTGGAAACTAAGATATGAATTTCATTTCATTGTTTGTTACTCATGAATAATGAAACTGCTTACTCTTTTTTATGTTCATATGATTTTGTTAATAAGTATTAGTTGTTCAACTTATAATTAACATGAATGATTAGCAATAATAATGTATATGGTTGACTTTGATTGATCTATTATGAATCCTATACAGCAAAATTTTGGCACGGAATTTGGTGTTCCCAAATTCTAGCACAAATATTTAACTTGTGATGGATGTTTGGACAAATCTGTATGTTTGGACAAATGTGTGACTCATTTTTAGCCCTTTTTAGCTTGATGTTGCAAATTTCCATCACAAATCTCTTTTTTTTCGGGTAATCTCTCACATTTCATAACTAGTTTTATTCATTTACTTGCAGGCCACTCTTTCCCTGAATCAAATTAAAATCTCCGAATAACAATCCGTATTATTGGACTAATTATGGGTTAGTTTTTTCAAATATGTGCGTGCATGCTTACGTATATATGTGAACAGTTGTGTGTCATTGTTTCAACTTTGTTAATTATTATTCATGTTTCTGTACAAGTGCAGTGAAGGAAAAACAGTCAATTTGTTCTTCTAATTTGTATAATGTGTTGTTTTGTATTATAATACAATAAAACAATAGTAATCTATCTGGTCGAATGTTGATTGCACAACATTATTTGACTTCTATTGGCAAAAATCAATAGTGTTCATGCATTCCCACAAAAAAAAAAAAAGAGAGACTAGTGCAATTATTTCCTCTTGCTAATGCGTCTACAAGGACTCTTTGATCAGTTTAGAGGTTTGTCCTGGTCTATGAGTTTATAAGATTCAACTCGCCTACATAAAATCACCATATTGAAATTCCAGAAAAGAAACATCAATTTTTAGATGAATGAGTGGTGAGAAAAGTTGTTGAGTTAGGGTTATTCATAAGCCAGCTAGTGTAAACAAAGGCCCAAAACATTCTCTAGGTCAGTTTTCTTGACTTGGCATGGTGCTTGGCTAGATTGATTTGAAAATTAATTAGTACATGTTTTAATTGAATTTTTCTTAATTTCATATTAACGAATAAGTTAGATGCCACAATACTAAAAACATATAAAATATTTTATACCTGGAAAAAATTAGGTTCCAAAAAATCAATTTAATGATGATTAGGTTTTAAAGAAGTTGATTAAAAAACAAAAAAGCTGCAATATAAATTTAGACAATTGCGAGTCCAACATTCAAGTTTCAATGGTCACTTTCAATGATCTGCAACAAAGACTTTCGCATTTACAGTTACATAAATAGATACTTGTAACTCATTTTTTTAATACTTTTTTTTTAGACCTAGCTGCTATGAATTGATCATTTGGACCTGAATATCATTTCCCCTTTTATATTTTAGCATATGTTTTAAATTCCTCAAATTTGCTCTAAATTGGGGTTAAAGAAACAAATGGTTCAAAATATTTAGATGTCCAATAAATAATTAAAGAAAATTTTACTAAGAGGAGAGTCTAAAATATTTACTAATTACTAAGTAGAATAAAGATGTGTAATTTTATATGAGATGTGTTTTGTTTAATATAATTTTGTAATTCAGATTAAAAGAATAAAGATCAATAGTGAAAAGGTCAAGTTAATCACATGTTTGGAAATTATTGAATTGAGTGCCTTGAATTTGTAAAATGACACCCAAGCGTCAAAATCATTAACGGTAAAAACCATCATGATCGACAATGCTCGAACTCATTCCGCAACATATATTTCAATTGTAAATTTTTAAAAATAAGATAAGTTGTAAATAATGAACAATTAAATCGTAAATTTTAGAGGATAAGTTGTAAATCATACAAAAAAACAATTTTTAGAAATACTTTAAAATTAAATTATATATTTTAAAATATTAGTTGTAAATTGAGTTAACATTAATTAAATATATATATATATATATATATTTTGTTTATAACCCATTAATAATGAGCTGGAATTATGCAAGAGTATAGAGCCGTGAATACGAGCTCAGCCCATCGGGCTGGCCCATTTAATAAGAGCGCTGGGCTTACAATTAGATCCCTTTAAATGTAATTTGGGCTTAAACGGGCTGGTTCTAATGGGCTCAAAAATAAACGGGCTAGCCCTAAAGGGTTGAGGGCCAACCCGTTTAAGCTCGCAAAATTTTTTTTGTATTCAAATGATTAACTTTTGATAGATTTTTTGACTTAAAAAAAAGTTGAAGCATGATCTATTTATAAATGTTACTCCTATCTACAGGGAAAAAACATTAAAAAAAAATAACAATCACAAATAAATCCCTTAACTCTTTAGATTACATTCCATCGATTCTGCCCCTTTGCAATTTATTTCTTATTCATGTGAGTTATGCTCATCTCTCATCATTCCTCTTTATCAATAGCATCTCCCAAATCCCAACAGTGCTTCTTTGTCTACGACCGTGCTTCATTGTGCTCCTTCGTCGATGACAGTGCTTCACCAAGCTCAAAGACTCAAATGATAGCATCTCTCAAGTCCTCCTCTTTAGTTGTTTTATTTTGATTGTTGTCATTTTGTTTATTGATATGGTTGTGCTCTTGATCTATATATTGGTATCAGATTTTTAAGTTGTGGAATAAAATGAAGTATTACTATTTAATTTGATAAAAAATTTAATAAAAAATAAAAATAAATAACAGGGCTTAAAGCCTACAGGGCCAGCCTTGAACCTTTTATCTCAAGGACTGAGCCTTACAATTTGGTGCCTTAAAAGAAAAACAAGCAATTTAAGCTTGACTCTTTTAGGCCTGAGCTCGTTAAGGGCTGGCCTGTTTCCTAGCTCTACAAGAGTAAGAGTTGAATTAGTTTATCCTATCAGATCTCAAGTTTGTGGCTTAGGATATGCAATCATGTTAAATAACATTCTCAATTGAGGTACTTGTGAGGCTATTATGAGTAGGAGCTTGTGAGGGTTCAATCTTGTTTGTAATTTAATGTCATTAATGCCTATCCCTCTAATTCAAACAAAAAATTTAATTATTATCATTAGTTGATTAATAATAATCCATGATTTGTTAGCACCGGTAGTGTTAGACCTTATCATTACCACATAAAGCCAAGTATTTACTGCTAACAACATTGATCAAAGAACATTCTATTTGAGTCTTATATCACTTTGATAAGAAACAACCACTTTCCTTCAAGCAGTCTTTCTTTTGCCTATATATCACTTTGATAAAAAACAATCGCTTTCCTAACATTATACCTTTAGATCGCAACTATCATAACTATAGGATATATGTTAAAGTAGCTAACACTGTGACATACATTCATGATAATATTAAAGTCAAAGTTTCAACTTCCCAAAAAATTGATTTTCTCCCAAAGGTACAAGATTCAGCTTCTACATCTTTTGTTACAAAGTTATATGAGAAAACTATAAAAAAAGCCTAAGAAAAAAAATAAAAATACATAAAATTTAATAAAAATAAAACCAAACTCTCTTCTCTTTTTTTTTTCTTAGTAAAATTCAAACTTTAGATCTTTAAAAAGTTATAAGTATAAGTTCCTGTCAACCATCACCTTCCATTTAGCACTCACTATAAAACTAATTTAAATAAAATATTAATTGGTAGAGGATATATTGCCAAACTTTCAAGCAATGCTTAACATCTTTGTCAGATTCGATTTATATTCGTGATGTCATTAAAAATTAATTTGTACATTATTACCTTCATTAATTATGGTAAAGTTGATGTTTGGCATTTAAGAATTAAATCTTTCTCTTTTACTAAATTTATTTAAACTAAGATATATTGAGTTATTTATTTATGTAAATTAAAATTATTAACATTAATATAATTTAAGATTTTATAATTAATTAGATATATAATTTAAATAATATATTTTACTTTTTAAATATTAGATACAAATTTTATCAATAATTTAATTTTAAAAAGCAATATCCTTTATGATAATTTATACAGCTAAAATAGATTATGAATAAATTATTCAAACATTTTCAATTATGTTAAAATCAATTTTAAAAAAATAGTATCTAAATAGATTGAGTTATAACATAATCAATTATGATTAAAATCTACCATTTAATCAATTATTTTCATAATCTATTATATTCAATTGAAATCTAAACAGACACTTAAGCACATGTGGTATGAAATACCTACTATAGTGTTACTCTCGTGTGTAATAGCATACATCATTTTTATTTATTATTAATACTGTACAAACTTAAGGTCATATTCTCACTATACCTAAACATAAATTCTTCAACTCTATCAATCTCACATGATGTCAATTTCAAAGAATTTATTGTTTGGCTACAGGTAACATGGATATAAGGATCTATGATTGGATCTAGGTATGCTTATGGATCTCATCTCAACTTGCTCTTCTATTGAGACAATATATGATTTGTGTTTCTTTTATACCATATCAACACTTTTGTTGTCTTACTGACAAATACAAATGTCTCATCTTTAAACATTCCTCTTGAATGTCAAAAGTAGTTGCTAGTATGAGAGGAATAACCTTATTAACCTATACAACACGCTATATATCGTATATTTTCACGTGCACACATGTAAATAATGAACATGAATAATTTTCATTAATATAACTAAAATATTACATTAAGTTTTTCTTTTCACAATCTAGGCATGCCAAGGGCCTTTACATGTTTCTCAAATGTCTCCTTAGCTATAGATTTTGTTAGGGGATATGTTATTATATATTTCATATAAATGTATTGTACAGTGATTACTTTTTGTACTATATAATTCCTTACAAAATTGTACTTGATGCCTATATGTTTGATTTTACTATGGTACTTAGGATCTTTAGTATAGGCTATGGCTACTGTGTTGTCACAATGAATTAACATTAGATTTGTACTTTCATTTACAATCTAAAGATGTTCCAAAAATCTCTAAACTATATAGCCTCTTGCATTGTTGCACTGCATGTTACAAATTTAACTTCTATAGAGTGTAGGGTAATGCATGTTTCTTGATACTCCAACAAATAGCCCTATTATTTAGCAAGAAAGTGTAGCCTGAAGTTGACCTTTGCTCATTTTCATTTTCACCCAAATTCACATCTAAGTACCCTATCAGGAGTAGATCACTCCCTTGGTAGTACAATACATAATCAATAGTACCTTTTAGGTACCTCAAGATTCTCTTCACAGCCTTCTAGTGTTCCTCACTAAGGTTAAACTTGTAGCAACTCACAAGGTCCATCACATAATAGATATCTGGTCTTGTATACATTATTGTGTACATTAGACTTTCAATTGCACTGATGTATGGAACTCTTTTCATTTCTTTTTAGCTATCTTAATTCTAGGACACATATTAATACTAAGCTTTACACATGAAGCTATTGGAGTATCTATAGGTTTATAGTCTTTTACATTAAAACAACACATTGAATATATAAAGATCAAAATTATTTTAAACTATACAAATTATTTTAGTAAAAATATAGAAAAAATTAAAATGTATAATAAATGATTCCACTAAAAATACAAGAATTAAACAATATTCTAAAATCCCATCCTTTCCAATTATACTTCCTTTTTACTCTAATAATTTTTGCACCCCAATCCCTCATCTAGATCTAGGTGACTATCATTTCTCTCTTCCTCTTCCCTTGTTCCTCTCTTGATTAGTGAATTCAAAACTAACATATTAGTGGGGGGCAAATTAAAATACAGTCCCTTTTTACATAAGGTATAACAAAATTGAGCAGGGCAATCGTCCACCCCCAAATGTATGTAGATTCGCCGCCAGGCATCAGGTGAAGAAACTAGAAGTAGAGAAAAGAAACCTTTACATGTGTGTTTGGCTGTAGCCAAAGACACATAAGCTGTAGCCAAAATGGTAACCAAGAGCATTAAGCTATGGCTAACAAGAATTAAGTTGTAGCCGAGATGAAAATAGAGAAACATTGGGTTGCAGCTTAAGGATTTAAGTCGTAGCCAAAGAGCATTTACTAAAACATTGCATATTAGAACTAAAGCTAGGATTACATATATAAAATTCTGAGACTTGTTGAGGCATTCCATGATTTTTAGAGGTTCTTATAGGGGCAAGCTCTGCTAGGATTTTGGATCTTTGAAGGAAATTAATCTAAGGATTGAAGATTTGAATAAATTCAAGTGAATTTCCTTTAGTTTTTTTTTTATTTATCTTCCCTTTTCTCTCATTGTTGTTGACATAAGTGCTGCATATTTTGTTATTTGTTACTCTTTTCTAAACATGAATGGCTAATAAACTTGTTCTAGGACTATTTCAAACCTTTGAATTAAGACTTGAATATTCCTCTCTTTTGATAGCTAATGATATATATGTATTTATTTTTTTAATGCTTTTGAATGTTTGATGATTACCCTTTAATTGTTGTGTTCACATGAGTTGTGCTTGAAAAAGTTAATTTAGATGTAAAACTTAGATAAAATAGTGTTGGATTTGAAATTTACAAAAATCAGTGAATAGTCTTGTTGGTAAAATAAAGATATTTTACTAAACCTTCATAATCAAATTAAGATTGGAACTTCAAATTTGTTTTCATTAATTATTTTCTAAAGATTGATAATTTTTAGTACTTGCAAAAATATTGATTTTGGCTTGAAAAAGCTTTTTCAAGTAAATTAAAATCTTAAACTAACACTTATTTTCATTAAAAATTATTTTGAGAGAAATTAATTTAAGTTTTATGAAATATAAAGGGGAGAGATAATCCTTGGTTCCATTTTCTTGAAGTCAAAGTCAACTTTTTTTTTTTAAACACTTTTCATTTTAATTTTCCATTACTTTTAAACAAACTCATACTTCTTAATCCAAAGCTAAATGGTGAATTTTTAACTCTTTTTATGCTAATCTCCATGAGAATGATATCTTCGGAAACTCTTTTATAGGGGCGAAACCAGCCTCACAGTTGGGTGGTCAATTTTATTGAAATTTCTTTTTAAATTTTATTTAGTTTTTATTATAATTAATTTTTAAAAAATAAATTATAAAATTTAAAATACCATTAAATCATAATTATGTATAATAGCATATCAAAATACCAAATCACACCATATATCTAATACATCAATTTTTAATATATATATATATATATAATATGTGTGTGTGGATATTTAAGTGTTTTTATTTTTAATTAACTTTTTATATGTCATTATATATTGTTGATTTAAAAAATAGATATTGGAAATTTATAAAATTATAATTTAATATACATACTTTAAAATTATGTGTTTAACTTAGTTAAGCTACTCTTATTACTTATTAGTATCAATTCCAAATTGAACAAAAAATAAATGATATGCTCATGCAAATGCTCAATTTTATAATAATTATTTAGTTAAAAAATAACAATTATAATATAAACATATAGTATCATTTGTTGTTAATGAAACATTAATTTTATTGATACCAGTATTTTAATAAAATAGTCCCTTCAATCCTATATATAAGTCAATTCTTATTATCCTCGCTGGAACTAAGAAAAGATAGTTACACTATTAAACTTATCTATAAAAGAAAGAAATTTCTCAGTTTACCTAATCAAACACAACATTTTTAAAAATATTTCCCCTCACATATGTAACAACTTACCCTATTCATAAAAATTGTAAAAGAGTAAAATTAGGAAAAAAATGATAATTAATGATCCATCTTTTTATGTAAAGTGATATACTTTATAAGAAGGACTATCATTTTTTTTCTCTACAAGGTGAATTATAATGTAAAACTAGAGAGTAATAAAATATATGCTATATTTTTTGATGAATATAACAATAAAGACACAAACAAACACACATAATATGTATTACATAAGTATGTGTATCACATACTAGTAAATTTGACTTTTTCATATTCATGTAGAGAACTTAGAAGGGATATTTCTTGCAAGGCCTTAACAAATAACAACCCCATAAATACATGGAAGAGGCCGGAAGTCCCCACAACCATAACGTGTGCCTGCCTCTGCTCTTTTACTAATGACGACTCTATGCTTACGGTAACACTTGACAACAAACAACATTCCTAAGCAAAACAATAATGTTTAATAAGTATTTTTAATATGATTCTTAAATTAATATCTCCATAAAATCAACTATTTTCACAAGTTTATAAATTGGGTTCATTATATTAATTACAAAGGCATTTTTGAACAAAATTTTTAATTTCAAATATAATTATTAAAATTAACCCACTTTGGGAAAAATCACAAATAATCTAAGTGGATTGATTAAAATTTATTTATATGTGAAAACGACGGAATATTTAGGTATGTATTGAAATGTATGAAATTAAGTATGAGCTGGACTTGAGAGTTTAAAAGTCAAAAAATCTATGTCTGATCCACATGTCAGCCCTTCTTAGGTTTGCGCCATAATTCCATCGCGGGTCTCCCATAATCAGTTCTTTTTTGTTTCTTTGTTTTGTTTTTTTTTTTAGCAGATAAGTGTAGTTGATGTCTCTCCCATCAAAGTATTACTCTCTTTATTTTAAAAATATAAAATATTTTTAATCAAATCTCACATTTTAATAAAATAATTATTTATTTTTCAACTAACTTTATTTTTTTATATTTATTTCTATTAAACATCTTATAATAAATATAAAATCATTATTAATAGGGTCACTTTTCACAAAAGACAATTATTATACTTTAAAAAATTAAAAATACCTTACATTTTTTAACATTCAACCTCTCAAAAAAATACTTTACATTTTTGAATGGAAGGAGTATATGTTTTCTTTGTTTTATATTAAAAATATTTTTATTTTATATTATAAAATATTTTTAATTAAATTATACTTTTAATAAATTATTTAATTGTTTTTAAAATTACATATTCTTTTTATGTTTACTATGATTTAATAGGGTATTTATATTCTCTAATTACAGATATTTTTTAAAAAAATATGATTAATTTCACTTTAGAAAACTCCAAATGTTTTGTATTTTTAATATAATATTTTAAAAAAAATGTTACAACATCGATGAGAGGGAATATTATTTAATTAGTTAAAAATTTACGCATGCGTGTGTGACGGTGTGAGAGAGAAACTAGACTGAATTTATAGATGTTATTAGCGCATAATTTATAAAACATTTAATTTAATATTTGATGTTGGTAATTTTAAAATTATTATATTAATTAAAAAATTAATCTTTTAGTCTTGTAATTTTTGACAAACTTGTAATTCAATCCCAAAATTATGCCTCTTTGCAACTCAATTCATCAACTTTTAACTACCTATGACTCAATCTCTCAACTTTCGACTCGTCTATGAATTAATCCCTCAACTTTTGTTTGTTCTCTTTTTTTATGTTAACTAAATCTCATATAAAAGAGCAAGAGGACAATATTTTAGAATAAGATATGATCATTTCTTTTATTCCTCATATTGATAAGGATAATTTTTCAAAAAAATTGAAAAATAAGGAACAAATTATAAGTGAATCAAAAGTTGCGGACTGAGTTGTAACGAGTCATGATTGAAGAATTGAATTACAAATGAATTAAAAGTTAAAAGATAAAAGATTAATTTTTCCTTAATCAAAAACAAAATTCACATAATTATGTTTAGGTCAGGGTGTATTGTATAAATACTATGATTTGAAATAAGTTGTATACTCAATCCAATCTTATTTATAAGTCACATTTTAAAATATACATTTGATCCTATTTATAAATCACGGGGCGGTTTTTAAGTAATATCTGAAATGTATTTCCATCATTATCCTTCATAAGAAAGAAAAAGTAACATGATATTACTTTTGAATTTGTTATATAGAAATATATTTAAAATTTTACACACTTTTATTCCTTATACTTTTTTTTTGTATTGGTATTGATAAGATTGATAGAAATGACTTATAAAAAAAATCAAAGGAATATTAAATAGTGATATATTGATGCCTTTTTAGCTTATAATGTTTAGTCATTAAATAATTATTAAATATTTGGTATATAAAATAAGAGAAATTAAAATATTTTTGAACCTTTAAATTAGAATTAATATATATATATATATATATATATAATTTCTATGTGTGTTATGCACAAGTATAATGCTGTGACTCAGCTCCCATTTGACACATGATTCAACGCATCCCCAGTCCCCACTGTTAGTTGTTATACAATTTGGATTCCTTTTTGCTCCATCTGCCCGCCCCTACTCCTGCCCCTCATTAAATCTGAGATCAAACGTTTTAATTTAAATTTAAATTTGATATTCATTAAAATAAAAGTTTCTAATTGTTTTAGAATAAATTGGCCCAATATATTAATCAGAAATTATGGAAGAATTTTTTAAAATAGAATATGGCCCATTCACAATTAATTGAGGTGTGATTTTCTCTTTTTATCCCAAAATAAATAAATAAACCTATGTAACAGAATAACAAAATTTTCATAATTGACTGATTATAATCGTGACTCATTTATAACCATATATCACTCTAATATTTAAACATTTTTGAAAACTTCACTATTAGCTTAGTAGGCATAATATATTTCAGATTTAAGAATGAAAAAAGATTTTGTATTTGAGGAGAATGGGTGTTTTTATCATTTTAAGTTAACTTAAATATTAATCTGTTCACATTATAAAATGTTTGAAATTTTAGGCTATTATCTTTATTAAGTGCTAGTAAATGGGTTATATGTGCAACAGTCCTTTTTTTATTAAATCTGATTATAAATTTAGATAGTTCAAATTTAATATTAAATTTTTATAATTTTTATAAGTTGATTATTCAAATAAACTTTGGAAAATATATATTTATATTTTTAATCATAATTTTTTAGAAAAAAGTGCATGTGAAAATATTATCTTTATTTATAATATTTCATTATCAAAATAAAATTTATAAAAATTATAAAAAAATTTAATATTAAATAAATATTGTCCAAAGTGAATCTGCACAGTCATTTTGTAAAAATTATAAAAAAATTTAATATTAAATTTGGGTAATCTATAGTAAATCTAAACTATCTAGATCAGTGATCTAGCAAATTCATTAATTTTTTAAATAATTTTAATGATTATGAAAATTTAACTTAAATGGTCTAGCTACGCAGGTGAGGGTGAGAAGTGGGGGCTTTCATAGCAGAAAAGCCACATCCATATTATTCACATGTAACTTAAGCTTAATATATTTTATATTTTATAAAATTAATAAAAATAGAAAATTTAATTTTTTTTGCACATATTTATGAAAAATTACAAAAAAATCTATTTAAATATTAAATAACATATTAGTCCCACAAAATGGTATAATTTTCTTGGAGTTCTATGGAATTTTTCTGTCATTAGAAAATTAAAAAAATGATCAAATTGCTCTTAAATAAAATAAAAATCTCAAGTTTTAATGTAGAGCAAATTGGCCCGCATTCTTGCCCTTACTTCATTGTCTTCTTGTTCTTCTCTTCTTCTAGTTCTTCTTCTGCTTCTACTTCTGCTTATGCTTCTCCTTCTCCTCCTTGTCGTCTGTCTTTTTTTTCATAGCTATTGTATGTGGGCAATTTTTTTTGTTGTTGAGCTGCTGTACGTAGGTATATATAAGTAATCATTCTTCCTGTGTTAGCTTTGCTGTACATGGGTAAATTTCTTCTCTTCTTAAAAATTTCTCCTTCCATATATAATAGTTGAAGTTGAAGTGGGTTAATGTGTGTAAATGATTAAAGCCTTCATTTTCTCTTCATGCATAAGGCTGAATAACGTGGATATGGATGCCTACTCATGGATAAATAATAAATGATAAATAATATATTATTTTCAATTGTGTTGTAAATGCATAAACCAAAGTTATGATAATAACAAATACAAAGTTACAAAAATAAAAAGAATAGTTGTTGTTGGATAAAACATAACATATATGTGATCATGATATTTGAAATAGACATGTTGATGAATGACTATTTCATTATTTTTAGGTTGGCATGAGAAATGACTTCTTCTGCTTTTAATTTTGAAAAGGAATTATTTTGTTATTTTCACATAGGAGGACATTTTGAAAAAAATATTAAAGGTAAAATACAAGATGGGTGGAGTATAAGGGTAAAAATGATAAGGGATGACAATTGAAGAATTCAGAATAATGATATCATCTTATTTTAGCATTGACACTAATTTGAGTTACACTATGAGATTTAATGAAATGGCCTTTATAAACTTTATTAATGATAGTGGAATTGTTACCCTATTTGAGCATAATATTAGAAGCAGTCATGTATATATAGGTTGTAAAGAAAATGGCTGTGGAGAGATAACAATTGAGGAAGCATTAGTATAAGTTACTATATTAATTCCTCTAAACAAGGTTGACATTTGCTATAGGATAGTTGTCATTTTAATAACTAAAATTGTGATTGTTAATGTAAATGTAAATGACACATGAAACTGGATGGATAGTGAATGTAGGATGGAGCAATTCTTATCACTTACAGATCCAAACTCTCCTTTTCTTGCCATTGAAGATCACGATTTTGAACTTGTAGCCTTTGAAAGCGGTGGAGAATATCTAACCTACCAAACTTTTGGAGAACATCTAATATTACCATGCGGAGTACAAAGTGCACCTACATCGAAGCCAGAGCTTAATTCTTCTAAGTGGAGGGATTTATTGTCAGGTATAGGGCAGACCTTTTTCCATGCTAAAGCCTTTAGAAAAGCATTGTACAAATATAGCATTCCATAAGTTTCCATTTGAATATAAGCATAATAAGATTTATTACTGTTCACTATGCCATCAACCATGTCATACACGCAAGACCTGTAGGAATTCTAATTCAAGCTAGGATATGATGTGAATATGACACATTTTTTGTCTATATTTTGTGAATTCAGTTGGCTTATGTCTTATATAGTGTGCAAAGATAGCTATTGTTTTTTTTTTACAATGTGAATATGACAAAGCTGAAACATCTTATATATAAAAGATTCAACCCTTCATTTATTTTTGTCAAAAGGGTTGTAGGGTATTTTGATGTAAGTTGTAGATCATGCAATTGATAAGAAAACCTTAGATAGTTGTCACTTTTTAAGTTTTATTATCATTTAAATTAATGAAAGTTGTTATTTCTTAGATTAGAGTAGTAATTCATTTTTGCTGATTTAGTCAATTTACAAAAGGTACTAATAAATTATAATTTTTTATTGCATTGTTGTGAATTTAGGGACAAAAGTTGTTAATATAATATAGGAACAAAAGTTATTAATAGAAAGTTATAAATTTTCAACACCTGACACTTATTAGGACCTACAGATGTGAACTTGCGAATGGCTATTGAATTGTTGAAAATTTAAAACAAAAGTTGTTAATATAGGAACAAAAGTTATGAATAAAAAGTTATGAATTTTTAACACCTGATGCATATCAAGACTTCTAAATGTGAAATTGCAAATGGCTATTGAATTATTGCAAATTTAGAAACAAAAGTTGGGAATGAAAATTAGTGAATTTTCAACATCTGATACATATTATGACCTGTAAATGCAAAGTTGCAAATGGCTATTGAATTGTTGCAAATTTAAAAACAAACGTTATTAATATAGAAACAAAAGTTGTAAATGAAAAGTTACAAATTTTCAACACTTGATGCATAATAGGATCTGCAGATGCGGAGTTGCGAATGGTTATTAAATTATTGCAAATTTTAAAACAAAAGTTGTTAATATAGGAACAAAAGTTATGAATGAAAAGTTACAAATTTTTAACACCTAATACATATCAGGACTTGCAGATCAAGACTTGCGAATGCTTATTGAATAATTGTGAATTTAAAAACAAAAATTGTTAATATAAAAATAAAAATTATAAATAAAAAGTTACAAATTTTTTTAATTTAAATAAAAAGGAAAAGTGTCATGTCCTACAATTTTTTAACAACAAAAACATCTTTTGAGACTTTAAGAAAATTATTCTATTTTATAGGATCAATATGCCTGTTTTCCTTCTTTATAAATATTAATTTTAAAAGATTTAAGTCGATAAAAAAATATTGGCAAAGTTTGAACGATAGAACGTGAATGTCATCATCGGAGCAGTCTTGCCTTCAAGAAGCAGCAAGGCCACATGTACAAGAGAGCTGGCTAAAGTTGCTTAGATAACAAGTACACCTATGCCATGCACCTACGCTTTTCCAAAATAATAACACCACACCGTAGGTAAATAAACATTTTATATCTTGTACTTATATTTTACAAAAATATCAATTTATTATTAATATAAATACACCATATTAAAGAACTTTATAGCAAGTGTTCTTATAAATTATAAATTATAACTTATTTATATTTTATGTATAAGTGTCAAATTATGAGTAAATTCCGGCCCATGTAATTTATGTGGATTGTATGTAATATAAAAAAAGGATAAGATTCATGCACTTAACTTTATTACATACTTAATATATAATAAGTGAATTTTAATATATTAATTAAATTAATAACAATAATTTATTATAGAATAAATAATTTATAAATGATTCTTATATCTTAATTTAATTAAAAATAAGCATAATAAATATATAAGTCTCAATATAGATTTTTTTTTATAAAAAATGAGAATCAAAATATAGGCAAATGGTTAGATGATGTTAATTAAGTATAGGAAAAGTAAATAGGTAAATAATAATCTATTTAATTCTTATTACAAGGAACATTCTAAAAAACTAAATGGTCTAATTTTATTATAAGGCACTTTATATATAGGGTATTTCTATTTAAAATTATTAATTATGTGAGAGAATATAATGTAAATATAAAAAAATTTTATATAAATATGAGTAAAATTAAAAATTTATTTTATTTTTAGATAAAATGAATGATTGTACCATATTTCTTTGGTCTAATGATGGTTAGAGTTAGATGTGTCTTATATTAAAGACGGGTGGAATGCAAATATTTAGAGTTTAAACATTTATGATGTAATAAAAAATATCATCAAGATATGTGTATCAATAAATAATAATTAATAATTAATAGTAATTATAAGGATAATATTTATGTACTTAGTCTTATATACTTAATATACTTATATCTAATTTCATGACAAGTAGGTTTTAATATGTTAATAAAATTAATAACAAAAAATTATTATAGAATAAATAATTTATAAGAGATTAATATATTTTAATTTAATTAAAAATAAGTACATTAAGTATATAAAGTTGGATATATAAGTTTTTTTTAATTATAATACTTGAATTAAACTAGTAATATTAAATAAAGACATGAAAAGGATTGCATGATGACTTTTTTGTTTGGTACCGCGCCTAGGGGTGAGCATCGGTCGGTTCGGTTTGGTTCGGTCTCAAAATATGTAGAATCGATCGATCGAATAACACTGAAAATGAAAACCGAATTGAACTGAATAAGCCAACTGAACCGAACAAGGACCGAACCGAAATTTAATAATTCGGTTCGATCGGTTAATTCGATTTTTCAGTTTCATATTTGGCTATTAAAATTGGGCTCATTTTTTAAATATTAAAACAAACAACACTACAAAATTGAGCCTTTTTTCTATTCATTTTTTTTAATACGAGTCCATTCTAATTACACTCATATAACATAAAATTCAAATATTATAAAGGCATGGATAATCAAATAAACAACCACAAATAAACACCGATGATCAAATAATGACCCCACAATCCAGTCACAACACCTACTGATGATGAGAGTGACTGATTGAAATGAGGTTTCAAGTGATGTTATTATTTTTTATTCTTTATTAAAATAAAAAATAAAAATAAAAATAAAATAATTTATAAATTAATAAATTATATGTAATTTGGTCGGTTCGGTCTATTCGATTTTAAATTTTACTAACCGAATCGAACCGATCAGCTGAAATATTTAAAATAAAAAAATCAAATCAAACCGAAAAATTAAATAGACCGAATCAAATAGACAAAATTCAATTCGATTCGGTTTAATTTTTAATTTCGGTTCGATTTTGCTTACCCCTAACTGCGTCCATATGATAAAATGTCAAAATGAAATTTTTTTAAATTAAAAATGAATAACATTTTCAACTCTAAATAAATTAATTTTTCTCTCTTCGGAATTATCAAAAGGTCCTTAAATTCTTAAATAATTCAACTGGTCCCCTATAATAGGTACCAAACCACAGCCTCTAACGTAGCTATTGTACGTTACTCTGGCTGACGAACCGTCCTGGATGCCCAAAACGAAAGAAATGTAGCCATCAATATCTTTTGATATATTCAACATCAAAATTTGTGACACATATATTTATATTATACTTCATCCTAAATTATTTGATATTTCACATCACACATATTTTAAATCTTAAATAATTAAAATTAAAATAATTTTATTCTTACCGTTAGATTTTGAACAAACATTATTCAGTTTTTCAAAATTGAGATTTGAAGTACTTTCTTTATCTCAAATTATAAGATATTTTTAAACAAAATTTTATATATCAATAAACTTTATTAAATACACTTAACAACCTTATCTTTCTATAAACTTTTAAAAATACACATCATTTAATATATTAAAAAGATAAGGGACAAAAATTAATTACAAAAAGAGAAAGGGTAATATTGAAATTGATGCATTTAATAAAACCTTAATATATTTAAAGTATCTTATATTTTAAAATAGAGAAACTCCTTCAAAAGTGTCATATAATTTAAGACAAAGGAAGTGCGATTTTTGCCAAATTTAATTGTCTCTCCCTTATGCACAGGGTAAGAATCTAGTTTATATTATACTCCATCCCAAATTATATGATATTTCACATCACAAGATATAAAATATTTTTATAAGAATAAAATTTTGTTAATAAATTTTTTGTATTATTATTTTTATTATATTTTTTCTTTAATATTCTTTTACAAAAAGACTGTTAAATAAAAATTATTTTTAAAATTTTTTTTAAAAAATAAAATTATAAAGTATATTTAATAAATTTATCAGTTTGTGTGATTTTATTTAAAAGTATTATATAAATTAGGAAGTAGAGAGTATATATTATGTCAGGTTCTTTTTATAAGACAGGAAGAGAAACAATTTATTAGTCTTTTTTATCACAAATGTTTCTTTTTACTTCTATCAAATATGAGTGAGAAAAAGTATATTATTATTAAAAAAACTTATATTTTTAAAATATGTATATCTAATAGATACTAAGTTAAAAACTTATTAAATTTTAGGATATAGAGTTAATAAGTTTAATTTTTTTTCAAAATTTTGATAAAACATGTTAGATATAGCTTATAAATAAGATTAGATGAGTACATTATACAAATTTCATCTCCTTCTAAAGAATGCATATTTTTTTTTTACAAAATTTATATTTATAAGAAGAGTTAATTAACTGGTAGCAATAATTAAAAGGAAGAATATTAATGAAAGGCCTTGAAAGAATTTAATATCCTACAAAAACCCTAAATAAATCATAGAGTGTTTGTTAAAATAATAATTTCTCATACTAATTTTAAATATTTACCGGTTAAAAATTCTTTAAAAAGAAAAAAGTTTTTTTTTTTTCAAGTCCTTTCCATGATTATTAAAAAAGAATTAAACACGCGAATGTTGGACCCAGGTAATAACGACCACCAAATAGAAGCAAGAATTGACGCGGTCTTGAAAAATAAATGTATTTATACACATTCATTCAGGAAGATGACTTTAGTGGCCATCTTAAAAGGGCGATGTGGACGTAAATCTGCTGCGGATTTACTCAATAAAAGAGAAAGTGAAAACACATAAGGATACAGAAAAGAGATCCCAAGAAAATTTCAGAGGATAGCAACTAGCAAGCCACTAGTCTAGCTCCAGGTTTCCTCACAATCTTCCATTTTTATTATTGTTGTTATTATTTCTGACAAGAACTCTTCTGTCTTTTTCTTCTTCTCAGCAAACCCTAGCTACCTGATCTCTCTGCGTATTTCGTCTTTATTATTTTTCTTTGAACATATATCCAACGCCGAGAATTTCCTTACTAGCTCATTTTAATTTCTTCTTGGCTGCAGATTTAATTTAATTTCTGTAATTTTGATTTGGATCTGTGCTTGTTTAGTTTGAAATGACGAGGAGGAAGATAGAGATAAAGAAGATCGAGGACACACCAGCGAGGCAAGTGGCTTTCTCAAAGAGAAGAAAAGGTCTATTCAAGAAGGCCGTGGAGCTCTCTACTCTGTGTGATGCTGAGATCGCACTCTGTGTGTTTTCTGCTTCTGGCAAACTCTTTGAGTACTCTAGTACAAGGTATCTTCTCTCTCTCCCTCTCTCACTTATTTATATTTTCTAATTTTGAGAACCATTTCATACCAATAATTTACAATTCATAGATATATATATATATTCTCTCCCTCTTTCTCTCTCCAATTTATATCATGCTATTCAAAGAAGTTGTGATATAGTCATGCTTTCTCATCCCTGTGTGTACATTGATCATATCCTCCTTTACTTTTGGTCGCTTGATATTTCACATAATTTGGCTCTAAAATGTACAAGTTAGTTATTAATCAACCAAAAATCATCAAGATTATTAGACCTTTGATTTAATTCATGATGTAGATTCACATTGAATTTGGATATATGGTCTGTTTGTCGTCCTTTCTAATGCTTAAAATCTTGGCCCTTCATTTGGGAAAAAAAAATGGCATTGCTCTTGACCATTAGCCCAATAAAAGGGTTTAGCTAGATCAAATCACTTAGCATTCCACATGCTTTTGATAATTTAAAAATGGTATTGGTGCTTTGGAAATGTTCTTTCAACTATATTCCATAATGATTTTAAAAACATTTCAAAGAGGATTATCATTAAACACACTAGAACATTGATCTAGGTCATGTTAGGGCTTGAAGATGCTTCTTGTTCTATTTAAGATTTAGCAATTTTCTAGATATGAGTAAGCTCTTAGATTTGATTGTCCCTCCAAATTGTGGTATATTTAACATGTTAAAGTGTAAAATTTATGCTTGACTCACTGAATATATTAAACGAGTCAGTTGATTCGAAACTTAAAGCGAGATGATGGAGTTCAAAATCAATTAAGATAAGTTCCTTGGGTTTTTTAAGAATTAGAATCGATGAAATTTTATGATCTTGAATGATCAGCCTAGCCTTGATTGAAATTCAATTTAAATGAAATCTCTATTACACATTATCATATGTTTATCACTAAATAAAGAAGTTTTATCCTTTATTTAGGTAACTTTGAGATTTAAATCTAAATCTTTCAGTGGTCAAGTCATTAGTAAATAAATACATAACTAATTGCCTATATTCTTGAACTAAAAAATACATCATATAAATCAAATTGTCAATTTTCCTCTAACATAAATAAATTAAACAAGATTCAAATCTAAATCTTTCAGTGATCAAGTCGTTAGTATCGTATGTTTATAACTAAATGAAGAACTTCTATCTTTCGTCAACATTAATATTCAGATCTTAATCTTTCACTTTCAGTCATTAAGGTAACGTCCCCTAGCAGAAAGCTATTAACTAATAAAAAAAAAAGTTCATTATATCAAATTGTTAACTTCCTCTAACATAAATAAGCAAGTTTAATTAAACGAATTATAACTGTCTATTTAGTTTCGGATATGTTTTAATCTAGATTAGCTTGTAATATAGGATATTTAATCAGATAGTTGTATATTCAAATTCACACTTGTACATGAATATGAGTATGATTAAGTACTTTTAAGTTTTAATTAATCTATCTAATAATTAAAAAATTTAGGGAAAACAATTGTTTATGTCAAATAAGTTGCCTAAAACATTTTTTTTTTGGGTCAACAAGGAATTGCCCAAAACATTAATTTGCCACATCTTCAATATATCATTATGTTTTGTAAAATATATGCACCAAAATATATATTTTATAAAATTTATAAAAAGTCCTTTTATTCGTCATAAGCTATAAACTTTGTGTGGCTCAAATGTTAGGTTTCGTTGAGGCATGACCTTATAATCAATTTGTTATACTATCATTTCTCTTTGCCATATATTTTTCATCTAAGTTTTATTGATTCAAAAAGTTAAAAATGATTAACATTTTCTAGGTAACTACCAATTAAAGTCGGTGTAAGTGAAGTAATTAGAAGTTCAAACCTCAACCCTTGTATATATAATAATTTATATTTAACAATTTATTTAGAATAAATCTATCAATTGTTTTCAGTGCTTTGGGGGAGATATTCTCTATTGTTGGCTGAGCTTACTCTTTATGCATACCAAAAAAGGTTTCTCTTGTATCGTAGTGAAATCATAATGTGATGGTATTATTGGTAGGAATAAATTGCCAACTTCAGGTTTTAAGAAGGGAGGAAAAAAAAAGAAACATGGTCTAAGATTTACATATCTCCGCATTCCCAAGCTACATGATTATTTTCATCAATCCATATAGATTCTCTCTTCTACAAACATTTAAATTAACTGATTCAGTTATTTTTTTCTCCTTAATTGCAATCTTTCTATGGCAGTTAAAATTTTATTAAGATCATATTTCAGTGTGTTAATAAAATAAATTGAGAGATCTAGCTCCTGGTGCTGGAACTATAGCCAAAATAAACCAAAACTATTAAATGATAAACTATTAATCTTAACATTTGAAAACAAAGCTCGAGTCTTGAGATAGAAAGCTCAAGGATAAATGTACAAAGAATTAGGAAAGTTACAGGATGTTTTAAGGAAAAACTTTGTCGTATCCTCCCCATTTAATACATCACAATGTATATTTTTATACAAAGGAAGTTGAAAACGCTAATGGCCCTCGTGAACATTAATTGTGTCATGTTCAAGCTAATAAATAGAATAGGAAATTACATGGAATAGGACAAACATAGCCAAATTAATTTAATCACATTAACACCCTCCCTTTAGTTTAAGATGGAGGAATATAGGCCATCTTGTGTTTATCCACCAAGATGGTCTTACAAAAGGAGCTATTTCCCTAGGTCTGATGGTTTTAATGCTTTATTCTTCCAATCTCAATGGAGAACTGTTGGTCCTTTGGTCATTTAGTTTGTTCATAATGTCTTCAATGATTCACAATTGGTAAAAGATGTCAACAAGACTTTCATTATTCTTCTTTCAAAGAAAGATCATCCTGAGTGTTCAGAATGTCTTCAAAGATCATTCCTATTTATAAAAATAAAGGAGATATTCATAATTGTGCCAACTATAGAGGGATTAAACTTATGAGTTATGTTATGAAATTATGAAAAAGAGTGATTAAGCATAGGTTGAGATTGAAAACTAGTATTTCTAAGAATCAGTTCGACTTCATGCCAGGGAGGGCAACTATAAAGACGATTTATCTACCAAGGAGATTAATGAAAAAGTATCGATGTAAATGTAAAGATTTACATATAGTTTTCATTGATTTTAAAAAAGCTTATGACCGTGTACGAGAGAAGTGCTTTGGAAGGCATTGAAAAAGAATAGTGTTCGAGTTGCCTATATTCGAGCTATATAAGACATGTATGAGGGGACAACAACAAGTATAAGAACACTTGGTGGTGAGACAAAAGATTTGTTTATAAAGATTGGACTACATCAAGGATAATCTTTTAGTCCTTATTTGTTTGATCTAGTCTTAGATGTTTTGACTAAGCATATTCAAGAGGAAATTCCTAAATGCATGCTTTTTGTGGATGATATAGTTTTTATTGCAAAGACAAGAGAAGAGATAAATTATAAACTTGAGTTATGGAGGAAGACATTGAAGTCAAAAGGTTTTCCCCTACGTTAGAGTAAAATGAAATATTTATATTGTAATTTTGATAAGGAGTTAGTGAGTAGTAACTTGGAAGTGAAATTGGGTAATCAGACCATTTTTCAAGTAGAAGAGTTTAGATATTTAGAAGCGATTATTTAACAAAATGGGAAAACTGATAGAGATATTGCACATGGGATACAAGTGAGGTGGTTTAATTGGAGAAAGGCTAAAGAGTTATCTATGATTGTAAGGTACTTGATAAGTTTAAAGAAAAGTTTTATTGAACTGCTATAAGACTAGCAGTTTTATATGGTAGTAAATGTTGGGCTTTGACGGGATAACAAGAGTATAAAGTTGGAGTAGTAAAGATGAGAATGTTGAGATGAATGTGTGGATATACACATAAAATACTTACTAATATGTGGTTGATAAAGTTTAGGCTAGGCTTGATAGTTGGAGAGTTAATTTTCTATCTTTTGCCAGAAGGACAAATCTTTTGAAATATGTTATATCATCTACTCCTTCTTCTATTATGTAGACAACATTGATGCCAGTGGTTTGCTGTGATGAAATTGACAAAAGATCTCGTGGTTTCCTTTAGGGCTCTACTACAAATCAAAAGAGTCCATGAGGTTACATAGGAGCATATTTATACTGATAAGAGAGTTGGTGGCTTAAGTTTAGGACACTCAAAATTTCAAAATCAAGCTTTTCTCATAAAGGTTGAGTGGCAACTTATGAACGACAAAGATGTATTGTGGGCCAAGGTCATGAAAGGAAAATATAGATGTGGGGATGATTTGATTCCTAAAATTGATAAGAAGAGAGGAGGTTCTAGATTGCGGAGCGGTCTGAAAACTATGTGGGACTCTATTGAAAGGGGTACAGAGATTATTAATAGATAAGGTCAACAACTTGTTAGGTGGAAATAAAAAAAGCTAGTTCTTTTTTTGTAAAATTAGCTTATAAGTTTATAACTAGAGAGGTTAGAGAGTGATGTTTTATTTAGTCATGAATTTGGAAACTCCAAGCTCCCCAACATTGTAGATCTTTCTTATGGCTAATGAACCATGGTCGATTGATGACAAATGAGGCAAAGTTTCATCGAGGCCTTCACCTAACCAGAGAATGTGACATTTGTGAAGGTATGAAAGAAGACATTTTACACGTTTTAAGGGATTGTCATCTGATAAGAGGCATCTAGCAAGAGGTGGTGCCACTAGATCATTGGAGCACTTTTAATCAAGGGAACTTATGAGAATGTTTAGATAGCTACATCAAATATGTAGGTGGAGACAAGGGGAGCAGATGGTGTGATTTCTTTAGTGTTATCTATTAGATTTTCTTAGCATTGGTAGAATGAATGTGTGTACCAAAACTCTAAGGAGGAAGTTAAAACATGTATAGTAAAAGCGCATGGGTTTCTAAATTGCATGAATAGAGCCAAACATAAACTTTACAAGGGTGTTGTATCTGAGATAAGGGAGTGCAACTAAGATAGTTCAAATAATGATAGAGTACATGTTACAATTTACGTGGATGGGGCCTTCTCTTATACTAGCAGGATGTGGGGGATTGATTTATAACATAGAAGGTAGGCTAATTGAGGCCTTTTCTCTGAGATTAGAGGCTTTTGATAACCTTTTTGTAGAATTATGAGGATTCTTAATGGGTATGCTAAGAGCTTGGGAGTATGGTTTTTGAGAGATCAAGTTATGTCAGGATTCTATGGAGTCTATTCATATACTTAAAAATGAGATTCCTGAAGTGCACGATGATTACAATCTCATTTGTGAATCCCATCATATACTCCAACAAGATTGGTAGGTCTTGCTGGCTCATGTGAATAAAAGTGAGAATGTTGATGTAGATTTCTTTATAAAGAGAGTCTTCACACGATCCTTAGTGATATAGCCATGGATAGGCTACAAGAAAACAACGTTATATAGTTTGGTTTCTTTTTTTTTTCTTTTTCACTACATAAAAAAAGAAGAAGGGGCTAATCCTTTATGTTCATTAATTGTGTCAGGTTCAACCTAATAAATGGGATATAAAATTACATAGAATAGGAAAAACACAATCAAACTAATTTAATCAAATTAACATCCTTCCTTTAGGTCAAGATGGAGGAATATAGGCCATATAGTGTTTATCCACCAAGATATGAAAATGGCTCACTAACAGGGGTTGAATTTAATAAAAGGAGTTAGTCTTTCACAACATGGAGAACTAATGTTAAAACCCCTACCGAGAGAGTTGTCCACATTTAGAAAAATTAAAGAAAAATGATAAAAGATTATGTATGAAATTTAACATGGAAAAACTCTCAATATGAGGGGCAAAAAAATCATCTGTAATGAGCGAGAAATTTCACTATAGAAAATAAGAATTGCAAAAATTATCTCTACTATGAGGATAGAGAGACTAGATATATATAAAGCTTTTTATCAAATAGAAATATTAACTTGACTAATAAGTAATATCTCCTAAAATTTCAATTATAAATATAATAGAGCGACTAAATGTAGCTTTAATGCATAAATCACATCAATGCCATAACCTATCATTGGAGAGAATATAATGAGTTCTCTTAAGTAGAGTCTTATTGGTATGTTTTGCAACACCATTTTGCAGTGGCTTTCCTACAAATATTTTATGGTTAGCAATGCCATTATTAGCACAAAACTCATTAAAATTGTTCTCACAAAACTCTAATCTATTGTCTATTCTCGACTTTTTAACCTCTCTCTTAGTCTAATTCTTAACTAAAATTTTTCACTTTTGAAAATAAGAGAAAGCCTCATCTTTATGCCTAAGAAAATCAACCCAAACTTTTCGAGCATAGTCATCAATAATAATCATGATATAACAACATCCTTCAATAGAAGGATATCTTGAAGGTACCTACAAATCAAAATATACAGAGTTAAGAACGCCTTTAGTGTTATAGGTTGCAATATATATTAACTCTTTTCTGTTTTCCAAAAATACAATGTTCACATAACTCTAATTTATCAGTACATTGACCATAAAAGAGTCCTTTTTACTTAAAATATTTATATATTTCTCGTCCATATGACCCAATCACATGTACCATAGTTTGGGTGGTATGGGAATCATCAATCATAGATATAGAAATAGCCACTAAACTTGTAATAGTAGAACCTTGCAAGACATATAAAGTACTAGAATAATTATCTTTTATATAGAAAAGAAAACCTTTAGAAATTTTAAGAACTTTACCTTCAACTGAACATTTATACCCTTGAGATTTAATGAAACCCAAAGAAATCAAATTTTGTGTTACCATAAGAGCATAACGAACATCATAAAAAGTTTTAACAACACTATCATGAGTCTTGATTTGCACATACCAATTCCTAAAATCTTGCATTCATTATCATCACCCATCAAAATAACATCAATAGGTTAGATAGTGATAAACTAGTCTTTATGAAAGCATATATGAAAAGTGCATCCAGAATGAAGAATCAAATCAGTTCTGTTCCTCTTATTTATAGAAGAAATAGATAATGAAACATCACTACCTGACTCTATCTCAACAACACTAGCTTTCATGGCTTTTAGGTTTTTTTTTTCTTCTTCTCTTTCCCACTTATTTTTTAAGCTTATAACATAAAGGGATCTCATGGCTTAGCTTCTTGCAATAATTATAGTTATTATTATTATTATTTTTGTTTTTTTTTTTTTTTGTCGTCGTCGTCGTTGTTGTTGGATTTATGCCTCCTAGACTTGAATCTAGATTTTCTAGTGCATTCATTCCTTTTCATCACTTCATCCCCCTTACATTTAAACTTTTACCTTTGTCTTCGTAATGAGCTTCAATCAAATTTTTCTTTGGACAATAAATTATATTTTACATCTTCAAAGTCTAAATTGCATGAATTTCCATATAACATAATTTCTTTAAAATGTTTTTAAGAGGGAGGCAATGCAACAATCAACAAAGCAGCTTTATCTTCATCTTTAATTTTGACATCAATATTTTCTAAATTCGTAATAATAGAATAAAATTTATTAAGATAAGATTGAATAGAAGTACCTTTAATCACATGAATAGTGTATATATAGTCATTCTTTGAGATGAAATTTATTTTTTAAACTTTTTGTCATATAGAGAAACTCCAACTTTAGTCACAATGAGGCAATGCTAGTCTCATTAACTACAAATTTTCATTTGACGAGCGGCCTAAGTTTAAAAAGTATCATAATGAGTGTCTTATGTGGCACAATAACAACCATTTGATTTAATCAAAGAAATAGTGGAGACTTTGTTCTATAATACTCAGGAAGTACCAAATCTCATTTTTTAAGGGGACAATATATGTGAAGAGTGTTCTAATCATGAGGATTGTTTCATGTTTTTAGAAGGAAATGTATCTTAATAATGTTAAAATATTGATAAAAATTCAATGGCTATAATTGAGACGCTCATTAAGTAAGTGTATTTCAGCTATTCATCAAGTCTAAATCTCATTAACTACTTCTCATATAACCCCCTTGTTAGGCATAATTAAATAATCAAAAGAGTCTTTTCATCTAACTCTTCAAATTGCTTATCAGACACAATAATCAGCTTTTTATCCTTTCCAAGTAAAGCTTTCTTCAACCCATTTTGATAAGAATAGCTTTTATCTGAACTTGTTGAATTGCAAAACTAATCATGCCATCAAACTTCTCAACGTTAAACTTTGTAATGGTAGACATCATAAATAACCTGGCTCTGATATCACTTGTTAGGAAGTGTGCAAATGATAAGCAGAATTAAAAAAGAAGGATAAAATTATTAAAAATTATAGAAAAGTTAGAAAAAATTATAAAAGATGATATAGGAAATTTAATATGGAAAACCTCTAATGTGAGGGGCAAAAACCCCATAGGTAACAAGTGAGAAATTTTACTATAAAAAATGAGAATTGAAATAGTTGTCTTTACCATAAGATTGGAGAGACTATATATATAAAAAGATTCTCATCATCCAAGAATATTAACCCGGCTAATAAGTAATTCACCTAAAATCTCAATTATAAATATAATAGAGATATGAGATTATTTTTTATTGCTCATAGGCAAACTCTAGTTCGAGGCAATTCTATTCGAGGCACATTCAGACATTAAATATGGGTACCTCTCCTAGTGAGGATTCAACCTTGATTCACCACGTTATGAGAGACTAGTCCCTTCCATTAGACCTAACCCTATTAGTGAGATATGATAGATTTTAAGCCAATATAATATATAAAAATAATCACAAAGAATTATAAAAATTTAAATCATAATTTCAACAAAATATTTGTATATTTCATACATAATCTTTAACTTTTATTATTTTGATTGAGACTAAGTGAACCATGGTTAGTAAACTAGTATACCTCGACTGGTTTGATGTCCATTCATGTTTTGACAATACTAAATCAATCTTACCAGATGTGACTTAAAAAACAAAGTGCTTTTGTCAAAAGAAAATGCAAATTGTTTCCCAATTCAACAAGAAATATAATGCAAAGAAATAAGTAGCATTTTCTAAAATGCCATTTGAAATTAAAAGGTACATTTTTTTAATGGAAGTATGAACAAGATGACAATGCCACAACTTAAGGAAAGAGAGGAGGGGTGAAGAGGCAAGAATAAAGAAAGAAACCAAATAAACTGAGGGAAAAGAACTTGAGGGATAAAAGGAGAACTCAAATATCAATATTTATTCAATTTATAATTAAAGGTTTGACATTATAGACCCATTAATAGTATGTACAAGATAAATAATAGGATTCATATAAGGAAGTGTAGAATTTAGATTAAGAAGCCTTATAATTGCACCAATTACAAACAGAGAACCAGGAAGTACTTAAGTAGTAGCTAAAGCAACTAGGGGATTAGTAGTATAAAAAAAATTATGTGAGAAGGGTTTCAATAGGTGATAAATAAGACAAGCATCTTGTTGGCAATAATAAAGGTGGTTGTGAGAATAGGCCTTAGAATCTAACTAGATTGTAATGAATTTTTAGTTTGATCACCTATGGGATGACAGGTAGAATATTGCACAATGACACATTATCTTGGCTTTTTATAGTACCTACAAATTAGGTAAGGATAGTTGGTGCTATTTCCCTTTACTTTTGCAGGCACAACACTTGATCAAAGGGCACAAGGAAAACATGTTGTTTGACTAAGGGTATTTGCAAATAATGTTTGAAACTTTACTCAATTATAGCAAAGGTCAACTTAATGGCAAAACTTGAAAGTCTAAACTAAGTTTATGCAAGCATCAATTAAGGAACCAATTTGACACTTGACATATCAAAAGATCGAGCACAAGTCATGACAAATAGTAAAGTACTAAGAAACTATCATTTTCATAGATATTTGTACTAAAAATCGTCAAGAAAAAGATATTATGTACTCAACTAAGTTGAGTAATTTAAAAGTATGATTGGCTTTTAAAATGCAAATTTAAAGTATTCTTTGCTTAAAAAAAGTGTTCTTGTTAAGATGTGTTGATTTAGTAGGATGAATGTTTAATATGTTAATGTTTATTATTATTTTATCAATAATGCATATCCTATATTATTTTAGATATTATATCCTCTATTAATATCTTATATGTACTATACATACATACATACATACATACATATATACATATACATACATATACATATACATATATATACATACATATACATATATACATATATATATATATACATATATATACATACATATATATATACATATATATATATATATATATATATATATATATATCTTAGAAGCTTAATCTAAGATATTAGGAATTAGTAAATTCGTGATATCTAGGATCTTAAGATTAGGGAGGCTACTACTTATGTTAAGACCTAATGTACATATTATTTACATTCAAATGAACTTAACAAAGGCAACTACACCTCTATATTCTTCATAATATAAAAGTGGGTGTTTTAATCACACTTTCTTATTGACTTTTAGGTTTAGCTCCTTTGAAGAGTTCAACACCGTGCTAAAGTTTGAAATAAGCAAAATGACAAGCCCTGTGCATCTTCTGTTGTTTCCCTTCCCTTGTCATATGCAACAACTAAAGAGGAAGTTCCACCTTCAATCACCAATAAATGTTTCAATAGAAATAAATAATTACAATGATTTTAAGGTTCTTATATTCATTATCAGCAAAGGAAAGGAGGAGTATATTAATGGTAAAGTTATGGAGCCTCTACTTCTTGATCCAAAGCATAAGGTTTGGCAAGCTTAAAAAAATATGGTGATGGTTTTGTGTATCAATTTGCTAACCCTAAAAATAGGCCAAACCTTTCTCTTTATTGCATTGTTAGGGAGATATGAGGGCAACATAACAAACATACATTGCTCTTGAAAATATCATAGCAATTCTTTAAATTAAAGGCAAAATTTAGGAGAAGCAAAAGGTGATTTAAGTGCAACCCAATATTGCAATACATTAATGATGTATTGGCAACTAGACCTATACAACACTAAAACATGAAGCTATATGAAAGATGAAGAGAGGTACATGAAAGGTACATGAAACTAATTAAAAAGGATCACATTTTTACTCTCCTTATTAGTCACCATCTAAGACTTGATGATATATCTAAGGGGTAGAGTAATGTCAATATAGCCTCTACCCTTTTTGGATGAAGTGTATGCTGAAATTAAATGGGAAGAAAGCAAACAATAACTAATGTCAGTATATCGTCTCCATCTCTTCTTATTGCTTCTACTATGGCTATCAAGGGATGAATTGACTTATATTCAAAATGTAAGAAGTATGAGCAGCCTTTCTATGATCATTACCAAAAGATTAGACATTCTAGATATCATTGTTGGAAGTTGCACCCTAAATTAAAGCCTAAATGTGACCCTGGAGGTCTTGTTATCACTAATGAAGATAACACACTAGAGAGTCCAACTTGTCTAATAGAGAATTAAGGAACATCCTTTAAAAGATGATTGTTTTCTAGCTAAAAATGATGCTAGCCTAACCATTGATTCGTGTATCGAAACAAGACAAGGTAACAACCAAAATCTAGATGCTTGGATAGTTGACTCAGGAGCCCTCATCACATGACAAGTACTATTTCTCTTTTTCATGACTTCTTTTATTGGTCCTTACATTCCTTTATGAATATTGTAGATGGTTCCAAGGTAGAGATAGTGAGTATTAGCAAGGTCAAAATTTATGATGATTAATATCTTGAACATGTCCTATTTTTCCTTCCCTTGATTGTAATTTGATTTATGTCAGTACCATCACTAAAGCCTATAAGTACACCACTAACTTTGATGAATTTAGTTACTCTTTTTTTCTAGAGTTTGGAGATGGGGAAGATGATTGGTAGTATTAATGAGTGTAATGGTCTTTATTGGTTTGAAGATCTTAAGAGTTTTCTTGTGTTTTTTTTTTTTAATTCCAAACAAATAATATTATGTTAAAGGACTTTGGAGTAGGTCATTGATAGGACCTTATATTCTAACAAGCTTAAAGCAAGCAAAAACTAAAAAATATAGTACAGTTAGGATTGAAAATACTCTTGCTAAATAATAAAATTGGATTATAAGGAATATAATGATTTAAGCTAACCCCAACTGCCTTATAAACCCAAGTACTAAAACTACATTTAAAGAAAGTTAAAGAGTGCATTGAACATAAGCATAAGACATAAGCCACTGGACTTTCAAGAGGCCAATACTCTCCTAAACACATTTCACTTCTCTAAAAGATTCAACTCCCTCCCGTTGGAGGAATTGGAGGATTTAAAGACTAAAAAGCTACAAGTCTACACTCTAGCGGTACGCCTGTACCAAAGTTCTACTCACATGGCACCTCTTTTCCTCTACAAGCAGGAGCCTTAAGATAATTCTTTTGTCCATTGGTACAATCTTCCATTTGTTCAATGGAGTTGTTCTTTCCTATACCATTTCCCTTTACATAAATTATGCCATTGGCCCTATGAATTGATTGGTAAATCTTTTCTAAATCTCCAGCTCTATCATTACCCTCCTCTAAAAGCTTCAACTTATCCTCAAGGTAAGAAGCATAAGCAACAACAAAAATGAAGTCAAGTTTTCTTGTGCCAAATTTTTTTTCCTTCAAATGCAATTATACTTTCTGCTTGAATAATCATGCTATTCTTCATCAATCCTTTGGTAATATCTTCAACTTTTATACTTGAGAATTAGACCTTATAAGAAATATCATACAAAAACATAAGCTTAAATTATATTTTAGCAACTAACAAACTATAAGGTAGATTACTTGGATCAAAATTCTTAACACCTCTATTTTCTTCATCTTCTGCTCTAAAGAAAAATTGAAGCTATCTATTATACTGGCTATAAGTTGTTCTAATTTCTTAATGGAATTGAAAACAAACCCTTGTTCCCTTATTTTGGTTAAGTCTGATTTAGTAGGTTGTTAAAAGCTTTCATTCCCTCTCATAAAAAAGGAAGAAGTGTTGTTAGGGAACTTAGTCCCTTGAGTGGCCTTTATAAGGCAAACAGAAAAAATATCGATCAATACATGATCAACAACTATAAGTTGAACTTGCACATTCAACAACATAATAGAGATCTCTATTGTTCTTTTGTTCTCATTTTTCTCAATACTGTCTAGGTAAATAATTTTACCATGTTTCTTCATGTTGATTGTTATATTTGTCATATAATAAGTGGGAAACACCCTCCCCTCTCCTCTTTTATTATTGTTAGTGTCAATAAGGTTGCTAAAGCCCCTAGGATTGCTCCATGTTAGAGATATAGATAAAACCAATCCCTACCTCCTTGTAGCCTCAGTATTAAATATAAATTACCCTTTTTCTTCTTTTGCTGCATAACATTCTATTTCATATGCCATAGATGAACACGAAGGAGATATATTTGAAGATATATTCACATTTCCCTCATCCCATTTTTCTCTTAAATGGATTCTATGTTTGCATTGATTGAGAAGTTCTACCCTTTCTTGCCTCTAAATTTTATAGTCAAAGAACAAAAAAAAAAAGCTTGAATTAGTTTGATGATGATGAAAATAGCAAAAGACTTGGGAGTTTAGGCTCCCAATTGATTTCAACATGTTCTTCATTTTTGAGATTATTAAAGCAAGAAAGGATGGAATTATAGAGAACTATATAGTCTTCTTCATTGAAAAAGCAACTTCCCTCTACTTTGTCATGTATATCATCCATATTTGAGTTCACTTGCACTAGTCTCAACTTCATAGCCTCCAATATGTTTGTAGATGAGAAGGATTGCTATTGTGTAGGTTGTTCCAAGTAAATAAGTGGTTAGGCCATCTCTTGAAGAATTATGTTTCTTTTTCCATTTAAGGAAGCCTATTACCTCTTTTTAAATGTGAGATTGAATGCTATATGAGGTTAGTCTTCCTCCTTTATTAAGTATTAGGCTTCTACAATAACTCATTAACCTAACCCTAACTACCCTCTACTTTCTCTTTTCCTCTTAGCTGTCAACCTCCTCTACCTTCATCTTGTCTCTTGCTTGCTCATTTCTCTAGTTTTGTGCCTAAACCCTCTCAACATCCCATCCTATCTCCATTCCCTTATTTGATTCTTTTGTTGCAACATGTACTATTCAAACATCTCTAGGAATGTTTAGCTTTGTTTAGGCAGCTTTTAAGACTTGAAAAGCTTAAGGTTTTATCTCTTCTTACATTTTGTTACTGGAAACTTCTTTAAACTTTTCTTTTGCTAAAAAGGTTGTAACTTTAATTGTTGTCTAGCCTTTAATTCTTTCTCTACTTCTTTCATAGTAGTTGCCTCCTCTATACATACAACATTACTTCCTTCTCCAAAATATTCCTTCACTTTAGCCTTTTCTTTCTTCTTGTTATAGTAGTCATCCTTGTTATACTATGGTATGAAGTATTATACCAATATTTAGCTAAGAAAAAGTTGAGTTCTAAGTTGCTTGAATAACTCATGCCAGAATTGGCTTATAAAAACACAATCTCTATTTGAAACTATGGCTTTTGGAAAACCATGAAATTTCACAATCTCATTTATGAACTTTTCAGTAACATCATTTACAATTAAAGGGTGAGAGAGATGGAAAAAATGATGTACTTTATGAGTCTATGTACAGTTACAAGTTTGGTATCATACCTCTTGGATTTAGGAAGCCCAATGATGAAATCCATACTAATATCCTCCTAAACCTGATGCTAAATACTTAATGGTTACACAAACCTAGCAGGGGATAGCGTTTGATATTTATTCTTTTAGAAAATCTTATACCTGTATAATGCTGAATATCCCACTTCATTCCTTCCCAATACATAATGTTAGACAACCTTTTATATGTGCATAGGTAACCCAAGTGCCTGCCTATCAGAGAGTCATGATATTCCTTAAGTAGTAAAGGAATTCAGGTTGAATTTTTAGGCAATACCAATCTTTCTTTATAGTATAAACATCTATGCATCAAGTTATATCCCTCCACACCTTCTTTTTCAGTTATTAGTTGCTGTAGAATTTTGCTTGGCTTAGGATTAATCATATTTCCTTTTCCCATTCTTCAACATCAGCGTTTTGCCATAAGTAGAATCCCATCATTTTTAAGGATTCTTCTTCCTTAAATAGTGCATCAGCAGCCCAATTTTCCTATTTTAGTTTATAAGCAATTTTAAATTTAAACCCCATTAGCTTAGAAACCCATTTTTGCTAATTCTCCTCTATTACTCTCTACTCCAGCAAGTATTTCAAAGCCTTTTAGTTAATATGAATAATGAATTTGTCCCCTTAGAGATAGTGTCACCATTTCTTGACCATTATCACAATAGCTATAAGCTCTCTCTCATAAATAGATTAGAGCATTGTTGAGCCCTATGTGTGATTTTTTGGCTAAAATATGTCACTAGTTTGCCTTGTTGCATTAGAACAGCTCCCACATCAATACTAGAGGTGTTAAAAGGAATGGTGAAATCTAACATTGCCAATAGCAAAAGTGTAGGCATAGCTGTCTTGGGTTTTGTAAAAGCCTCTTTTAACTTCTGGTGTCTATTTAAAAGCATCTTTCTTAAGCAAGTCTTTAAGAGGACTAACAATCATGTTATAGTTCTTAACAAACTGGTGATAATATCTAGTTAGCCTTAGGAATCCCTCAAGGACTTCACATTCTTGGGCTAAGGCTACTTTGTCTTGCTCTCTATTTTGGCTGGATCAGCTTAAATCCCTTCCTTAGATATGAGATGACCAAGATACTCAATCTTGGGTTGAACAAAACTACATTTATTTGGATTGATCACAAGCTGATTTTCCTTTAAAAAGGACAATACAATCTCTAGATGCTTTTAAGTGAGATGTTTACTCATAGCTATATATAAGAATTTCATAAAAAACCAATACAAACTTGTGTAAATGCTCTCTAAATACCTCATTCATCAGATATTGAAAAGTTGAGGGGGCATTAGTTAATCCAAAAGGTATCACTTGAACTCATGGTGACCCTAATGCATTCTAAAAGTGGTTTTCTGTTCGTCTCCAGCCTTAATTTGGATCTAGTGGTACCCTAACTTTAAATTCAATTCTAAAAATATAGTAGCCCCTTTCAATTCATCTAAGAGTTCATCAATGGCTAGGAGTAGAAATTTATCAAGAATTATGATTTTATTTAAAGCTTAATAATCAATATAAAACCTTTAATTCCTATCTTTTTTCTTCACCAATAAGACGAGGCTTAAATACGGACTATTACTAGGCTAAATTATCCCTGCCTTCAACATATCTCTCATCATATTCTCTATCTCATTCTTCTACAGGTGAGGGTATCTATATGACCTTATGTTTCATTGTTATTCCCCTAGTTTGATTATAATAACATGATTCTTAGAGTGAGATAGAGGAAGACCTTTTAAAGTTTGATAAACCAGGCTTAATTCTATTAAATTTTCAACATTATCCCATACATAGGCCATTATATTCAATCAGAAATCCTTCCCCTTTCTTCTTCATAGATCACATCAAGTATTTAAAGGTAGTTTAAGCCTTGGTAAGATATGGATCACCTTGTAGATAGGCTCTATTATCTTTCTTGCCTTCATGTTCTATTGGCTCTAATTAACCTTCTCATCACTTAAAGACCTCAACCATTCTACCTTGAATACAGTATCAACCCTACTCAATGGAAAGGGATAAAAGGTTTGTATTACCTTGAGGCCTTACACCTTCATTCTAAGATCTTCACATTGCTTTCTCTTTAAAGTAAACCCATTACTTGTTGTAATGGTGCATTCTGTGATTTCATTAGTAAGTATTCTCATTCTAGTTTGTAAATCTTTAGAGATAAAGTTGTAGCTAGGACCATTGTTAATGAGAATGATTATCTCTTCTTCTCTAATCTTTCCTTTAACCTTCATAGTGTGGTTGTCTCCAAACCCAGCTATAAAGTTTAATGATAACTCTATTTGTATTATCTCTTCTTTTGCCTCTATATACTCTTCTTCAGGTTCAAGCAGGGTGTCCCTTTCTTTTAGATTCTTATCAGATCCATACCTGAAGGCTCTTATTTTTACATTAATGGGTGGGATTGTACTTCAGCATACTTGAAACATAGTCCAAGTTCTATGCGTCTTACTATCTTAAAATCAAGGACTCTCTAAGTGGTGTAACCTTTCCTTAATACAGAATCCATGTTTGCTAATAAATTCATGTGCCATATAGTACTTGATTTCTTCTAATTGTTTGTGTATACTATTTTAGCCTCTGTTTTCTTCTAGATGTCTGCGGCTAAAAGCATTACAAGAACATTGCTCTTGGTTTCTTCATACACGTGGTTTATATGTGTTAAATGTTTGGATTAGACCAATTCAAGTATAAGCCCATTCTAAAGGTGTTGGGCTTGGGTAACCCTAGTGTCTCTACATTCTCCTAGTATTTGGTTCTTCTTGTCCACGCATATAGCCATCTCCATCAACTAATGTAAGAACGTGGTCCTTGTTATCTTTAATTTTGCTTGGGCCTCCAGTTTTAACCTAAAATAGAAGGCACCAATCAAGTACTCCTCTGAAGCTTCTTTCAATCATGTGAATAACCATTCAAACTCTTCTACAAACTCCAACATAGAATTTTCTTGACATGTTATGAATAGCCCTTCATACTCTCCCCTAGGCTAGGAAGAATAGAACAATCACAGCAACTCTTTCTTAAACTCTAGCAAATTTTGCAATGAGGTGCGTATGTCAAGTCATTGATACTAATTCAATACTTTCCCTTCCAGACAAATCACTAATACCTCTAACTTGTCACGTTAAGCTATTATATCAACTTAGAAATATCCTTCCACCTAAAACAACCTCCTAAGAGGGTCATCGCTTAAAAAATACAAGTAACTCTAGCTTCTTGTACTTCCTTCCCCCTTGTTCATCCTCTAAGTTACTCCCACTTTACTCTCTATTATAATTAAGTCCTTGTTCATGCTCAGTAGGTTTTATTATTTTTACCTATATTTGTTCTAAAGTCTTATTCATCTTAAAAATCACCTCTTTAAGATCATTAACGTCTCTAGTCAAAACTCCAACTATCTCTTTTAACTCTTGCATGTTTGGTTGGGCATATTGTACCTCTTATGCCATTCTTCCTTTTAAAGAGCCTTAAGACCGTACGCACTTTGATACAAAATGATGGAACCTTACTTGAAACACAAGAATAAAATAGCATCAGACTAATAAAGAGAACAATAAATGAAGGGAAAATCATAAGGTCTTGATTAATAATTAAGAGAACTGAATCAGTGTTACAAGAGACTCATTGATTCTAGCTGAAACCCTATTCCCCTTAATAATTGGTACAAAACTCAAAATAGTAAATGTAGATCACAAGTTTATTGGAATTCTTACACACTTACTAGGTTTTAAGAGGCCAACTCTCCTAACCATATAGTAATACTCAAATGACTTCTTCTCCCTTCCCACTCTAAACCAAGACTACTAATACATTAAAAAGTGCCTCACTTTCAACCCTTACCCCCAAAATAGACTTCTAGTATAATCTTAGATAAAGATTATTGTTCCATACAGCCAAGATTTAAAGGATAATCATTTAGACCTATCTTAATGTCCCCACCTAGCTTCCTCTTACAAGTCTTAATGATATTATGAGCTCTATCAACTTCTCCAATTTCTTCAACATTTCTTCCATTCTTTTTGCCAAACCTGTCAACATCTCTATCATCTTGGCTGCTGCTATTGCCATTTCTACTTGTAAATTTGCCATACTATTTTTCAACTCCCATGAATTGACCGCTATGATACCAAGTGATAGGATCCTCTATTATAAAAAGCTTAAAGCAAATAAGAACCAGAAAATACAGTACAAATGGGACCATACTCTTGCTAAATAATAAAATTGGATTGTAAGGAAGATGATTCAAGCTAATCTCAACTCCCTTATTCATCCCAAGCATTAAAACTACAATTAAAGAAAGTTAAAAGAGTATAGAAGCATAAGCCACAAGCCACTGGACTTTCAAAGATGCCAGTAGTCTCCCAAACACATTTCACTTCTCTAAAATATTCAACTCCCCTCCCTGTAGTAGAATTGGAGGATTTAAAGACCAAAAATTAGTCATCCTAGTTTTTTCTACATGAATAAGATGTATCCGTATTTGAACAATAAAAATTTAGATTTTGTTTTTCTTTCACTGTCATATTTTATCAGTTTTACAAGCATACTAAAGCATCATTCATACGCACCTCAAAATTATATACCATCTCAACCTTTCTCCTTATTTTATAGTGTAAAAAATATAATTGTAGCTAGGTTGTTTGTAACCTTCAATGATGACTACACAATAATCACTTTAGTCTATTTACTTAAAGAAAATTTTAAGGTACCATACATCTTTTAAAATTTCTATCCCCTCATAAAAAATCAATACAAAAGAGGAATACAAATCTCACAAAATGATAATGAGAGAGTTTGTCAATTCTATAATGATTGCTTTTCTATCCAACATGGAATTATTCATCAAACCTTATGCGTGAATGCCGCTTAACAAAATAGAGTGGCTGAAAGAAATAATTGACACATTTTACAAGTTGTTCACTCTTTATTGTTTGCTTATAATGTTCCTACACAATATAGGGGGAGGCTTAAGTTAAAATTACTTTCCTCATTAATAGAATGCCATCTCATAATCTTAATTTTATCACTTCTTTTGAAAACTCCTCGAGACTTATACTATCATTAAGATCATGGGTTCCCTACCATTAAACTTTTTGTTGTCTTACTTTTGTACACAATAAAACTTCAAGCAAGTTGGATTAACATCAATCAACTAAATATATTTTTATTGGCTATTCCAATTCCAAAAGGGATATAAATGTTATCCATCCACCAAGAAACTATATCTCTCTTAATGAAATCTTTCATGAGCAGTCACCTTTTTATCCCAAGTCACCCATCAAGGGAGAGAATTCATTTCAGGAATGGCTACCTAGGTATTAATAACATGCTATAAATTTACCTACACCTAAAACGGTACTTGCATAATTAGAAACCATGGGTATATAACCTATATTCATTAAAACAATGCTTGAACAACTACCTTCAAAGCTTAACCAACCTTAAACGGTGAATTAGACTAATTACTTTAGACCCTAAGATCTCTAAAATAAAACCAAGAATACATATCCTAAGTATTGTACCCTTTGTAACTAAGACCAATTCTCTAGATAAACCTCACCAAGGTACCGTACAATAATAATTAAGCATCTATAGTAGAAGAAGCGAGGGAAAATAAAGACAAAGACCAAATAAAGAAGGGGATCTTGAAATTATTGGAAAATCTCACTTGAGGCAAGGCCTATTTGATTCTCCTACTCTAAACATTGGAATAGAAAATAAAGATGATAAGTTGCTTATAAGTCACAAAAAATAGGTGAGGATGCGTACTATTTGTCATCCTATATAGAACTTTATTGCATATGACAAGCTATCTTTATAACTAAAGGCATTTATATATAATGTATCATTAGAGAAAATCACATCAAATATTCAAGAAGTTTATCTAAAATTAAACAGAAAAGGGCAATACAAGAAGAATTAGGGGCATTTGAGAAATATGGTACTTGAAAAATGATCTATCTCTTTCCATGTGATACAATTATGGACTATCGATAGGTATTTAACAACAAGTACAATCCTAATGGCAACATTAATCATCATAAGGCAAGATTGGTAGCTCAAGAGTTTATGCACATATTTATGGAATTGATTATAAGAAAATATTTGCTTCAATTGTAAAACTTAATATAGTTAAGGTTTTAATGTCACTTGTAACAAATCTAGTTTAGCCATTGCACTAACCAGATATCAAGAATGCTTTCTTAAATGGAGACTTTGAAATAGTTAGAGAATAGTTCATGAATTCATATATGTAGTAACAAATCAAGGTTTTATATACAGTCAAATGGATCATAGATTATTTGAGAAACAAAACTCTAGAGAGTCAATAATTATGATCATTTATGTTGATGACATAGGTTATTGGAATGTGGAAACCTAGAGACTTATGAATAATTTGGCAAGGAAATTCAAGATCAAGAATCTAGGGCATATCATATATTTTTTAAGCATGGGGGTTACCTGAAACTTCTCCTCCACCTATTAACTTAGAAAGGCAAAAAAGGCTTTTGAGAAAATTGATTTATTTATCACACACTAGACAAACTATTTGCTTTCATGTGATTATGGCAAGTTAGCTTATGAGTAAATTAAATGAGGAACATATGAATTTAGTCTTCATAATTCTATACCATCTAAAGATGACTCTTGGAAAAGGCTTGTTCTCTGAGAAATTGAATGGTAGAAGAATCGAGATATTTACTGATGTTGATTGCAAAGGTTTAGTGATAGATAGAAGATCCATTATAGGCTATACTACCTATATGGAGGATTTAGTGACATCTACAAGTAAGAAACAACAAGTTATTTCAAGAAGCAATCCAACATATGAACTTAGAGTATTAGAACATGGGATGTGTGAAGGTATGAAGGTATTTAGTTGTTGAGGTTTCTTAAGGAAATCAAGAAAGAAGTGATCTTACCTACGAAGATGTTTTCTAAAAACACATTAGGTATAAAGATTATTAAGAACCTTATCCATCATGACAAAACAAAGCATGTAGAGATTGATAGATGATTGATCAAAAAAATATAGTCAAAGGTATTCGAAGTGTCTCACTTTAAATCAAGTTCCTAAGTAGCTCATATATTATGTCATTTGTTATTATTTTATTTTTTATGTTTACTATTATTTTATCAATGTTTATGTTTATGTTTATGCTTATTTAGTTTAGATATTATATCATTTTTTTAATATATATATATATATATATATATATCTTAGAAGATAAATCTAGGGTATTAGGAATTAATAAAGATATGATATCTAGGATCTTAGAATTAGGGCTTAAGCTATTATTTATACTAAGACTTAATGTACATGTAACAATAAAAATTGGTTCAGTTAAGAAGGAATTAGCTCATAAGCATGATGGTATCAAATCTCACTGTCGATGTGAGGATTTTATTAGTAAGTAATCTATAAATACTTCCATAAATGTTGTTTGAGCCTACAAGCATGCCCTTGCCCTGGTGAGCTCTTAGGACCCAACTAACCTAAACTTTACCTTATCAATACTTAATGTACATATTATTTGAAATAAATTTAATAGAGTCTCACTTCACCTTTGTATTCCTCAATTATAAAGTGTAATAGTTTACTTTCTCTAGTTCTATTTATAAGTTGATTTACAAAAATTATGAAGTAATTAATATTTTTCTAATAATGCCCTTAGTGTTTGTAAGTATATTTATTGTGGAGAGAAGGATTAGAAGAGATGAGTAAGATTGAGTTAGAATTTACTCCCTCCTTTTTATAAAAGACAAATAACTAGCAAATTATGACTAATTGGCAAATAAACATGAGGAAAGACAGATAACTCTCACTTTAGGAAAATTCTAAAATATTATTTCTTAGATGATCTCATGTTGTTTGAGACAACTCTCAAAGGCTTCTTATTTATACTATTTTGAAAAGAGAACTATGTGATAATGCATTTAAATCCTAGTTGGGTTATGGGCTATGTAGCATGGATACTCTATTTTGGGTGCATATGTGTGCCCAATATGTGTTAGATATAGATACTTGCTTTGTGCACATACATCAACGTCTGACACATTTTTTTGTGCAATATAGCTCAACATAACTAGGATACAAAACATAGTGTTTTGTACATAAAATTTTCACTAAAGCCATAATTTTCAAAATAGTCCCATTCTATTTGATGATTGAAGCTCTTTTCAATCCTATCACTCTCGTTTGTTGCTCTTCTCTCCAGTCCACAACTTCACATTGTCGTGCTTTGTTATGGACTCATTAACATGTCATCATGCCTTTGTCATTATTCATGGACATGCTGCCTTTGCATTCTCAACTTGCTCAGGAGAATTCTCGTCAACATCCGTCAAGTTCCTTTCTCTCTTCCTTTACTCATCTAGTCATCTTGCTCAGATTTTGGACCCCTGGCCTTACTCGCTCACAATTCCCTTCCTTTTTGTAATGTTTGTTCTTGTTTGGTGTGTACTCTATAGTATGGCTAATGGGAAATGGCTTTCAAGCTTGATAATCCCCTTCCTTTTTGACCTAATGGTTTGTTTTAGTTTATTTTAATTTTTTTCCTATTTTTAATTAGATATGCCTAGGACTAGTAATTCAAGGGAGAGTGTTAATTCAACCCATTATTCTTCTCCAAATGAGCTACAAAAGGATGAAACTCCTTTATGGTGTTATGTCACTTTGGTAAATAAGAACAAGGCAAGAGAAAATATATCAAGGGTAGAAATAGATATTGAAAGTGTAATTATTGTAATAGAATATAATGACTTTTACTCTAAAGTTAAGTGGTACTTGTTAAAAATCTATTTGAAAGGAATTGGTGTGTATCTAAAGGTTGGTGACTATTGGCTTGCTAAGATGAAAAATTACAAGAATAGGATGATAACAAAACAATGCCTAACAAGTGTTGTTATCACGCCCAAATAAGGGCTTGTCTTCTTTAAATTAAAGAGATAACAATCCTATTCTAAGTGAATATAACTAAGGCAAGAGGAGGACAATAAACCTATTGGAAAGAGTTTTCTAGCAAAAGATGCTAAAATTACTAGAATGTTTTATACAAGTAGTTTATCTTTCATTTGGCACGCAATCTATCTATATTTCATTAGTTCATATCAATATTTCCAGTAATATAAATACCTCTTAGTTAATTTGTACTACAAGGCTCCCTTGTTGCAATGGGAAAGAGCTAACACAGAGAAGCTACTTGAGCTAATTAAAAGAAGTTAGGATGAGAAAAGGGTAAGTATAATCATATATGATTTGATAGATATTCAAAGGAGGCTATTAATTAATTTTATTAATGTATTTGATAGGGATCCTATATTTTTAGAGGCAATTAATAGATAAAAAGAATATAAAGATGGACATTATATGGTTGATCTAATGTGTCAAGTGATCTAATTTGTTTTGCAAATCTATAGGTAGAGTTATAGAGGCTAAATATCCCACCATTTTTCAGACACCATGTGTTGTGTACATATACTTAATTTTGAAAAAAGAACATATGTGAAATAGAAAACATAGAGGCAAATGAAATTGTATATGATGAATGTCCTTAGATTAAAGAGGTTAAGGATGATGCAATTTTCATTTGAACCTTTATCATATGGCAATCTATGAGATCAGCAATTTTTAATGAACTTATGCCATTAAAGTTACTTGCCATAGTTGAAGCTAGATTTGCATCTACAATTGTGATGCTTAAGAGACTTAAGCTTATTAAAACATCTCTTTACATAACGGTTATAAGTGATGTATGAAATGCTTGTAAAGATGATGTTGGAAAGGCAAGCATAGCCAAAAACTTGGTTCTTAATGTGAGAATAGTCAAACTAATATTAAATATATTCATCTTAGAGAGATTTACTCCTTAGATATTGGGATATGATTAGATCATGGAAGTTAATATTTTATTTTATTGTATTTCTGTTTTAGGAAATCATTGTATATTGTATACATGTGTACAGCTCCTTCATGAATGAGAATATAGAGGAATTATTAATTCAAATTGTCATATGGTATTAGAGAAAGGAACAACCTAATCTGGATGGTGACCTAACACCAAATTCAAACTCAAATGACTTGTCTTGGTGACTCGTCCATGTAGAACTCACACGACCTTTGTTTGGCTCTTCTCGTCTCTGGCCAATGTCATGTTGAATTAGTGCTTCTTCCCATAGCAACATGAGGTCGACATCGAACATTCTAGAGGCACACAAAGGGGAGTCGCACGTTCCAGAGCCATTCACAACCTTAGTCTCATAGTCATGACTTAATTTAGAGTCGCTCAAAGGCGACACTTCTTATTGTTTAGAATTGTACATGCATCTACTTCTAGAGTTACACTCATGCCTATCTTAGCCTTCAACTATGGGCTTTAGTTTAGGCACAAAGAGTGACTCGATTCTATACCCAAATGGTGGAACTCCCCATGGGTTGAATTTTGCTAAAAGGTCTTCTTTTCTCCTCATCTCAAACAAGTTTTATGGCTATAATTATCATGAATCGACCCAGGCATTCTGGCTTGCAATCGAAGGAAGAGGCAAGCTGAGTTTTATCACTGGCCACTCTAAGGCTCTAGATGCGTCAGACTGGAAGGCTATTAAGGAGATTAAAAACTCAATAGTGGCTTCATGGCTAATCAATGCTATAACACCATAAATTCAGTGCTCTTTCATGTTTCTTCCAACAGCGTAAGATATATGGAAAGCAGTTAAGGAGTCATAATAAGATGGTGAAGATGGTGCTCGCCTCTATGACCTTAAGACATGAAGTTGGTAGATTAAATAAGGAGATTGGGAGTTAACTGAATTTTGATTGGAGTTGGTTGTTATTTGGCAATAAATTGATCTCAACACTAAAGAGCAGTCATGTGCCACTAATGCAATAAGGTATAAGCATCGTATTAAAGATGAGTGAGTTTTTCAATTCTTTATGTGTCTTCATTAATCCTTGGATGATATCCGTAGCTATATTTTAGCTCGCTCTCCTTTACCATCTACTCGTGATGTATTTGCTAAAGTTCGCTGAGAGGCATCTCATCACAAGATGATATTATCTGCTCCTTCTATTATTCCTCCTCAATCTAAATCTTCTGATTTAGTGAGTAGGCCCTGATTAGCGACACAAGGATGCAAAAGGGAAGATTATGTGTAACCAATGTAAAAAGATGAGCCACTCAAAAGGCAAGTGTTGGGATCTTCATGGGAAACCTCTTGGTTGGAGACCTCGTAAAGGTAAATCTTATGGTTACCAAGTTACCTTTGATCCGCTAGAAAAATCTAGTCTATTGCCTACTATTGATAAAGACCAATTGAATAAATGTATGGACATGCTCTAGTCCTTACAATTTGGACAGTCGCCTTCCCCTTCTCATAATGCTTTAGTGGCTAAGCAAGGTAATTCTCATTATGCATTCAATGTTTATTCTACTAAGTCTAAATGGATTGTTGACTTTGAGGCCTCGGATCACATAACTATAGATTCCATATTATTTACATCATATTTCTCATGTAGTGGGCTTGAGAAAATTGACATAGCCAATGGCACTTCATCTATTGTCGGAAAGGGCAGTATTACTATCTCTAAACGTCTGCAATTAGATTCTGTTCTTCATGTTCCTTATCTAGCTTGTAATTTATTGTTTATAAGTAAGTTGACCAAACAAGCTCACTGTAATGTTCACTTTTTTCCCACTCATTGTATTTTCTAGGATCTCTCATCGGGGAAGATGATTGACAGTGCTGAGGAGTGTGATGGGCTCTACTACCTAGATAAATCAATCGTGAGTAAACTTTGGTCTCGTTTTTGCCGTAACCTTGAGTCTACTTCTGAAAATGTTGATCATTTGTTATGGCATAGAAGAATGGGTCATCCAAGTATCTAGTATTTAAGTCACTTGTTTCCTAAATCTTGATCTAATAAAATTTCTAGTTTTCATTGTGACGTTTGTGAATTGGCCAAATACTATCATTCTTCTTTTCCTTGCTTTGAAATACAAACCTCCTCATCTTTTCTCTATTATTCATAGTGATGTGTAGGGTCCTTCGCATGTTCCTAATCGAACTCACTCTAAGTGGTTTTTTACATGCATTGATGATTATACCTATGTATCCTAGATATATTTATTGAAAGATTAGTCTGATATAACATCCATCTTTATTGAATCCTACACCATGATATGAAATCAATTTCACACGTATATTCAAATCCTCCAAACTGATAATGGTACCAAATACATTAATAAATATTTAGATGACTTCCTTAAGTCTAAGGGCATTGTTCATAAAACTTCTTGTGCTAATAGTACCTAACAAAATGGTATGCTGAATGAAAGAATAGACAGCTACTTGAAGTTTCTCTTGCCCTTCTTTTCACCATAAATGTTTCTTAAATACTTATAGGGGAATACCATTCTTACTGCTACTTACCTCATTAATAGCATGCCCAATAAAATATTATCCTACTCTACCCCTTTTGAGTGCCTTCTTCAAACACACTCTCTTACTCATCTTGAGACAAACTCTTGCTTTAAAAATTTTTAGGTGTTCTACATTTGTTTACTTTCATTCATCTTCTGAACTTGAGCCTCAAGTTATTAAATGTGTGTTTCTTGGTTACTCCTCATCCCAAAAAGGGTATAAGTGCTTTGATCCTTTTTCTAAGCCTTGGTTTGTTAATCATGATGTTACTTTTTCTGAACATGAAACTTTGTATCTCTCTCCTTCAATTCAGGGGAAGAACTAGAGTAAATTTTAGTCAACCCTTAATCATGATCATGAGTATTCTCCTATAGATTCTCTTGACCATGACCACCACCCTAATATCACATCTCTTGAGCCCGTGTCTGTCTCTTTTATGCCAAAAGTAAAAGAAAATGCAAGTTCAGGGAGAGACAAGAACACAGGTACTAAAGGGAAAGAGATCAAAGTTTACACACAGAAGATGAAAGGAAAATCCTCCATACCTGAGGTAGTACCAAAATTTGAATCGATAGAAGATTCTGGGGGAGAAAGTCTTGAAGAAGAGGATGAAAACTTAGATATAAGGAAGATTTTAGAAGATGACTTAGAACTGCCAATTGCTCTTAGAAAGAAACCTCGATCATGTGCACAACATCCTATTTAGAAGGACCTGTCGTATAAAGCTTTATCTCTAAATTATTGAGCTTTTATTACTAATGTTGATGATGTTAGTACTTCTAAAAACATCTATAAAGCTCTAAAAACAACAGGATGAAGAGAAGTTGTATTAGATGAAATGAAAGCATTAGAAGAAAATGAGACATGAGAAATTGTGCAGAAGCCGAGGAACAAGAAACTAGTGAGTTGCAAATAGGTTTTATCCCAAAGTATAAGGCTAAAGGGAGTCTCGATAAGTTGAAGGCCCAATTAGTGACAAGGGGATTCACACAAACTTATGGCATAGATTATCAAGAAACTTTTGCGCTAGTGGAAAAATTAAACACTATTAGGTACTGTTATCTGTAACAGCTAATCTTGAATGGCCATTTCAAAAATTCTTTCCTAAATAAGGAATTGACAGAAGAAGTCTATATGGCTCTTCCTCCTGGCATTGATGAAGGGAAGGGTGACCAAGTATGAAAACTAAAGAAATCATTATACAATCTGAAGCAATCCCTAAGAGCTTGATTCGATAAATTCTCAAATGTCTTAAAGTTACAGGGCTACAAACAGGGACTATGGGATCATACTATGTTTGTCAAATTAGAGGGAGATAAGAGGTGTATCCTTATTCTATATGTTGATGATATAATTATCTCTAATGATCATAGTGAATAAATAATAAAAGTAAAAGCTACTCTAGGAAGGGAATTCAAGGTCAAGGACCTTAGATACTTAAAGTACTTCTTGTGAATAGATGTTGCAAGATCTAAGCAAGATATTTATATACCCTAAAGAAAGTATGTACTTGATCTCTTAAAAGAGATAGGTATGTTAGGGTGTAAATTAGTTAAAACCCCTATTAGTGTTCTAAAAAAGAAATAAAAGCCCAAGAAAGTAGAAGAAAATTTTGAGGAAGAGGATGACACTGATAAGGAGAAAAAGGAACTAATTGATAAAGATAGATATTAGAGACTTATTAGGAAACTCATTTACCTCTCACACACAAGACCTGACATAGCATTTGCTATGAGTGTGGCTAGTCAATATATATGTGAACTAAAGGAAAAACACATGGAAGCAGCATATAAGATTCTAACGTATTTAAAGAGCACCCCTAAAAGAGGCTTGTCGTTCCAAAAGCATGGACAAAGAGCTATAGAAGTATATACAGATGTAGATTGGGGTGGACATTACTCAAATAGGATATCTATTTTTGATTATTAATTATTTGTATAGGGAAACCTTATTAGTTGGAAGAGTTAGAAGCAAAGGGTGGTCTTCAAAAGCAATGCTGAATCTGAGTTAAGAGCACTTGCTCAGGGCATAATGGAAGAACTATGGTTGAAGAGGGTCTTGGAAGAGATTTGTCTCTAACTAGATTTACCATTAAAACTGTATTATGATAATAAGGTTGCCATAAGTATGGCCTTAAATCCGATCTAACATGAGAGGTCTAAGTATGTGGAAATAGATAGGCGCTTTATCGGAGAGAAAGTGGAAGATGGAATCATATGCCTAGCCTTTCTACCAATAAATCTTCAACCAGCAAATGTGTTGAGTAAGGGATTACATAAACTTGCTTTTGAAGGTTATATAAGCAAGTTGGACATGATCAATATTTATGATCCAACTTGAGGGGGAGTATGAGAATAGTTGAACTAATATTAAATGTATTTATCTTAGAGAGAGTTACTCCTTAGATATTGGGATATGATTAGATCATGGGAGTTAATATTTTATTTTATTTTATTTTATTTATGTTTTAGGAAATCCTTGTATTTTGTATATATATGTACAGCTCCTTTGTGAATCAGAATATAGAGGAATTCTTAATTCAGATTATCACACTTAATGACTCTTAATGAGAGAAGGTTGATTATATACTTTCATTCAGAAGACCAATTTATTACGTGCTTCAATTTATTGATACAAATAGGCTTATACTTCATTTGATTTATAAAATGTGGGAAGTGAAGGAGTCCATTTGCAAACATAAGGATAAATCACTTTTTGAGCATTCGAGTTTCTATGAAGTTGTTTATGGAATCATTATTGATCGATAGACAGAGTTGTACACCTCTTCATTGTTTTGCACATTCATTGAATCATACGTTAGTAATATTATAGGTTTATTATTCATGAGTCATTTTTTATGCCATAAGGAGTAGACTTTGCCGACAGTAGAGATTATCCCCCTTATGGTATGAAAAGCAAAGGATAGACCTCTCCTGACTAAATTGCTACATACATAAGGGTTGTGATTTGAACCCTTAACTACTTACTTAAGTGACGAGAGCCCTTACCACTTATGCCAACTTTAGTTGGCTATTATCATTCATGAAACATTTAGTTTTGTTCTTAATATTTTTTTTCAAATGTTGTAGGTATTATATACCTGAATGCCTTAATGGTGCTCTCAATAGTGTTGTTACTCATAGAGATATTGGAATATCAAATGAGAGAGTAAACTGCCTTCAGAGGAACTTTAATGATCTTGAGGAAAGAAAGGCGGCCTTCCAAGAGTACTTAAAATCTGCTAGATGTTTAGACTTTCATTCATCATTTGATTCTTTACAAGATAGGTGGAATGTAGAACTTAAAGAGTAGTGGTTAAATTATGTTCTTTCCTCCCTACTCTTCAAAGGCTTACATTGAAACTTCTTGGCCAACTATGCTCTTCCTCTTGTTGTTAAACAAATTAGAGTGCTTACTCTTTCATTCATTTATTGAAGGGGAACAAAATTGCTCTAAAAAGACCTGAAGACTTAGTTTTTGTGCATACAATCTTCGTCTCATGTCAAGGAAGAGCAAAAAATATCTCACTAGACAAAGTAAAATGTGGAATATTAATGGAGACACTATATAGCCATTTGATGGTGTTAGTAGTTTTAAATTTGTAAGTTTTCACTTGATGAGCCTATTTTAGAATAAGAACTTATATATGAGTCTAGTAACATCATTGAAAATGAATAATAATTTAAATTTATCCTCAATTATATCATTAGCATTTTGAAATGTAATGTATTTTGTAATACCTTTTATTTTATTGAATTGTATGCACTTTTAATAGTTGAATTGTTGCTTGCATATATATAAAACAAATATACATCCCCATATCCGTACCTTAAAAAATTTAATTTTTTTTTGTATTTTCACATCATGCCGTATCGTATTCAATACTCATACCCATATCGGTGCTTCTTAGTTTATGAGAGTTATGGAGTGTTATAGTTCATTGTTGGTGTAGGGATGTTACATAGATTTATTGTATATCATTATGGCTACTTAGTGGATGGCTATTCATTGGAACATCATGGAGGACAATAAAGAGACTCCCGTTACATCCTCCCTAAGTTGGATAGGACTCACCCTCTAGTCAATTTGGCTTCTTTAAATTTTGCTTCTGGATTTATATTTAAACCTCATATTACTTCTTAGAGACTAAAAACATAAAGTGACATCGCTTTCCTTTTACCACAATCAATCTCAATTCATGATAATGGTGTTAGCTTGATCTTTACTCTATTTTTATGAATGAATAAGTGTTTGTATAACCATCATATAGAGCATAACAATCATAGTCTCATGGTCTTCCTAAAAGGAGATAGCAAGCATTCGTGGGGTGATATCACATCATACTTCATCTTGATACTTCTAGCCAATTAAGAAATAGGGTTAAAGGGTATTTTCACCCTTTAACTATTTGCTTAGGAGCATTTGATATCTTAAAGTAATATGAGATGTAATTTTCCTCTTCAACATTTAAAAATGGTGCACTAGGCACCTTATCGTTAAAAATGTTAACTTTAACCATTAGTTGACCAAAAAAAAAGACCTATAGAATTGCAAAGAAGTACTCTATAAGAAAATTAATATCAATTAACTCTCTTTATGGTTGGTTCAAAATCATATTTTGGCCTTTTACATTGGTAAGAAATAACACTTGTTTCTTGTTATTTATAAGTAATTTAGGGGACTTAAATTGATATTAATTTTCTTATAGGATACTTATGTGTAATTGTATGGATTCTTTTTTGTAATTTTTTAGATCATTTATTACAAAGGTTAAGTCCACTAATAGTTAAAGGTAACTTTTTTAATAGCAATCTATTCAATGCATTGTTTTCAAATGTCGAAGGGAGAAATTATATTACATGAAAGTTTAGGATACCAAACGTCCTTGAGTGAATAGTTGAAGAGAAAAAATGCCGTTTAACCTAAACAAATAAATAAGGCATTATTTACCAACTTTTACCTCATTGTCTTTATTAAACACTCTACCTTGTGAGGATAAGGATGTGGTTAGGTTGGCAACTTTAGCTTCTTTACCATGTAATTTGACACTATCTTTTCACCACTTCTCCTATCAATAATGACATCGCTGACTTTATCTTGGACAGTACAACATGTGTGGAAGATGTTGTGTCTTATCTATGGTTCATCTTTTACTTGTGCTAAGAGATTTGTTTAATCATAAGTGGTTCACCACAATTTACATGGATGACCTTTTCATCATACATTGGCTCTTTCTTTTCAGCTACTTGCTCTTCTTCTTCTAGTTATTCTTCAAATACTTCTTGTAACCCCCACTACATAGATGTAAGAATAAATAGATTTCCCTTTCAAAAGTGAGAGCGTTTCTCTCTTCTCTTGAGTTATATTCCAGTTTGGTAGAAAAGCATAGTCACAATTTTGACAAAGAGTGACTAAGAGACAAGGATATATGAGTTCAACCTGGACAAGTGACATTATAGAGGTTAGTTTGCTGTTTTCACCACTAAGCACCCACTTTTTATCAGTTTCAAGTTAGACAAACATTGCCATTGTGTTCAGAAGTTCCAAAAACCTAAGATTAGAGGTTATCATTATTGTCGAACAAGCCATGTATTGTCACACACCATTATTACTCATATGCCATCCACATGTTTACTAGATGTCAAAGATGATCACATCAACACCTTGTCAACCTAAAGTTTTAATTAACAACACATCAGCCCTTTTAAAAAAATGGAGTTCCTTGGTGTTTATAGAGAGTTTCTACAATCCAAAGTTGGTTACCTATCTCCTTACTTTGGTGATAATGCCAAATTTGAGTTAAGGATGAGCCATATCCAACCAAAGAGGATGGAATTGAATGCTCCATCTCCATAACCCCACTATCTCTAAAATTCTCCTTCCTATAAACTATACTAATTGCTTGTAACTTCTATAAACTATTAATTAGTGTTTTTAATACCTGTAAGCTCTTCCATTATAACCCTATTAATCTCAATAAGTATTTATAGCACCTTATTAAGTATCACAACCCTTCATTAAGATGGTGTAACCCCCTTTTAATTAGTTTTAAATGCATTCTCAAGAAGATGGCCTTTATAACACTATTGCAAAAAAAAAGGCTATACTTGATAGTTATTTTTTGCCATATTTGATGATTTTTAACCGTTAAGTATAGAGGTGTCATAAATTGGAGACCCCTTACTTGACAGTTAAAAATTGTCACATAAAAGGGGTCTTACTTGATAGTTATTGGCTAAAAAATGTCAAGTATGAGTTACCACATATGACACCTTGAACAATCTAGAAAGCTATACTTGACAGTTATTATCACACAAAGTATATACATACCTGATGCTTATTTCATAATAATCATCAAGTAATTATGGTCTTTTTTTTAATCTACAGGTGATGCTTTTAAAGCAGCCACCCTGCACATTTAGTTTGAAACATATATACACTAATATAATAGCTCACAATAGAACTCAATATTTTCATTCAAAACAAATTATACCTAAATATTACAGGAATATAATGTAAAATAATAAACTAAGTGGCTTATTTATAAAAACTAAGTGCCTAAATGATGGGCCTGAAGCTAGGAGATGGGGTCAGGTGTATAAGAGAAAGTCCAGAGGAAGTAAAGCCTAAGACAACCAGTGAGCTGAGCAGGGGTAGAATGGTCACAGTACAGGGTAACATTTATCTTGACAGTGTCAGAGTAGTGGTAATGTGTATATGAGGGTAAGGCCAGGAGGAATAGGTAAGGAAGATTTATTTTGAGAGTGGAGAAGTCATGGTCTCGTGAAAACTAGGTAGAGTGTGGGTGATATATGTGTTACTATTCCATTAGGAAGTAAGCTGATATTAGTGGGTGTATTCTCTATAGTTTTCTCTAGATAATAGAGAATCATAGAATTTTTCCACTATCATTTCTTCTTATTTGGGCTGGTTCTATCACATTGGTATCAGAGCGATGGTTTTTGGGGAATGGTCAGCTCTAGAATAGAGAACATAGTTAAATATTTAGAGCAAGCAGTCAAAGAAATGCAAAGACAATAAGGAGAAATAAATGAAAAACTCACCAGGTAGACAATACGGTAGCCACCATTATGCGGCAACTTGAAGCAATTCAAGCGACCTTTGCTGTTGCCAACCCATTGCCCCCGCCACCACCTCCACCCCTACCTCTCAAGGACCTACTAGGGGGAAACAACACGAGAGAAGCACATAATGTAGAAAATAAGGGCACAAGGCAAAATGATGAGCTAAAACACTGTCGGTTAGAATTGCCTCTTTTTGAAGGGGAGGATCTGTTGGGTTAGATTTTCAGAGTCAAAGGTATTTCATTATTAATAGGGTTAGGGAGCACAAGAAGGTGGATGCTGCCATAGTGAGCTTGGAGGGAAGGGCATTAGCCTGGTTTTAATGGTTGGACACCCAACATCCTATGCGAACATGGTTCAAATTCAAAAAAGAGATGACTAACAGGTTCCACTACTGCCAACATGGGATGAACATGAGCGATTGTTGGCATTAAAACAAGAAGGGATGGTAATGAAATATGGAGAGAAGTTCGAATTGCTTTCTGCACCATTAGGAGATGTACCCGATGAGATGCTAGTCAGTGCATTTTTAAATGGGCTACAGGAAGAGATTCATGCAGATGTCCGATTGATGCATCCAACAAGATTGAGGGAGCTTATGGATTTTATAGATTAGGTCGAAGATTGGAACAAGGTAAAAAAGAGGATATCTGAGGAAAAGAGGAACTGAACGACTAGAACAGTTTTAGGGGGACGCTGGACTAAATATAAGCCAGCCATCCCAAATTCAGTATGGCAGAGACCCTTAAGGCTGGAAGCACAACATTTAGAATGAGGATCCCCATGGTAAGAGCCGCGAGGAAACCAAGTCGGCACCTATAAAGACAACGGGACAGGCACAGTCCACAGTGACTAGCTCGGGTAGTGTAGTTCCACAAAAAGACTATTTAAGGCAAAGATTAATAAACACAGAATTGGGCCTTTGTTTTAAGTGTGAGGAGAAGTTTGGCCCAAATCACAAGTATAAAAATAGGTAATACAGGCTTATTGTGCTTGAAGAAGGAGATAGCAGCCTATAGGAGAAAATTAGTAAACTCAAAAATGAAGAAGGCTAAGAGGACAAGGAGATGACATCTATGGAGTTGACAATTATGACAACAATTGGGATCATGGGAAAAAAGACTCTGAAATTTTAGGTCAATAGCCAAGGAGTGATAATCCTTATTGATTGTAGGGTAACTCACAATTTCATTTTAACAAACCTAGTGGAAGAGTTGTAAATTTTGATGCAAGAGGTCAAGAGGTATTCGATGATAGTGGGTGATGGGTGACAAACGTACTCGAATTGAAAGTGCCCAAGTATGTGATTCGAGAAACAAGGAATGACCATTAAGTAACCTTTCTTTCCTTTTAGCCTTGGCAATGTGGATTTGGTGCTGGGAGTTGAGTGGCTAGCTTTCTTGGGAAAGACTTGCATGAACTGGTAGCAGCTATGCATGAAGGTAAGAGAAAGGAAAAGATGGGTGTGCCTGCACGAAGATTTGACACTCACTAATACCCAAGTCTCTTTACGGTCAATTATAAAGGCAATCAAAGAGGAAGGAGTAGGATATTTGGTAGAATTGGCCAAAAACTAGCAAGAACAAGACGTGTAATAGGCTGATAGAGGAGAATACATAAAAATACTTAATAAATACCCTGAGGTTAGTGCATCAATTTCTAAGCTACCACCTAAGATGACCCATAATCATGCAATCACCATCAAACCTGGGGTACAACTAGCGAATACTCATCCATATCAATACGGTTTTGCTCAAAAGGCAAAAATAGAGAGGCAAGTCAAAGACAAGATGCTCGTAGGGGTTATACAACCTAGTGCTAATCCCTATTCTAGTCCTATATTGCTAGTCAAAAAGAAGGATGAAAACTGGAGGTTTTGCATAGACTATCATGCACTTAACAACATCACAGTGCCCAATAAATACCCCATACTTGCAATCGATGAGCTCTTAGATGAATTAGGAGGAGCAACTATATTCACTAAACTGGACACCTGAAGTCTAGGTACCATCAGATACTAATCAAAGAAGGGGAGGAAGCCAAAATAACATTTCGGACTCATGATGGCCATTATGAATTTAAGGTCATACCTTTCATATTAATGAATGCTCCTTCTACATTTCAATCTCTCATGAATAATATATTTCATGAACATTTAAGAAAATTTATTCTTGTATTTTTTAATGATATTCTTATGCATAGTAAAGAAAGGAGATACATAAAGATCATTTGAGAGTTACCCTAGATTTGTTGAAGCAGCACTAGCTCGTAATCAACCCTAAGAAATGTGTTTTTGGCCAGGCTCTAATAAAATACTTGGGTCACATAATTTTGACTAAAGGAGTGAAGGTTGATTTGACCAAAATTTCTGCAATGGTGCAGTGGCTACAACCTCATAACTTGAAGACATTAACAGGGTTCCTTGGCCTTACTGGGTATTACCACAAATTTGTTAAGGGGTATAGTAAGATAACAGCACTATTGACCCAATTACTTAAGAAAGATGCATTCCAGTAGAATAAAGGGACATAAAAGGCATTTGAGTAGCTCAAACACATAATGACCACAGTGCCAGTATTAGCGATGCATGATTTTCGTCAACCCTTTGAGATAGAAGCTGATGCCTCAAGAAAAGGAGTAGGAGTAGTCTTGATGTAAAAAGGGTGGCCTATCGCCTATTTTAGCCAAAAGCTATCGAACAAACATCAATAAAGTTTGGTATATGAATAGGAGCTCATGGCAATTGTTCTCGCTATCAAAACATTATTTTTCCAGTCAACCATTTGTTATTAAAATAGATTATAAGGCTCTAAAATACCTCTTGGAGCAATGAATCATAGCACCCAATCAGCAAAAATGAGTTTCCAAGCTCATAGGCTATAAATTTCAGATCCATTATAAACTAGGAAAGGAGAATATGGTGGCAGATGCACTTTCACATCGTGACGCATAATTAGAGATGAAGGCAATCTCAATGTGGCAATATGAGGGGATTAAAGAGTTAGAAATAGAGATTGGTCAAGACTCATGCTTAAGGGATCTCAAATAGAAAATAATCAAGGGGGGAACCTAAAGGATATAATTTAAAGAATGGAATTCTTTTCTATGAAGGAAAATTGGTGCTACCTAAGCACTCGGGCAAAACAAAAGAACTCATCAAGGAGTTTTATGATTAACCAATGGGGGGCCACTCAAGATACTTGATGACTTACAAGCGGTGAGCTGCAATTGTGTACTGGACAGGAATGAGGAAAGACATTCAAGAGTATGTAACTCAATATGAGACTTGTCAAAGGAAAAAATATGAGGCTTTGAACCCTGTTGGGCTATTGCAACCTCTGCCTATACCTATTACTTATTAGGATGATGTGAGTATTGACTTCGTAGGGAGATTACCCAAAAGTAATTGCTGTGATATAGTGCTGGTCATGGTGGATCGATTGATCAAATATGGGCATTTTATTCCTCTTTCTCATCCTTATAGTGCCAAAGACATCATTAAGGTATTTATCAAAGAAGTAATCAAGTTGCACGGGTTTTCTAGCTTAATTGTCTCAGATAGAGATCGGGTCTTCATGAGCCAATTCTAGAAGGAACTTTTCAGCATGGTTGAAACCACCCTCAAGTACAGCTCATCTTATGGCCTAGAAACTGATGGCCAAATAGAGATAGTGAACAGAACTTTAGAGACTTATTTATACTGTTTTGCTGGAAATACACTTAAGAAGTAGGGTAGAATATTGCCATAGGCTGAATATTGGTATAACACTACTTATCACAGTGCCATTGGTATGACTCCTTTTAAGGCACTATACGGGTAAGAACCCCCTCCTTTATTGAAGTGGGCAGACCAGTCTTCAAGGGTACATGAGGTTGACTAGCAAATCCAAGAAAGGAATTTGATCTTGGATGACTTAAAGAGACAGCTTAAGCGAGCACAAACATGAATGCATATTTAAGTTGACAAGCATAGGAGGGAGGTGCAGTATGAAGTAGGAGAGGCTATATAGCTTAAGTTGAAGCCATACTGCTACCGGTCATTAGTAAAGAAACTAAATGAAAAGCTTTTTTAAAGATGCTATGGTCCTTATAAAATATTAGAGAGGATAGGAAGGGTTGCTTACTGGCTAAAACCACCTATAATAGCCAGAATCCATAATGTCTTCCATGTTTCCCAACTTAAGAGGGCCATCAAAGCTACAACAAAAGTGTAGCCTCTGCCTTAAGGATTAATTAAAGATTTAGAGTTACAAGTATAGCCAAAATTAGTCCAACCCATTTGTCAAGGAGAGGATGGGAAGCTGTAATATTTATTCAAGTAAAAGATCACTCAAATTATGAAAATACTTAGGAAGATGAGGATGTTCTTCACACTCAATTTACTTAATTTCACCTTAAGGACAAGGTGCCACTTGCAGATGGGGGAAATGATAGGCCTGAAGCTAGGAGATGGTGTCAAGTGTATAAGAGAAAGTCCTGAGGAACTAAAGCCCAAGACAACCAGCAAGTTGAGTAGGGGCAGAATGGTCACAATACAAGGTAATGTTTGTCCTAACAGTGTCAGAGTAGTGGTAGTGCGTGTATATAAGGGTGAGGGCAAGAGGAATAGGTAAGGAAGATTTATTTTGAGAATAGAGAGGTCCTAGTCTCTTTAAAACTAGGTAGAAGGCAGGTAGATTTATTTACTATTCTATTAGGAAGTAAGCTGATATTAGTGGGTGTATTCTTTATAGTTTTCCCTTGATAATAGAGAATTGCAGAATTTTTTCACTATCATTTCTTCTTATTTAGGCTAGTTTTATCACTAAACTATCCAATCCTCTCTTTGTTTGTGCATGCGCGTTACTTAACTAAGCTCTTAGTTTCTAACACCATTCATTGCTAGAACAATATCATGGCTATTCCTTTAAGAACTTCTTCGACATGGTCAATATAATACTGCACAAAGTAAGTGTCCTTGAAGTGCTACATCAAAGAACCACAAGAAAAGCAAATTAGTTAAATAAAGTTGGTTATATTTTATAATTTAAGCAAAGGTATATAAACATATATATCTTATTAGGGATTGTGAAAAGGACAAGGGTGATGATGTCTCTCGTGAATTTCATGAGATAATAGCCACAATAATGGCTTTGATTTGGTTGCATTGGGTACTATAAAGAAACCAAAGATCAATTAAATTGTGTCAATATAAAATGGTTCTTTGATTGAAAAAAGTTGGCCAAATGAATACCTTTAACTGCTGCCATGTGTAGATGGTGTCAAAAGACTTCAATAGGGGGCAAAGCATACTTCTCACAGTGCGATACAACATTATGACTCTATTAACAAGGAAGTAAACAATTTATGTGAGAAAATGTGTGAAAATTAAAACATAAGAGTAACACCTATTAAACTTACTTATTGAAGAGTTCTAACATCTCTTTCCTATTACTTAGTTTTCCATTAAGGGGATCCAAGCATCACATTTTCTAAGTGTCAGGATTCACACAATAAGCATCCAATTCCCCTTAACAAGAAACAACAAGATTTATGAAGCAACTCAATATAAAAATTATTTGATTGTATCAAGTAGTTAGATAGTGGCTCACCTTAGCAGTAAGGAGCTAAGAATAAAGTGCCATTACCTGTGACCCTATGCAAAAACTAATCCAACAGCTTCCTTGCTTGATTTTCAAGTTCACTTTAGTAATGTCACTATGGGGAGAGACATTGTGAGGATTAACTAGCTTGACCTCAATTTCAAGCCACCAAGGACTAGGAATGTGGTGTAAAGATGCCTTGGATGTCAAAATAAACAAGTTAATATATCTATATATAATTCAAATAACTGAGCATGGTTGAAGAAATATCTCATAGGAAGCTTATCAAGTTAGTACTTGTCCTTTCATGCTTGAGAATTTTGTTCAGAATTTCATCTCGAATAGAGTCAAACAAGCTTGCCTTATCGTTAGCCCATCCTCAAGTGATTGTCAAGTATGTACTTAATATATTTGACAATTTTATTTCTGTTTATACAATATATCTATGTGATACTTGCTTAATAAAAATCATAACCTATGTAAATAAAAAATGTGATGATTATTTTCAATCAAGTGTCAAATAATCTCCTCCTTTTTTATTTGACGGTTTGATGGAATAACTATCAAATATATTCTTATAAAGTTGATGGTTAACTTGTGATAACTATCAAATATTCTTCATCCTTTTTATTTATTGTTTATCCTAAATAAATGACAAGTATAAGGCATTATATTTAGCAATTTCTTTAGCAGTTTAAACTGCTATAAATAAGGCCACTGTCAAAGTGAAAATGGTTTATCAAGGAATAATATAATTTGTTTTATCAAAGTGAAAGTATTCTCTCTTCTTCCTCTTGGCTCTTAAGCCAGTAATGAATATCATTAAAAGCATTTAGAATCAATAAATATGCAAAAATATGAATTTCTTTTCAAAAATACCCTCATGTATGTAGTTGACTAGTTACTAATAAAATACTTTGTTGTTTCTTATAAATACCCTCATTAATTAGGGTGAAAAAAGAAAAATTGTAACATTCTCCAAACAAAATGTCATCGTTTCTTATGAACAAGTTAACTCTCAATATCCTCTTATAAAAGAACCAGAGGAATTATTTTAGTTAATTTATTAAGGGAAATATTAGAAAGTAGAGATAATTCTAAAAACATATACTAAACTTAACCAATTTTCTTGGCTTTATGGTAAATTAGTTGGAACTGATTTGCATATAGGATCACAAGAAATTTTAGGATTTTAATTTATTTATTAGCAAAAGGATTGAAATTTATTACAGACTTTTTGGATGCAAATAGACCTAGAACTATTTATTCCCTATGTATTTCAAGAATATGCAATGAAATCCCCAAGTATATTTGCTTCTTAAAAAAGGATTATGTTAGTCAAGGGTACTAATGTAAGTGCTCTCTCAATTTTCTAAATAGGTGTTTAGTTCAATTAATTCTTTAATCTTTTAATTAACTAACTTAACTTCAAATCTCATTACAAACCCTATAACCATGTAGGGCCAATGGGTACATCTCTACCTCATCAACAAACCTATCTAGTCAACCTTGAAAATTTAAGTTCTTACACAATTAAACTAAAGTTCTGCATTCAATTTAGCTCTCTCAAGCATTGGTAAACTAAACACAACAATTTCTTTGGAAATCAAGCAACAAGAGGTATTGAGAATGGAGCAAGGTCAATATAATCATGTCATCAATCACAAGTATATTGGGAAATGAGTACTCAATCTATATAAAAGATCAAAATAATCCTAGAATCATGAGTTTAGCTACTCATATTTAGAAATAGGCTACAATAATACATCAAAAACGAATCCATAACAAAACAAGAGAGTATAGGAAGAAAGGGGAAGAGAAAAGAACAAATAAATAAATAAGCTCAAATCTTTCCAAGTTTTAAACTGTAGCTTCAATGGTCACCCAAAATCCTAGCCCTAGCCACCACAAAGTTCCCAAATGCTCCCAAGAATACCAAAATGATGACAAATGTTGAAGGTTAGATAATCTATACCAAAATCCCTAAAAAAAATTAAGTGAAACTACGTTTTATTGTTAGGGGCTTGCCGTTGTGACATAGGAAACAATGACAAAACCACATTATGGTGAGGGTGTGCAACTACGCCCACTCATTTTGGACAAAATTACAAGTAGGGTATGTAAATTTTGCAACTTTAATTTACACCCCCTATTCTTGGTATTTTGCACCCATTGACTAAATGAAAGATATTTAGAATCAAAAGCTTATTGGATATAATATTTTAATGATTGAGATGAGATATAAAGAATGTATTTATATAAAAGACTATATTAAGTTATTCAATGTAATTTTCTAGAAAGAAAAATCATGATCAATCTATTTACATTATCACAATTTTAGTCCCAATATACTAATTATTTTTAAAACTTTATCAATTTTTAAATTAAATTATTATCTTGCACCCTCTGGCTCTAAGTTATAGCTCCACCACTGATAAGAAGAATGGCATCGTAACTTTGATCTTCTTTGCCAAAATTTTCAATGTTGTAATTAATTTGACCTCATGATGCTGGTTGCCTCTATCTACTTTCTACTTGTAGCATGAATTTGGCTTTCTTATGATGGTTCTTCCTTCTAGCTAAAAGCTTATGGTCTCTTTTAAATTATCCAAACGGCTGGGTTCTTATGCTAAAATGTTCCTGCAAGAGAATAATTTCAATTAGCTAAAAAAATAAAATTTCAAAACTTAAGGCCAAAAAATACACAATTAAGCAGTGTTTCCCATCTTGGCTAGGAAATTCATAAATTAGTTTCCCCTATTCTTGATTCAGGTTACTAAGGTTCTTTTAGAACTGAAGCTAAATGAATACCCTAATTTTCTGTGTATTAGGGCAATGATAGGTCTCAGGATGTTTTGAATATATACAAAGGAAGTTTGGACAGTCAAGTTGAAGGATATTAGTAGAGAGGAAAGTAAAATTTATTTAAGCCAAAATTATGTTTATTTTTAATTTTAATATCTCCCTTAAACTTGTTTATTTTATTCCATTCATGCTTCTTAGCCTTTCAAAATCTCCCTATCGAGAATGTTGACAACTTAAGCTTCTAACTTTATTTTAAATTTCCTTTTATAAAATGCATTTATGTGATATAATGATATCATATGTCAATGTTCTTACTTTTTTATCATGAATAATGAATTCTTTGCAAGCATGAGAGTAAACTTGTTATCAAAATAGACATCTATTACTTCTAGTTTATGAGAGGCATGTATTGTTATAGTACATTTCAAATCAAAGTGATGACATCACAAGCACAAGGATTTTCAGCAAAACATTTTGCACATACCAAGAGTGACAATAGATTGCTCCTTAGAAGTGAATGTTGTCTATTCCATGTACAATAAAATGTTAGTTGCACGTTTGCAATGATCAAAGTCACCAACCCAATCACTATCACTATACCCTGTTTGGTTTAATTCTAGATCCAATGGGAAAGGTAATTCGGATTGCAATATCAGTGAAAGTTTGTGGTTGGCACTTTATCATGGTAATATTGATCCCATGGAAACTTGATTACTAGAAATTACTGATAAAGATTCACAGGTCTGGGGCTATGAATCCTCATTGCCAGGTGTAAGAATCCAAAAACTAATCCAAATCTTAAGTATTTCCTCTTAATATTTTATGAGTCTTTTAATTAGGTGTTTGTGGGTTTTGGAAATAACTAAAGTTTTAGTGTTGTGTGTCATGAGTTATTGTGTTCATCTAGAATAGTGTCGTTCATGTATGTAGAAATGCATGTGTTTCTGTAATATGATAGATAGGGTCAAAAGGAGACAAGAAGAGCCATTGGAACAAGTTCTCAAAGACATTGTATCCTCAGATACTGTTGAAGGAGGAAATAGAGAGAGGATAAGGATGAGGAAGAGGATGGCTAGTGGTTTCAAGAGGGTGTTAGAATGTTCATGTATGAGTGAACTTGAGTTGATATGGAAAGTCTCCCTTCAAATAAAATTAAATTTAGTAACTAATATGTAATTAAAAAAGGGACCTATAAACTTGAACTTGAAAGTTTTAAATTAAAATGTAGCATCATGATGCTAGCCTTAGTTGTAATTGGGACTATCTTCTTATTCACTTTAACATGTAGAACATGTTCAAGTGAGAATTTTAGGAAATCATTTACTTCAGAATATTTGTGGATTTCATGCATATGGCGCTTACTAGTTTCAAGTTGTACAAGGATTTGATTTTTAATTCTAAAATCCTTATTTTCTTGGCCTTAAGTTGTTCAGATAAACTTCATCTAACAATCCTTTCAAAATTCAATAAAGTTAGCAAAAATGACTAGAAATCATAGAAAAATCATTTTTTATTTAAGTTGATAGTTCAAGTTCTTCAACTCATAAATTGCATCAGCTTACGGAAGGCCATTGATGTTCACCTTAATCAAAGATTCAAAACTCAGAGAGTGATGCTATATGAAAGTATATTTTACTTGCAAAATTTTATTTATGTTAAGGCACAAAAATATATTAATACAAGAAAAGATAAGCCAATGTGTAACATTTTTGCTGTTTGAAGCATGAGGCATGTCATTGAAAAGAGAAACTCGCTCTTAGATCTGAACCTTGACAGATCAAACCAGCCATCTCTTGAAGTGCAGGTATATATAAAGCTCTTCTCCATTCTCTCCCTTTGATATTTTGATATTTCAATTCATGTTCCTTTTGTAAACTAGATTCTTTACCAAAGCTAGTGAAGATTTATTGTAATGTCAATCAACATAAATGATAGCATGTATCTACATTGGGTGGTTTTGTTTTGCATTCCCATACAAAATAACCAACTTTTGTAAAACTAGATTCCCTACCAAATGCTCTTTTGGAACCTTTCACTATTGCAGAAAAGGGAATTAACGTTGCCTTTTTACATCGGTTATCCTACAAATCTGATGAGGAATGTCTACTTTTCATGTCAGTTAAACTGATGTTGGAAGGCAAGCTACTAACACACTTCTTTCTACACCCCTCACTCTTCTGATGTAAAAAGTTTTAAAATAACTGATGTAAAAGTCCTTTCTGTAGTAGTAGTGTTTAGAAAGTGTTGCCAACTCTCATGTCTCGTTCCTTTTTATTGTCTTAATTAATCTCCTCCATCATGGCTTACAATAACCATTTTTTATCTTTTGCTGCTTGAAGAAAATAGAGAAAAGAGGTTAAATTGATCATTTAAATTTTCACTAACCTCATAATTTCTTCTAAACTTACTGTAATGTTGGGCTTTCTTCTGGAACTTGAACTTGATGAAGGATCATGAACTAATGAAGTAGGAGTTGAGACAGTGGACTTGATCAAGTGGTTGATTATCTTCTCTGAATATGGGGAAGAAATTCATAGTCTTCATTTTCTTTAGACCTACAATCCGATGAAGTTTCTCATCCAACTCAACGTTGTAGAGCTCGTAACATTTAGACATCGCATCATAGCCAATGAGAGCTAGCTTCTAGCTTTGTCTTCTTATTCAGTTTTCTTCCATTCCATGCTTCCATTAGAGTTGTCTTAGGGGCACTTCTGGAGACAACCGTATAGGATAGATATACTTCATATTTTACAGCATCATCATCTCATGATTCCTAATTAGGCATCTCTTTACTTTTCAATATGCTTCGTACCATGTGAAGATTCGTTATGCACTTTCACTCAGTTATGCCATTTTGTTGCAAAAACATTGGCACAGTTAAAGGAAGGCGAATCCTATCATTTTCACGGATGCTGCTCATTTCTTTGGATGCATGCCAATTCTCATTCCCTATCAGATTATCCTGGCCTTAATTTCATTGCCCCTCTTCTTTTCTAAACAACCTTGAGCTTCTTGAGCATGCATGGTTTTACAGCTAAAATCATAAATTAAGAGTAGAAAGCACCTGTTTGTGCCATGAGAATTTAGATGTATCAGTCCACGGATATCTGTGTGAACAAGCTCTAGTGGCTTCTTCACTCTTGATGTAGCATCCTTTAGAAAGCTCTAAGGATACTATTATGAGTTCCACATTGGCAGCCTCACAGAAGAAGTGAGGTTTATAAGTTCAAGAAATTTTCTCACCCAACAAGCTAGTTTTTTCGAAATGAGCTCTTTCTTTGAAGTGGTATTTATAATATTGAATATTTCATCGAAGAGACCAATATCATGGAGAGTATAGTCAGAGGAAGAGAGAAATTATTCCAAAAGAGAGTGACCACAAAATCCTTCATCCCTCCACATGAGTGCCTTGAGGCCGACTATAAACCCTTACCTTTCGTTAATAGGCATCTGGCCCATTAACATAAATTGCTCTATGGTCCAAGCCCACATTAAGATTGGTGGAAGGTGAGCCTTTTACAATCTCCTTTCCTGAGAGCAATATCAAGTTAATCAAAGTTTATATGTCAACCTGAAATTCCAAAGCCAAGAATCCTCCTTGACACATGCTTTTGGGCATTTATCAACATCATTTTGAATATTTAATAAAAAAATAACATCAATCTATTTCTTTTCATTGTCATTTCAGTTATATCAAGTTTTTCTCCCATCACTATACATAGGCATCAGAAATTACTTTATGCCTTCCATCATTCCAAAAACCCTCTTGGAGACATGTCCTTTAGTTGAAGAAACCTTTACTTGGATTTTTTCTTCTTCTCAATTGTCTTGATATTGTATCTTCCTCTTCCCCCACATGGCGTCTACCATGTCCACGGGGCCAAAAAGAGTTTATCTTATTTAGACATACCTTATTTTTACTTTATCAATGCCCTAGTGATACCAGCAAATTGGTCTCACTATCACTGATCTGATACCAATTTGTTGAAGCAAGGATATTGGAAGGAAGCTTTCCATTAGAAGCTTTTCTCTTTAGGCTTGATGCACCAAAGGACAATCACTCTTATTTATAAACCTAGAATTCTTTTCCAAAGCTAAACAATTCCAAATCAAACAAAAATTTAGACAGATTTATCATTTTCTTGTTCTAATATAAAGTTTTAAGCTAAAGCGTGGCAAATTTTAGAATATAGTAATTGACTGAAAGGCTAACAAGAAACAAGTGATATCCTTTTGGGGATCAATGATTTTATTTTGAAATTTCTAAAAATGACAGCTAACTGATATATAATTCATTTTATTATACTTAACAGTATTTGTCTTCGATTTTTCTTAGAACAGGAGAAATTTTCCACTCACAATTTTTTTAAATTTTATTCTTTACTCCCTTCTACCACTGTATTTTGAGTGCCAAATAGACCTTTCAATTGTTTGTTTACTATATTTTGGCTTGGTGTAAAACTAATAGGTTAGGAATGTCCATAATTATACCTTTTAGAGAATCATAGAATTGGAAATGGGAGGAGGAGGAGAAGAGAAATGAGCAAGATTAGTGAAAAAACCCCATATCATAACTCAAAATCTAAAGTTTATGAGTCCTTCCTCTATGTTTTATATTAATTATTAAGCTTAATTTTATCTGGTGTGAAATTTTTCATATCAGTTCAAGTCCACTCACAATTATACAATTTAATATAGTTTTTTTTTTTTGTCATTGAACAGGTAGAAGGTGAATATTTTAGGCTAGAAAAGGAACTGAAAGAGAAGAGTCATGAATTAAGGTATTTTTAAATGATGAGAAATTTTAATGAGGCATAATGCTACAATGTGTTTATTTTTTAATCTAAATATGTAGTTTCTACATCTTACAGGCAACTCAATGGAGAAGAACTACAAGGATTGACCTTAAAAGATCTAAGGAAACTAGAAGATTTAATTAACAAAAGCTTGCATCGCATTTCAAAAGCAAAGGTTTGTTTTTCTTACCCTTCACTGAATACTTTCTTCTTTTGCCTTTTTGTTTTTTTGTTTTTCCTTTTTTTCCCTACCAAACAACTCAATATCTAGAAGCTAAAACTTAGGAGTATTTCCACCACCCGCCCAAACTTATTTTTTGAACCCCCACTGTGTGAAACCATTATTGCTAAAAGTAGCCTTATGAGTACCTCAAGAATGCCTTTGGCATTTTTATATAACATGACTGCATATCTCAAGATTCAAGATCCCAAAATAAGTTAGTTCAACTCTCTCAATCAGTTAAACCAAGTGCACCCCTTGATTGAACTCTTTCTTTATTGGTCTGGTAGTTTACCCCATCAATATTCAGTGTATTATATAAAAGTAGAATGGATTAATACTAGTTCATTATTTTGAGATTCATTGAATCATGTACATGACACAGGTTAATGCCCTATATATATATATATATTTATTTAAAACAGATAGAATTCATGTCTTTCAGGATGAATTTTATGAGCAGGAGGTCAGTATTCTCAAGAACAAGGTTAGTGTTAACTTCATTTTTTATCAAAAACGTCCTATTCAGTCTTTTCCTCTTGGTTATAATGAGAAACTATTGATCATATTTGGGGTCATTATTCTGAAAAAAATATTTTAGTTTCTCATCAAGTGTTTGCAAGCAAGCATTTAGAATTTAAGGCCAGAATTATCAAAATATATGTATTTTTATGTGCCCTAAATAAGAGGAATTATCTTTTCCAGTGAATGAGGAATTTGGGAATGTAATAAAGAGAAAAGAGAGGCAGTAAGTTGAAGAGGCAAAAAACAACATAAATAACTTTCTGGTATGCATGGAGTCAGAGAAAACAATATAAATAGTTATCTTTTATGTGTCCTTAAGGAGTTACATACACTTCAATCAAACACTATTAACAAGTTATCAGATTGCAAGAGATTTATCTGAATATATATATATATATATATTGATTTGAATGTCTGTCTTCACACGCACATATATAATGTCTCTCATGTATTTGAATAATGGGTTTGATATGTCAATGAAGGAAGCCAAACTCCTGGAGGAAAACCAGAGACTAAATCAGGTTTTAGATTCTTGTCATTAATTATCTTGTTAATCAATGTCTGTGTCTTCATAATTATAATGTATCATTTTCCTTGTGTTCAAAATTAATGCCAATCCAGGAAATCAAACTCAGAGAAGAACAAAACCAGAGATTGCAACAGGTAAAAAAAAATTCTTAGATTCTTGTCTTTCTTTTGTTCAATGGTATCAAAACTTTGGACTGAAATTGTGTCAATAGGTTCTAAGTCTTGAGCATGACCAAAACCAGTCACTGGACGCCTCTCCCAGACTGAGGTAAGGATCAAGGGCTCCTTTCAAGACCATGGTTGTTTTACCTGGGTTTCTGATTTTTTTTTTTTTTGTGAAATTGACTCTTTTAGTTAATCCTAGTTGTTAATCAACTTGAACAGTTTAAATTGTATTCTATTAAAAATAAAAAATTATCGTTGATAAATTTGCATGTTCAAATTCATTGAAAGATTACACGGTTTTATCTCTCTTTTGCAATAGCACAGTGCTACAAAAAAAGAGATGGACTGTGTGAAGAGGTTGGGCCCAATCACCTAACATATATGTGCTACGATAGAATATCAAGGACTTTACACAATTATATAATGAACTTGAGTCGATGTGAAAAGTTTTACGGTGGATAAAGTTAGATTTAATAATTAAATATATGATAATATAGATTTTTAAATTTAAATCTTAAAATTGAGTTAAAATGCGGTATCATTTTGATATTTTTTTTACCCATTTTTTTCTCTCCCATTTTCAAGTAGTCACTTCTCATTGCTAATAAGTGATATTAGACCTGGTTTTACTTAGTTAGGAGTTGGAAACCCGTATTGCACACATTTGAAATTTAAGATGAGTTTGATCCTGAATGGAGCAAGGACTTCCATGCACCATACCATTTGATTTTGGTGTTAGGAGCGTTTTTAATATAGGGAGCTTGTGGACCACATTTGAGAGGAAGATTGGAGTTTTGAGTTAAAATATAATGACATTCTACTCTCTCTCCCATTTTCAGGTGCTTGTTTCCTATCCTAACAACTTAAATGACAATTATTTCCTCATCTTATCAATGAGTGAGAACTGTGAAACACTATTGTGGGCTTGATTTCCTGTTTTATCTCAAACATGCTTAGATTTTGATTTTTTTTATATTGAGTTTTGATAAACTCGTATTAATGTTCAGGTGAACAAATTTCTCACATGCGAAATATTTGCTATTATTATATGCTTCCTAAAAAATCACTAATCTCTCTCACGCATAATCTTTCGCCTACACGTGCATGCACAAGAGCATAAAGAGTTGAAGATATGGCAATATTAAAATTCTCAAACATTTAATTCTCTAGCGTGCCTCCAACAAACTTACTTTCAATAGAAGACACCTATGAGCAATAGAATTCTCAAACATGTATCTTTACTTTTCTATGGATATGGATAAATTTAATTAATCTATATATGATCCCAAACAAGATTAAGATTATTACTTTCCATGAGGTGTTATTTATTTTCATTGACTTGCAGGTTGCTGTCTCTGAATCTAAGTTAAAGTTTCTGGAAGATGAGGAACGGTGCTAAATTATGTCGTTCGTAGATTATGAATAGTTTGTCCAATATATACACACACACACACACACAGAGACCCATGTATTTGAAATAAGTGTGAAGCGCATTGTTCTATACGAAATTAGTGGTTTCTGTTTTTCTCATTGTAACTAGTGTGTAACCCGCGCGATGCATGGGGTGTGAGACTATTGGGCGTGATTAGCAATAATGCTATATTAAATAATAAGCTTGTAGATCAATGTGAATTTTATAAATTATTGCATGATATATAAGTAAAAGAACATGCATTTTTTGTATAATAATGGAGAATTACATTGAAGTTCCATACAAAAAAATTAATTACTGTAAGGTTCATTGATAACTAAACTAAGCTGTATTGACAACACAATACAGTTTGATTTAATTATTAATGAATCTTGTAATAATTAATTTTTTTGTGTAGGATCTGGTTGTAATTCTCTCTAAAAATAATGACATTTCTTACTTTGGAGTGATTGAATTATATTTTAAATGCATTTATTTTGATTCCAAATTAGATCTGAATGATCCACATTATATTAGAGGTGATTAGCACCAATTGGATGATTTTATAGAATTATAAAAGTTAAATAGAAGCAAGTAATGTGATAAGAAAAAAAATATAAGAGACTTCAGATAAGGCAATACATGGCCAAAATAACTCCATTTTGCCATGTAAAATAAAAAATATATCAAAATCAAAGAGATGGTATACCATAGACATGAGTTTTCGTGAAAATAGAATGGACGAAGTGAGGAAGTTTTGAAGAGGGAAGTAAGTGATGCATGGTGTCAAAATTTGTAGAAGTAAATAATTAAAAACTTCAAATTAAAATTAGACAGTAACAACATAATTACATAAAGCAGATAACATTATAACTCTAAATGCTAAACAAAAATAAAATAAAATTTAATATAAAAAAATATTGTCCATCTTCAATATCACACTTCACCTTGATTTTCTCTTTTAAAGGAAATCTCTTAGCTTCAGTTGTTGGCTCCTCTTTCTCTACTTCATTTGAAGGCCCATCTTCAACCATAATGGGAGTGGGATTTGATGAAGTTATTTTCTTCTTCAAAGGACATCTATTAGCTTTAAGAGCCAGATAATCTTTTTCTAATTCATTTGAGGATCTAACTTTGGCCATACTAATGGAAGTAAGACTTGCTAAAGTTATTTTCTTTTTTAAAGGACATATATTAGCTTTAGGTGCTGGCTTATCTTCTACTTCATTTAAAGATCCAACTTTGATCACATTAATGGGAGTGTGATATGATAAAGTTTCACATTCAAAATCTTTCATAAACAACTCTAACTCGTGCAAATAAAATGCCATAGCATAATATCAATAAAAATGAATAAGCAGTGAACATAACAAAGAACCCAAGAATTTGCATGTATTAAAAAAGAACAATTCCTCTTCAGAAGCCACATCTTTGGTAGGGTATCCTATCTTTCCCAATTCTTGAAAATATAATTTAATGATATCCTCATTATTAATCATCCCAATTACCACACACCCACAAGCTGATCCATTAAGAAAGTCTTTCGATAACTCTCACTAGTAACCTTATAAGAAAAGGTAATATGAGTAATCTATTATAATTGAACACACAACTCAAAAAAGAAATATAACAATTTCAAAAAGAAGTTTCAAAGCACAATAACATGACTCACATTTTCAACTTTATCTGTAAAATTTTTAGCTGAAATTTTCAAAAATTCAAAAACTTCACGATCAAATGTCACTAAATCAGCTGACCCAAAAGAATCTAGGACATGACAAGGTAGATGGTATCTTGAAAAATTACAGGCAAAGTAACGTTAAATCAGAATTACATACATTTACATCAATATATGAAATGAAAATCTAATATATGCTACATATATATCGAGAAATCACATGAGAAATCTTTTTCTGGCATTTATCATAGAAAAAAGAGTCTCCATCAGAAAGAGCTTTTTTAGCATAAGTGTTGCATCCATTATAATACAATCCACATTCTAGGTCCACACTAGCTATAATAGCCAATGTTATAACTTCAGCATCCTAGAATCACATATTTAATTAAAACAATGTTGTAACAATTTTTATCTAATTAGAAGACTAATAAATGATGTTCAATTTACAATGGGACCATCTTGAAGGTCATCTATATTTTCCATATCTTCACATTTCAAAATGTCATCCTTGTTTTTTAAAATTGTCTTGTTAGACAAATGGGAGGGTTCTTCACCCGCACCAATGTTCACGGCCTGCAACCTCCATGTGTCCAAAAATATATTATTAATTGTTAGAAACCCACATGATAAGAAATAAAACAAATGAACTCATTTTCATGAGTGAGAATAAAGAAATAAATGTTCTTTTGAATTGATTACAAATAGTGAAATAAAATTGAAATAAATGGACGTAAAAAGAAACATACGCAAACATTGAAAACAGAGAAAATGACATACTCATATGTAGTCCTTTTTGCATGCACGACCCACAAAGAGAAAGGAAGCTAGTGGGTTAGAATGAAGGAATGAAGAATTGAAACGGTAGCAATTTTTGACAAAAAATACATTTTTAATATTAATATATTAATATTAATTATGATATATTAATATTAATTAAAATTGATATATCACAATATTTTTAGTCAAAAATATATATTTAATATTTATAAATTGTTATATGTAATTGATAAAGCATATATCGATCCATCTTGAAAAATCATATCAACAGCAGAATCATCATCTTGTATCTTAGCAGTAGTCACAAACCATAATTGGACTATTTGAACTTTGATTTATGGGTGCTATCAATATCTCATATGGCATGAAAGATTGCCATATGAAACATTGGAGTATTGAATGCAACAAGAGAAGGCCAACATAAATAAGATTGCCCGTTTGTGTGAAATATACCAACTGTAAAAAGCTAAACTCATGATAACCTCTCACTTTTTGGGTTCGTTGGAGATAATTGTAATAGGTGGGTTGTGAGAGATAACTTGAGTTGAGGAAGATAACCATGTTAGAGGGAGGTATGGGAGGCAACTGACAGTCACATGGCATACATTAAATGACTAATTTTAAAAAAATATATATTATCTAATAATTGAAGTAAAATTTAGATGGCATAATTGTAGTTTAAACATATTTTATTTAAATGAGCTAAATTCAATATTTAAATAGTTATTATATTCTATAAATTTTTTAATCATTATATCTTTTTCAAAAATAAAATATTAATTAAATATAATATATGATCTTATTAGATTATTAGTCATAGACCGAGAATTAGCCTGGAAGTAGGTAGAACAAGAGGGAGGATGGTTTCTCTTCTACTTCATCACAGTATAGGAGGGTCTTCTCTTCATCAGTGTCATGTCTCTAGTCTAGTGGCAGGTCTTCGATAGTGGTAGGCGACAATAGTGACGGGATGCAGCATGAAGGCGAGGGAGAATCATCTGCAAGGTTTGTCATTCTTGTGGTGAAATTGAGCTTCTGAATGCAAATTAGGGGGGCCCTAGAATCTGATGTGATTTAGGGTTTTTCCCCCTTTTTAGCTTCTTCTTGTACCAAGGGAACCGGCATTTATAACTGGAGCAGGTTGAATTGTTTTGGGCCAGCCAATTGCCATATGTTTATTTGTTTTTGATAAAATTTCCATTAGTTTCTAGCAAATGCTAATATCCAGGTTGACCGTAAACTGAAAGCCTACCGTTTCAACTTTGGGACTGATGGTAAATAGTATCTTAGTCTCTTCATTCAAGTCTTGAGCTTAAAGAATGCCAAAAAAAAAAAAAAAATCATTCTCAAGCTAAGACGGCCACGTTGAGCAAAAAGGAAAAAACACCCTCTCACAATATCATAAGAATGATTAGCAGCTTTCTGGAGAAATGAATAAATACTGAGCTTCTTTTTATTTTTATTTTTAATACTAAGCTTAGTTGATTCTGAACGAGTCAAATATGTATGTATATATATATATATTCATATGCCATTTGGATAGTTTAAAAAATATCTATTTAAATATGCGCATTTAAATATCTATTTAAATATTCATACTTGACACATAAGTTTTAAATTTTAAATTTTGTAACAATTAAAGATTTAAGCATTTAAACTTTAAATGACTAATTTTAAAAAATATATATTATTTAATAATGAAAGTAAAAATTATGAGGGATTTAGATGACATAACCATAGTTTAAATAAATGATCTAAATTCAATATTAAAACAGTTATTATATTGGCAAATTTGTTAATCGTTGTATCTTTTTTAAAATAAAATATTAATTGAATATAATTTATGGTAATTCCAAGACCCACGACCATTTTCCATCTTGTGGGTGGTTATTTTAAATTTTTATTTAAATTTATGTATTTTGTAAACTAAATATAATTTTAAAAATTATATTTAAAATTATATTTAAATTTACATATTTCGTAAAATAAATAAAACTTTAGAAACTTAAACTTTAAATGCCAGATTTTTATTATGAAAATGAAATTAATTTAAATACATTGATTTCGTTTTTAAATTTGAATTAATTCTATGAAATTAATTTATTTGGATAACTGCTAATGTTTATAATAATCATTTCTTTTTATTTCTGTTATCTTTTTAATATTAAGCTTAGTTGATTCTGATGAGGCACTTGGTAGTTTTAAAAATATTCATTTAAATATGTTCATTTAAAAATTACAAAAGCTGTTGAGCGATATAAATCTATATATAATGGGAAGTTATCATGATCATGGGTGATTGTGAAATCTAAAAATACAGAAGCAATATTAAAAAATTTGAAAATATATTAAATTTCAAATTTTGTATATGAAATTTAAAATCTTATGGGTTCATTTCAAATTTGAGAGGTTAGTTATTTTTGGATGAAACAAAAAGCAAAAGAAATGAAGGACACATGGCGCCTCCAGACATAAGGACACATGACGCCTCCAGACATAAACTTGCGATTTTACTTATATACATACATACATATATATATATATATAGATATATATAAGATTGATCAGTGGTGGAAGTTGTTCTTTCTTTCAGAATGTGTACAATAATATTTTACAATAATCAAATCATAAATTAGTATTGATTCTTGTTGAATTTTTTTCTTGGTCCTATATATAGGAACTAGTTTAGGACACCTCGATCCCTTTTATCTCCCATATTTACTATTTTTTCCCTCTAAATCATCCCTATAATTATATTCATGTATGATGTATAAATTATGTTGATAATATCCAATGTAAATGATTAAAAAGGAGAATATTTTTTAAGAAAAACACATTTTATACAAATAACTTACTGACCTAATTTTTTTAATCGATGTGAAAGTAATTATTATTACAAAAAACGAGTTAAATAATACAATGCCAAAATATTTATAGCATAGTTTTAACATTTTATAGCACAGCATGTCGCTTTCATTTCTTCACACTTCACTCTAAAATTTGGTGATAAAGAAGATCATGCTTCAAAGTATTAATCTAATAAAAGAACCATTTGATAGAACGAAATTTCATTTAATGAAATTGATAAGAGATACTTATGTATTAGATACATGCTAGATGGTTCAAAAAATAATCATTTCTCTTTCGCCTAAAAAATTACAGAGGCATCTAATATTATTTGTGATCATACAAGTTTAAATATATATATATATATATATATATATATATCACTTTCAAAAAATAGAGAAAGCTCTTGAAGCTATCCACGATCGTAAATGGAACTAACGTCTAAAGGCAAACGCAGTGGTGGTGGTGGTTTTCCTGAGAAAACTCTATGCAAACCAAACACAAAATTATAGATTCTACATTCATTTCCAATTCTATCCCTCCAATTCTTTTGTTTTTGTTTTTTTTTCGGCCAGACCTCCAATTCACTACAAGCGGGACATAAAAGTACCTTAAAAATTTAGAGTTGAATAAAAATATAACATTAAAAGATTTCTTTTTATAAAAAATAGGGGCTGACCATAACCTTCAAGAGCCAGCCCTTTTTTAACAAGAGCTGAAAACAACCAGCCCTCTTTACCTTTTTTCTCTTGTTTTTTTTTTTTTTTAAATGCTAGCGAAAAGGGTTAAGTAAATGGTTTTCCGCTATATGAATAGAAGAGGAAACAAAAACAACATTTGAAGTTATGGGATGGTATCTATTGATGAATAACTCAAGTGTTCATAGAACATAATAATATCATGTGACATCACCTAACGGGAGATCAGACTTCTTGTTAAACCAGAATACATTTAATCTCTATTTGAGAAAGAAAGAAAAAAGAAACAACTACAAAAATAAGCAACACATTCTCAACAAGCACCACTTACCTGCTCCGCAAGTACCACAAAAAGTGCCTCGCATTTGCATGCCTCTCTGCATAGAGCACTGAGCAACGCGGTGCTTGTGCAACATACAGACACACATGGCATTTTCAAATTTCATTCCATAAAAAAAGATGATTGAATCAATGAAGATGATGGGTACAAAATTGTGGAGCCTCCCAAACGCAATCCAGGAGGCTATAGGCTTTGTTGAAGAACCATGCTAATCAAACTTCATTTTTCTTCCTGCGTTTATGTCCATCTCCTTTGTGTGGTCTTTTTGATACCTAGGTCCAAATTTGATCAAACTCTGTCAACAACTACACCAAGGCAACATTTTTTTTTTCTTCCTCACATTTCATAATGGAATAAAATAAAGGAAAAATTGATCAGTTGGTCCCTGTACTTAGCTTTAATTTGGGTCCAACTTGGTCCTTATAATTTAACTCAGTTATAACTCAATCTCAAAACTTTAACTTATTACCACTCAATCCCTATAGTTTTAGCCATTTAAAATATTAGTCCCTAAGCTTTAATAATATCTTTATTCTTTATAATTTTATTTTATAAAATATAAGGGCCAACATTTTAAATAAATAAAATTATAGGGATTGAGTTATACCGACTTAAAGTTGAATTACAATTGAGTCAAAAGTATAGGAAAAAATGATTAATTTTCTTTTAAAAAAAATTAAAAAAAAAATAATAGAATTAGAAAAATATCTTTGTTGATGCATAATGTACTCTATTCTGAGATGATCAAGTAATGTCCTTGAAGAATAATTATAAAAAAATATATAATATGGATAGATTCCTTTGCACCTTCAATCAACCACCACCTTGGATATCGGAGGCAGCGGATGATGAGAGGTCCTAATTGTTTCCATCTTGTAATTGTTTTTGTATCTTTAACATTTAATTAACGCAGTATCAGTTTCCATTCAAATTTTGTATCTTCACTTTTGGGTTCTGGAATGGGATTTCTTCAATTCCTTTCTGGCTACCAAAGGGGGCTTTTGTTATTTAAGAAGAAATTAAAAAGACTACCTTGGCAGATATAGCCTTGAGAGGGTCTCCACCTTTTCTGAACTTCTTCCTCCTGGATCCCCGGGATCGATTATTATTTCCCATTGCTTCCCTTGCAAGCTTGACCATTTCCCTTGCCTCTTTCGTTGTTTTGTCAACTAGGTAGTCTGGCACATCACGTAGGTGTGCCGGCGGGGCATTTTTGCTCAAAACTTTGTCATGCTTCAATAAATCTGCACATATACATGTCAATATTTCAAGACTACACTTCTCCGAGTGCAAACAAATCAGCCAGCAAGTGTTGACACTTCAATAAACTAATTTCATTACCTAGGTCCCTTGGATTAGATTCAAAGTGTGCCTTCAGTCTACAGGAGATGTGCAGGAATAGATCAGAAAGGCAATTAAATGTACAGATAGGAGATACATACATTTCTCCAGCGTATAAAATGTTATTAGTTAAGAACTCACTTTTCAGAGTTGAGAATTTCATTCCTCAAATCCTGGGCTCGTGATTCACGAACCGCAATTTTTGTCACACTCTTTGCAACATCCTGCAAAAGAAATCCACTCTATCAATTATTAACTGCCTAAAACAGCCATTAACGCCCAATATATATCCATACTATGCATCTCCTCTATATATAAAAGAAAAGGCCAGGCAGATGGGGCAAGCACTATCCAATACATCTTAGCACAAAGAATTAACATTTATGGTAGAGGATACATGGAAGGACAGCTGACTTGGTATTTCATAATTAAAATTTGTGTGTTTCAATGTTCTTGGGTGACAAACTATGAAAGCATCAATAGTTAGTTCCGTGCATTTACATAGAAGTAGAACTCAATATAAGCCACACTGTTTGTGAACTTGTACAGCTTTTTATATTTTTAAAATTTTATATTGATAACGTGCAAGATAAAATACTTCAATTTCACACAAATTGTTAGAGTAGAAGCATCTAAATGAAAGTCAAGAGTAATAATAAACGAAGGAATATTCTCCGATTTCATGCTAATAAAAAATGTAATAAAAAATCATGACAGACTTTCTGCAAGGAAAAAAGGTAAATGACTAATTCACCTCAGCCCGATAACGTAAAGATTCCACAGCATTCTTAGTGAGCAATGGAAATTCAGCAATTGTGCTTGAACCATTGCTTTCATCATCCCCAACAAAAGATTTTATTTCATCCAAAGTTTCCATCTCATCAGGAGAAACCTGTAAAGACATGAAAAATTAGATTGACAGGACAGTCATGAACCCTTTTATCACAAATATAATGTAAATCATGACCCAGCTTTTTGCTGGTCAAAACTACATTGGATCTCCCTTGCATTATTAACCAAAACAGAGGCTGCAAAGCAAAATTGAATCCAAATCTAAAATTCCCTCAGGTAGGAAGATTTTGTTTGTCTGAAACTCACCAAAGATATAGAAGAGCCTGAATTGTATGCTCTTCCAGTACGTCCTATTCGATGGACATATCCTGCAACACTTTGAGGCATTTCTAAGTTCATAACCTGTCAATAAACATCAGCAAGCATTAACTGAATGACAGAGATGAACCTGGCAATGATTGCAGTTTCCGAAAATAGCAGATATAAAAAAAAATCCAAAAATCACAATCAGATAAAATTCTTACGTCAACAGCATATTCTAGAGCAATAAATAATGGAAGTGTTCCAATATGTGCAAACCAAACACTGACACGCACAAACACATGAGAAAGATAACTTGCATACCGTGTACACATTTTTAAAGTCAATTCCCCTCACAACTCCAAATTCAGAATCTAGTTTTTGCTTGACATGTTTTTTGGACCGCCACAACTCACCATTACTTTGCTTAGTTGCTTCATCCTTCTCCTTTATGTGGCTGTCATCAGTTGCAATAAGATAATCAAAGAGGCCAGCATTGAATTCCTGGATAAAGCCAGATTTATGAACAAAAGAGTGAGACAATAGAGCCATAAAGAATAATAATATAGCCAACTATGGTACAATGCCAGAGTGTTCTAACTATTTAAAACAAGAATAATAACAACCATTGTACAAGGAGAAAAGAAAATAATTCGCTCATCTAATCTTATTGCAAACCTCAAGAATATGAAGACGAGAATTCTGTGGCAACTCAGCGTTTAAAACAGCAGACTTGATCCCAAACTAAGATGAAGTAGAAAGGACAAAATTAGAGGGGAAGGAAAATGAATAATACAATAAGCCCACAACAGTGAGCATGAATTTAACAAGCAGCTACAGAAATGTAAAGAACACTAGAGTAAAATCACAAGCATCTTCTTGATACTTCCAGGATATTTTCAACACAAGACAGACAGAGAACAAGAACAATCTTTATTAGCCATTGTATAGGTTAACAGGTAAGATAAAGCAAATAAAATTTACTTGGTGCAAGAAAAGAATCTGGCATACCTTTTCCAAGAATAGTTTCAATCTGAAACTCATGTCTATGCTATTGGTAAATATTAGAACTTTCTTTTGGACCAGCTCCAACTTCAACAAGGCAAGGATGTGAAGCAACTTATCACTGGTAGGGCATGAGATCTGAGACAAAATACTTGATCAGAACAATTAAAGGCTGTTTATGTATGAAGAAATATTGTCTGATCAGGGTCAACAGGCATATATCAAATAAGTATTAAACAAGAATTAATGGAAATAAAAAGTTTTAAGAATCGATAATGCAAAATAGTAGCTTAATCTTTCATTGAGATAATATTGACATATGCAGAAACAGTAGATAATATCTTCACTCAAGATATGAATCTCAAAAAACAAGCTCAGTAAAGGCACTACCATTAGCCTTTCCTAAGGAAGAATATCACTCTCACCCCTCCCCAAAAAAAAAAATAGAAATAATTAAAAAAATGAAAATGAATGACCAATGACAACTTGTACCATATGATGTAAATTCAGTTACGAGACAATTTTAATCATCCCACATAGTGGAGTAAGCTAAGTTATATATATATATATAGAGAGAGAGAGAGGGAGAAGGAGATGATCTCAGCTATCTATTAACTTCATCACAGCAAGCCAGCCAACAGTCAAACGCTGATTCAGTCATATTCCAGGAGCAGCAAATAAGCTAGGTTTCCCACATGATCAAGAAGACAAGACGGCCCAATGCTATAACAAATCTTACCCAAAATTGTTGAACATTTTTAGGGATAATCTCATCCTTCTGATTTCCTAGTTCAGGCAAAGTCAAAATAAAGGGATTGTGCAGAATCAACTTCTTTAGCTTGTCAACATCAGCACTGCAGATGACAATACATTTTAAAATGAGACCAGGAAGGTTTAAGCATTTGTAATTACAAGGAAAACAAAACACAAGGTCATGATACAATTAAAGAGTAATTAAAAATTGCAGTCTGTGAATGGTCCCACTCAGAAACTTCCACTACAGTTTACTCAGATCAAATCTCATTATTAACAGATGGATAATCTTCAAGCGTTCAAAAGAACACAGGAAAGTAATTTTCAGGGCTTTCTTAGTTTCATATTTTCTTACTTATCGAAACAAAGATGAAAAACCAATAAAGATACTGCAATGACATCCCATGACATCATAAAGCACTTGAGTAGACAACTCAGAAGAGTCAGAAAAAATAACTCACCTTGATGTTGCGGACATTAGAAGACATTGGCAACTTCTAGGCACATGAGCTGAAAAGGCTTTTATATCATTTTCATAGCCGTATGACAACAGAAGATCTGCCTGAAAGCACATGGAAATAAATTATTGACCAAGCACAAAAAGAAGTGAGGAGGACTTGAACTTTACTCAGTGGCTTCTTAAATGATGTTGGTGAAATAAAATGAACAAATCAATTTATAGCAACCCTTCAAACCGAAAAATATAGCAGGTATCAAAACACATCATAATAAACATCACATTATAGAAGTCAATCACAGTATAGAAATAATTTAACACAAAAAATCAAATTAATTGTCCCAAAAAGGGAAGCAAAGTTAAATTAAGAATCAAAAGTAATAATAACCTATATTTGAACTCACCTCATCAAGAACTAGAGTTTCAAGGGAACTGTTAATGGATGTTGATTTAAGTATGTCAGTGGACAAGCATTTAGCAATGCAAGCAGGAGTGGAAATCAATACATCAGGTGGTCCAGTCATTGCTGCCCGCTGCAACCAATTTAGAGCAAAAAGGGTGTCATCCACTAGCATTTACAGTAACAAAAATTTTAAGAGATTGGTGCTAGAAAATAGAAATCCATACATCTTTTGATAGCACAATCAAACACTGAGAAGTGACAACAAATGAAAGGAAAGCAAACTAACCAGATCAGAAGCCTTCATATTGCTTGTCAATTGCACAGCTTTCAACTGAACTCTGCATAATTCTATAAGGGAGGAAACCTCTGCGTATACCTGATAAAATAAATGCAAATAAAAGGTGAGCAACTGATCCCAAAATGGAAGAGGAGGAGAGAAGAACAAGATGCAAGCAATCAAATTGGAAAGAAGTTAATTGACCTGTTGACATAGTTCTCGAGTTGGCACAAGAATGAATGCATTGGGTGATAGCTTCTTTCTTTGAACATTATTAGTAAACAATTTTTGAAGCAATGGAAGAAGGTATGCAAATGTCTTGCCAGAACCTGTCTTTGCCCGAGCAACCACATCCTTACCTTCCTGGAGATAATTAACTATACCATTAAAAAACTATTAACTAAAAAAATTAAGTTATCAAAAAAACACTGCAATTAAACCAAACAGCAGGATTTAGATATTAGAAGCAGCTGTAGAGAACTTCATAGTAAACAAAATTGAAGTAGGACTCACCAATATGAGTGGAATGGCCACCTGTTGAATTGGAGTGAGTTTCTCCACTCCCTTTTTGAGTAAGGCATGAACTAGGCGTGCATCCAATCCTAGTTCTTCGAAAGTCTGGTCTTCTGTAACTTCATGTTCACGTGCAGTTTCTTTAGAGGTATTTTCACTTGCTTCGCCCATAAGAACCAACTAAGCACACAGCTTACAGTCAATAATATTATGGTTACAGCACCCAGCAGGTAGATAGTGTTTAGTATCACAAATTATAAACTCACAGGTATGAAAACCAAACCAAGATTTTTTTTTTTTCAAGAAACACACTAACACATGTAGTATGTTTACTAGCACAAAAGATTAATAATATGTCACGCCCCAAAATACCTAGCATGACCAGCATGAAATTCGAGGTTAACCTCGCTTTGTAAGTCTAATCAATATATATGTTCCCAATTACAGTTGGGAAAAATTATAAACCTCAGTGGCATAAAATCAAACAACATAATAATACTCATGACTTTACGTAAAGATTTTGAGTAAATCAAAAAAAAATAAAAAATAAAACAATTAAACAACTAATTCAAACATAATAAGAGAATTACTTCTTCAATCTATAATCCATAAGTAATAAAAATAAAGAGGAGGATATCTTGCCTGTTGGTTGGAACAACTATCAAATGCCACAAGACAATAATTCAAATTTAACATAAATTGAACTTTACAATTATTCAACAAGGAAACCTACTTTATAATGCAGATGAAGGTGGTGGTAGTTTCTATTATCTGAGATACAAACAATTTAATAAGTACATGATACCAAGGTTAATTATTAAAATATTTAAAACATCAATGATAAATAATAGCAAATCAAGTTTAATTTTCTTAAGGTGAGAACCATAACTTGGTAATTTAAATTATCTAAAAACGCTTCAAATGTATAAACATGGTCAAGGATAAATGTTTATTGACACAATACTCACAATATAAAATGAGGATAAGTGTATGAAACATACTTTCAAACTCATTAAAGTAACAAAATAGATTTTGTAATAGAGATCTAGCATCAACTTATCCAAAAATTTCACAATAAGAATTCCTTTTTCAAAAAGAAAAAAAAAAAGAAAATTCAGAGAGAAAATATTTTTCTTAAAAACAGGTGCCCTTAGAGGAATCCACACAACACAGGATTTTTAGTCATGGGCACACAGCCGATATGGGTAAATCACCAAACAGACGCGGCTCAAAAGCAACAGATAACAAATGCGGCTCGAAGGCCATGAATAACAAAAGTGCTGTGTTTGATCCCTCCAAAAGGATTCCTAGGTATATCAAAAAACCATTCCTTCCATATAAGAAATTTAAAAAAAAAATCTAAACAATATCCATAAGGCATTTTTCCCAAACTTTCCTCCACAGACTCTCATATGCTTGTAAAACTTTCTTCCAGAAATAAAAAGGATTTTTATCATTATAAAAACACTTGCAAAAATCTCAATTTCAAAACTCAACTTGTCATGCTCAAACCAAGATAAATGTCAAAACAACCATTGCATTTAGTTCAAAAGTAATTGTATAATAAACTTCCCAATAGACTGACATTTCTCACGATGCCACAATATGAATTAACAATTAGATATGCTAAGAGCCAAGAGATGACTATCTTTCTACTAAAGAGCAAATCAACAACTTGGAAACAACATAATTATGTTATAACATCTTTTGATATTCTCAAAGTCATTCAGCACATGATTGAACCAAAGAAATTCAAAAGAATGAATACCCAACCAAATCTAAACAACATAACTCTTCACTGAGAGTTTAATGAAGTATTAGTGACATATCCAACACTTATATATCAATAAAGAAACTGAATAATACTTAATTATATAAAATTTCTTCTTAAGCATTTCATTAGGATTCCTTGTAGAACAAGAGAATGAAAATTTCAATGCCTGGCAAATTAAAAAAAAAAAAGTACAACATTTCATTACTATCAGAACCCATATGGTTCAAGGCAACCCTCCACGCTTCCGCTGCCCTACTCTCATAATTTAATAGTGCATGTTTAATTAATTAATCATTCATCAATCACATCATCAGCAAACAGGTCTAATGCAGTAGAAGCTATTACTATAAAACTTACAATTTAGTTTGTTGAAAAAGAAAAACAAGGCGAGATTCTCAAATCTTTCATCCGTCATTATAGATGTGTCCCAAAAGTTATCAAACTTCCAAATTTTCATTTTCATTTTCATTTTTTTTAACATAATAACTAGTTAAATTCAGGGGGGAAAAAACCAAAATTCATATTTTAAAGGTTCTCCAAGCATCATCCTTTATCACCATTTTTTCCTTCATATTACTTTAGCCATAACTAATTATTTCAATGAGATATAATCCTCTCAGACCTTTCAACAAACACCTAATGTGCATCAACTTCTGATTCATACAGTGGAGTCTCTTGTCTATCAATTATTTGCTCAAAAATTTTCAGCATCATATTCAGATTTCTCATACTTTTCCAACCCATATCCCATCAAGAATCAATTTGAGCTCAAATAAAATTCAAATCCACACTATCCTCATTTTGCTCATTAGACTAAAAATGTCAGCTTGTTCAAAGCCCTCCTTCCAATTCGAACACACAGAAACAGCAGAACAAGGAATCACAATCTCCACCATTCAGACACACACAAATCACACAAGGAAGAGAGAAATTTAAAATTTCTTATAAAAGATCAGCCACAAAAGAGCAAATTAGATTAAAAAAAATTGAAGCTGCAGAAAATCGAGGAGGAGGGGAAAAAAAACCAGACGACTTAAGGCACGGGATTGGGAGAAGAACCACAGGCTTCCTCAAACCAGATAAACAACAGACCAAAAGGGAGAAGAGGTTCTGGCGATGCGACGCGAAGAGGACGACGGCAAAACAGGACGGAGAAGACAGGACCAAGAGAGGACAAGTTGGACCCCTAGTAGCGGCGGATCGCAGCGAACGAACCACCCACGCCGGCTAACACTCTGGAAACCAAGAAGGACGGAGGATGAGGGTTTTCGCAACTCTTTTTTTCAGCTGGTACCGGACGCATAGATGAATGCCGAAGTAGGCGGAGCAAAAGTATTCCAGTTCAGTCGAATTCCATCCAGACAAACTCAATTCTATACAGTCTGGATAAAAAATTAATTTTTTAAAATTAAAAAGATCAAACTCTTTCTTAACTGTATAAAAGATCAAACATCTAAGTCACCGATTCAATCCTATAAATTTATTTAGTATAATTACAACTAATTATTATTATAATAAATTAATTTATAATAATAATTAATAATTTTTTGTATTTATACTTGTGAAGCAGTGAACATTAAACAAAATTTTAATATTGACTAACCTCAATTTTTTCTTTTTATTAATAAAATTTGTTATTAACTTGATGTAATGAACTTTAAATATATTGAAGTTGTTTAATATTGTTAAAGGTTATTTAATTTAAATCATTTATATTATAACTAAAATATTTTTTATTGTTGTTGGAGATTATTGTGAATTTGTAATTATTGTTGTGATAAATTTTATATTACTATAAGTAATTTTATTATGTTAATTGAGTTTATTATGTCAAAATAAATTGTTATCTCTCATAAATGAAAAATGAAAAAAAAATAAAGTGAGATACTAGATAAGAATGAAACCAATCTCCTAGTTCTAGGAGATCAGTTCGGTCCTTAAAGCCTTAGATTATACTAGAACCAGACCAGACCATGAGCGTCTCATGAGAATTTGAGCCTAGAACCTGAAGGTAAACATCCATGGATACTACCTTTAAGCCACCAAACTATGTTGATAAGTATCTCCCAAACTTCATAAAAATACAATAAAAATGCCTTATCATAAATTAAATTTTCTAAAAACTTATCGTTTATTACATTAAAATTAGGGAAAATTATGAATAGGGCTCATAAAAGCAACTTATTTAACAATAAGTCCTGCGAAATTGAAAAATTATAACTAAATTTTGTGGGACTTGAGTGTAATTTGTAATATGTGCATAAATGCAATACTATCCCTATTTAATAGGTTACAATGACAAAAATATCCCTTTACCTAAATTAACCATTATACTCAGTCTCTCACGTCATTGCATTGCCGCTACTATTCTTCTCCTTCATCAATTCGTCTATTGTGCTTCGTTCATTCTATCTATTCTGTTCTTCTCCTTCATTCGTGTTCTGCTCTAACCATCGCTCGCTCTCTTCGTTGGGAATTGCTAGGGCAGAATCTATCATCATTAATCATCACAGTCAATTGTAATCTCGATTCTTTCCCTTGGTGCTGTAATTGCTCTGCGTTTTCATTATTTAATTTACGTTTCCATTACTGTAAGCCTTAGTTTTCACTGTTCAATATTCAAACTTCTTATCAAATTTGCTAGATATAAAAAGATTTGAACATTTGCTCTGCTGGATCAATGTAAAAAAAAAACAAAGAAACAGAGTTCAATTATAGCGAAAAAAGTTACAAAGAACAAAATTTCTGTGAATAATCCCATAATTACTGAAAATACATAATTGGTTGAATTATTAAATATTTGAAGTTAGAGTTGTGAAAAGTTAAAATACTAGTTGTAAATTACTAATAAAGTAGTTGTAAGCCAACTAGCGTTAAACTTCTTAATAAGGTATGATCAATGTCACCATTAGATATGTGATGTTTTAGTTGTAAAAATCTGATATTTTTGTTGTAAATTATTGATAAGGTAGTTGTAAATAATTAATTTTAAACTTTGTTGATTTGAAAAGATAATATTGATGTTAATATTCAACAGGTATATGTGGATGATGGCAAGTTCTTCATCCAAACGAGTATATTGTTATTTTCATATTGGAGGGCAAATGGTGAAGAATCAAGATGGGAGTATACATTATGAAGGTGGGAGGGCAAAAGGAAGAGCAATTAATGAAGGCACAACACTCGAAAAGTTGAAAAGAATTATAAGATTATGTATTGGGTTGGAAACAAATATATTGGAGATGAAATATACCATAAAACCTGAAATGAACACATTAGTTGACCTTGAAGATGATGAAGCAATTGCTAATTTGATAGATTTCAATGACAATACTGCCTATGTTTATATTGTTGGCAATGATGTTATTAATATAGACATGGTAACCAAGTCACATGAGGGGTAAGTTGTAATATTTACTTAACATCATTTGGGAATTATTGTGATTTAATTGGTGGATATTTGCTTGTTATTGCAGATTGTCACAAATTGGTGGGTATTCAATTAGCTTGAATGAACTCAACCATGAACCTGAATCGATACCTCTTTCAATGAGCACTGCACCAGCACCGTTGCCCGAGTTTAATGCTTTGAAATGAAAAGATTTGCTTTATGGAGCTGGGCAAATGTTCCATAATGCTGTAGAATTTAGACAAGTACTTTACAAGTTTAGCATTGGAAATAAGTTTTGTTATAGTTTTGTGAAAAATAACACAAAAAAAGTTATTGTAAAGTACAAGGTAGACGGGTGCAAATGGAGAGTGAGTGCATATGCCATTTCTGAAACAAGTCCTGTATTGAGGGTAACATCATTATATAATGAGCATGCACACTCAGCACAAGATACATTAGTTGTTCAGCAGAAGGCTAATGTAAATCTAACTTCATCTATAATAATCGATGAACTAAAGTCAAATGTTGTACCAAGAATTTGGGCTTACCCTTACTTATAGCCAGGCATACAGGGGAAAAAGAGAGAGCAATGGAGGAGTTGCATGGTGCTCCTGAAGATTCATACAAGTTGATTTCATGGATTTGTCAAAGATTGACTGAGAAAGATCTAAGGACAATAGCAAAATGGACAGCTTGCAGAGATAACAGTTTTAAGAGGTTGTTTATTGCTTACGGTTGTTGTATAGATGGCTTTTTAAATGGTTGCAGACCTATTTTGTATATTGATAGATGTCACTTGAGCGGGCCGTATAAAAGATCATTGTTATCAGCTTCTACTCATAATGTAGGTAATGATCTATTTTCGGTGGCTTATGCAATAGTTAGTGGGGAGAAGTTACAAGAATGGACTTGGTTCATGCATAACTTGAAAGATATTATGGGATCTTTAGAAGTGACTATTGTATTTGATAGACACAATGCAATTATTAGTGCTGTGGAAGTTGTTTTTAGAGGGAATAGACATGCATTTTGCTATCGGCACATGAAAGAAAATTTTAATGCAGAGTTTGTAAAGATTGGAAGACGTAGAAGAAGAGCTACCACAATAAGCAAGGAAGATGCATTGAAGTTGTTGGATGCTATAGCATATGCTAGAATTAATCTTGAATTTAATAGAGCAATGGGAAATTTGAGAGCTTTTTGTCCAGAGTTGGCTCAATGGTTGGAAACTAATGGTGACATTAATAGATGGGCCTTATCAAAATTCCCTTTTCATAGGTGGGACAACATAACTAATAATTTATCTGAATCTTTCAATGCTTGGCTAGTTAAAGAAAGGAAACATAGTGTGGTCACACTACTTCTTAAACATCAAGAAAAGCTTGCGAGTAAGATGTATGCAAGCAAAGTTGCTATGAGCAAGTGGCAGAATGGTGTTGGGCCAAACATTGAGGAAAAGTTAAAGGCCAATGTTGCACGGGTAGAAGTAATGTTAGGTAACCATCATTCAGGTAACTTACTGAGTGTGAAGATAGGAGACATTCATTTGCGGGTTGACCTATCTCTTAGAGAATGTACATGTCAAGCTTGGCAGATGTCTGAAATCCCTTGTGCCCATGCATGTGTAGCTATAAAAAAGGTTTATGGTAATGTGTACTCTTATGTGGAAGGATGTTATAATTTGAGATCTCAGGAGAAAATATATAAGGACACAACAATCCCCATCGAGACAAATGACATGCCACGAGTGAATGCGTTAACAATTATCGAGATGATGACAAAAACCTTCCTAAAGCCCCCTACTACCTCTTGTCCTTCTGGTCGGCCCCAATTAGTGAGAAGAGAGTCTCAATCACAAGGCAAGAAGATTTATCATTATGTAAGATATGGCCAAAGTGGTCACACGCATAGGACATGTTGAAATCCTAACCCTACATGACCTAACAAGCTAAAGCTTAACTAGTTTATTTTCAATTTCAAAATGTTTTTTCTTTGAATTTATGATGATCTTATATGATTGTGTTAGTGAAAGATTATCAATTTCTATATTTTAATTGTGAAGTTCTTGAGTTCATAAAATAAGAAATTTGATTCATCAATTAAGAAGTTCTACTTGTAAAATAAGAAGTTTCAGTTGTAAGCAAATGGTGAATGATTATGGAGCATAAACACAAATTTGTTAGTATATTAGTTATAGAACAAGAAATATGACTTGTGAATTAAGAAGTTCTACTTGTAAAATAAGAAGTTTCAATTGTAAGCGAATGGCGAATGATTGTGGAGCATAAACACAAATTTGTTAGTATATTAGTTATAGAACAAGAAATATGACTTGTGAATTAAGAAGTTCTACTTGTAAAATAAGAAGTTTTAGTTGTAAGTGAATGGCGAATGATTGTGGAGCATAATCACAAATTTGTTAGTATAGTAGTTACAGAACAAGAAATATAACCTGCGAATTAAGAAGTTTTACTTGTAAAATAAGAAGTTCCAGTTGTAAGCAAATGGCAAACAATTGTGGAGCATGAACACAAGTGCTTTAGTATATTAGTTACAAAACAAGAAATATGACCTGCGAATTAAGAAGTTTTACTTGTAAAATAAGAAGTTCCAGTTGTAAGTGAATGGCAAACAATTGTGGAGCATGAACACAAGTGCTTTAGATAGCCTACAATGTTAACATCATATTTAAACACTATTAATGAACCCTTTTGGCTTTCTTATTTAGTTTGTCGTTTTCCATCCAAGCCATAACATTTTCTCGAGCTGTGTTATTGGGATCATTTACTAAATCCCACACCATGTCAATGCGAAGCCTTTCCATTGCACCTTAAGTTCAAATTCAAAAGATATGATTTAGTACTTATGTTTTAAACACCATGAACATGTACAATTTTCCACAATGCACCAAAAAATAGAAAAGATAATATAAAGGAAAATTACCCTTTCTATAGGAGGCATTGACTTGCCATTCCATTCAGGTTGTTCAGTGTTATCCCATTGTTCAAGCCATGTTATAAGATGTAGGCCGCAATCATATCTACAACAAAATTACTCAATTAATAGCTTTAATGTATTTATAATAACTTTTAAATTAATTAAGATTAACTTACGTAGTCTTTTGTTTTGGAATAAGCGCAAATGTCACGTTCAAGTCAGGATTCTTGTGATATTTGTCTGGATTAACCATCATTAGGATGCTTTTGAAGTTATGAGACTATACAATTAAACACAATCATAAGTATCATGCAAAGTATCATATAAGCTCAAAATGAAAATTGTATATTATTTCTTACCATACTCTGGGCTAGCAATCTCTTTTCATTTGCTAAAGTGTCATCTGGCTTGAGCACAAGCGGATACAATGAGTCAAGCACATGGAAATGCAATCCTTTTAGCTTCACAAAATAACAAAACCAGTGTGAATGGTACAACACTGGTGCAATAATGAAATCACACTTTGTAATATTGTAGCCTAAATGTTCTGGCATAAACAACATAGTATGCTCCCTAACCTTCCAACCCTGCACATCTTTCATCATTATTTCCATAAACAATGGGGTAAATATATAGCAGCTCACACCACCTTCTCTTTCTTTTTAAGCAGCCATCAAAGCTTTGATCTTCATGGTCATCACCGTGTCATTGATCCATTTTCATGGTGCAAAACAACGCAACTCACCTCGTGTTACATAAAAATCATACATATCAATGAACATCCTGTTTAGATTAGTTTAAAAATAACAAATAATGTTAAATTGAGACCACAAAAAAAGTTATTTACACAATACATAACTAATAATTAAATCTTATTGTTCACAATCCTCTTAGCCCATTTTGTGCAAAAATTATAAAGGCATCACTTCTCATCATATGTCAGTCATCAGAGGTGAATTGTGGCAATGTCACCTTAAAGCCAGACCATCGTCTGCCGTGATGGCCTCTAGTTGACCTTCTAAGCTTCATTTCTTCTTCTAAATCAACATCCATTAACTCATCTCCATCACCTCCTTCATGCTCTTTTTCTTCCTCTTCATCCTCACTTCCTTCTTGCTCATTTTCTTCCTCTTCGTTCTCACCTTCTTCTTTCCCTTCTTCTTCATTCTCACCTCTTTTATCCCCTTTGTCTTCCTCATATATTGCAACATGACTCACCTCCTCTGCCTGTTCTAGATCATATATTTTCTCTTCTTCTCAATTGCATAACGTTTCTTTTGCACCTTCATAAGCACCTCACCAATATGTCCAACTAGCTCTACATATGCCTCCTTGAGATCCTACAACAACATAGTTACAAATATTCCCATCATACAAGTAAACATGACATCATTTAATAGTAATCTTATGTAATTATTATATTATCTTACAATGTCTTGAAAGGCTAATAGTGGAAGAAATTGAGAGGAAGAATCACTTGCAGCAAGCTTAGGTTTTTACAGCATGCCATGATCGCTCTATCTTTCTATGAGAAGTTGCTCAGACGCCCTCTTCTCATTCCAATAACTAACAGCATTACCTGGCCAAGGCAATGTCTCTGGCTCCTCTAATGGGAAATTCTGAAAGAAAAAGATCTGCCCATAAAACATTAACCAATGTTAATAAGACATCACATGGCAATAAGACTTTCAACATTAATCAAAAACCCAAAAGACATCCACCAACATTTCTCTTCTTACCTCTTGATTCCTTGAAAGTTTGAACCTCCCTAGTCATCTCATTCAATATAAATGTTGCCAGTCATATATTCCAATGAGCACATAGTTCTTACTAACTACTCGAAGTAAAAGATCACTCAAATGAGGACTAGATGTAGGAGCTAAAAAAGTCCTCAGCGTGTACAACAAAAATAAAGTCTCAAAAGCATCATCATTCTCACCAGACATCATCATATCTTTCATTTTCTTATAAGACATGCTAGAATACTTCTCTTTCATGATTCGAAGCACCTTGTCATCAGCTTGAGCAATAACCACCTCCTTTGAGGTGTTTGGAAGGCCTATCAATGTCTCCACATCCTCACATTTAACCCGTCTTCTTACATTTCTTGCACATAAAGTAAAAGTGGGTGGGTCATATGCCATCATTAGTTCGAAGCACAATTCTTGATGTATCTTGGTGCGTTGTATGTTTAGTAACTGTGAGAACCCCATCCTTTCAACCTTATCCTTCATCCATTGATGCTTCTTTACAAACTCCCCAACCTCAGCAAATTGGTTAAGAGAACAACGAGTTTCAAATGGATGCTGTTAATTCCATAAACATGTCACTCACCTATACTCCAAAATAAAAAAAATAAAAAAAACACGTCTTTGATCCTATACATACCACACTTTGTTTTGGCACATTGGTGCTTCTTCTTTCTCTTTCTTCAGTAGCTAGGTCATTATAATGTTTTCTTTCTTCCGTGGACAAATTTTCCTAAGTAGCTACCACTTCCTTGTTAGCCAATCTTTCACCTTCTCTTTTCGCTTTCGGCTGGTTAAAAAATATTCGTCTAAATAGATGGTAACCGGTAAAATTAGGTTTCTTAGATCTGGCCACTTTCCCTTTTCCTTTATCCATGATTTGACCTGTACAAATCATACATTCAAGCAAAACTATGTCAAATTTTAAGCACAGAAAGTCATTTTTTTAATGCAATCTAAGTTTGTTTTTGTGATGATAGCTGACACAATATATAACTGTATATCCTTGTTCCTGAACAAAATGGGATATATTCAAATTAAGTCTTGTCCTTTGAAATCAATCTCCTTTTTAAATCACTCTAGAATGAACTCTTCAGGCCTTTCCCTAAGGTCTACAGTCTTTAAAGTTAGTGATTATGTGGAGAGTAAAGCAAAGATTTTCCAGAAGGAAGTACATGAGAGAGAATTAGATTTGAGAGGATTCCAAATCTTATCAATTTGTTGGTAATGAAGAAACACCTATAATTTGCAAAAGCTTCCTCCAACTCTTTCAGCATATTTATTTATTGAAAATAAATGGAATGGAATGAGTTGATAGAGAACAAAATTAACTAATAGCCTATTTGATTATTAGAAAGGACTGAAATGAGGTAATAGAGAGCTGGGAATGAGGATTGACATGAATAAGGTCATAAATCCTCATTCCCATCTATTCATCTCTCCATGACTCTCATCTTTACCATTCCATAACTTGATTTTAGTCTATTTTATTCTCCATCAACATATTTCATTGCATTGCATTTCTTTTCAACAATCAAATGGGCCTTAAGTGCATGTTTGGACCATGGAAAAATACTTTTAAGAAATGAAATGGAAAATGCACCTATCTCATCTTATATCCAGATAAATTCCCCCTTTCCTTTCTAGAAAACATTTTGTCATACATCAAACATAGACTAAAAATTAACTTGAAAGTAAAAGTCCATTGGCCTTCTGTCATAGCCATATTGCACCAATGAGACAAAGAGTCAAATGGTTTCCATAATGCAATCCGTTTTTAGTGATAGGCTCACTGTAAACCAGACAGCTCTAGAATAGTAGGCTTGAAAGATAATAATAGGGAACAAGTGACCTGTACGATACATCTAACATCAAGCCTCTAAACATGCTATTTTATCATTTGGCTTAGTCGAAATTATTCAACCCAGAATAATCTAAAAATGTGGGCAACATATTACCAGATCAAGATGTTGTAATATTCCTTTGGGTTCAGTAAGATTCCTCGCTCGCACTCACCTTCATCGCCTTCGCCTCTATAGCTTGCAAGGCTCACGCATCATTCATCTTCCTCTCAATCAAGGTGCGTGGCTCACCTTTAGTAATGAGCGAGCAAGGGGCAACGACTAGGGCAGAGTAATCGTGGGAGACAGAGTAATCGTGGGAGAGGGAGAGATTGAGTGTTTTTCTGCAACAATTTGATTATTTTAACAGGGGTAATGTTGTCTTTCTACTTCAATTACAAATTACACTCAAGTCCCACAAAATTTAGCTGTAATTTTTCAATTTCATGGGACTTATTGTTAAATAAGTTACTTCTATAGGACCTATTCATAATTTTCCCTTAAAATTATTGGGTGATTACATAATATGTGCAACATTAGAACAAGAGAAGCATGGCCATTTGCAGTGATTTCAATTTTCATATGCAAAAAACAATATGAAAGTGAAGAAAAATATTTAAAAAAATTCATCATAAGAATGTGCAGAAATTCAACAGTATAATAAGGCCATATGTAGTGAATTTGAATACCCTCAGAACTGTGTATAGCCATTCGATATGTGAAGCAACATATATCATTTAGAAAATATGGAATCTCATACATCTAATGACAAGTTTTATGATGGGAAACCCTACTTCAAAAATTAGCTGTTGAGGTGGAAAAACCAATCCACTAATATACTATATTAAGTATCTCATACTACTCAATATGGGACATGATATCCATAATGCCAAGTCTCTATCAATTGGCCCTCATTGAAAGCTAACGTCCCGATGACTACACTCCATAACACTTAACTCAGCTTCCTTCTAATCAAAACCCTTCGTGTGTAGCCCTCTCCAAAACCACTGATAATGAGACTCTAATACTAATTGATAGTACTCAAATGGATGGGGAACCTTGCCCCAAAAGCTTGCTATTAAGGTGGGAGAACTAACCTATTGATATATTCCATTAAGTATCTCATAGTATTTAATGTGGGACTTGGTATCACATACTACAAAGTCTCCATCAATTGGCCCCCATGGAAAGTAGACGTCTTGATGACTACACTCTACGGCACTTAACTTGGCCTCTTTCGAATCAAAATCCTCCGTGGGTAATCCTCTCTAGAACCACCAACAATGAGGCTCTGTTATCAATTGATAGGTACCCAAGTAGAATAACAAACCATACTATGAAAGCTTGATGTTGACATAAGAGAACCAACCCACTTATATACTTCATTGAGCATCCTATACTACTCAATGTGAGACTTGGTATCACAAACTACTAAGTCTCCATCAATTAATGATAGAATCTCATTTGCTGCACAAACTTATAAGAGGAGAAATAGGAAAATACAAGAAAAAGGAAAAGAACCTTTAGGAGGGGCTAAATGTTGTCTTTACTATTCTTACTCTTAAGAGGAAAGTTATACAAACTTAGTATTAACTTAGGGTGGTTTAGGCCTACCTTAGTAGAACATGATGTTGGAGTCTGTGCAAGGTACTTTTAGGTTATAGTAGTCGCTAGTGTCATTTTGGAGGGGCATGCAATATTTTATGTTTTGGTGAGAGGAGAGATTGGCTCTTGAAAATCAGAGGGTATGCTTAGTTAACATTGCAATGTTATTGTTGTTCTTGTTCCTTACTTGCTATTTGGGTACTTTGGTTGTAATAAGGAATAAGGTTTGTTCTAAATCAATAAGTGCCTTTGTAACACTAATTTAGCTTTTGGGAGTTCTTAATATCAAACCTCAGTATTTCCCTTGACCTATGGTTATTTTAATGTTACATTTTTGCTTTTTTTTACTTGTCGACAATAGGGTTGTATCACTTTACTAAATTGATAGCATCATTCAGATTTTGAGTTCTTAATCCTTGGTAGGCCAATATCAAAAACCTCAACAATTCACACTGGGGTACTGATAAAACTAAGATAAGAATGAGAATTATTATTTAATCCAGTTTTATTATTTAAAATTCACTAGGGTAGCAAAAACTCCTTAGGATATAATTTAAGTATACTATTCATGTTCTGAGGAGACTTAAGACATTATCTTTTCATAAAAATCAAACCTTAACCAGCTAAAAAACAAAATCCATAAACAAAAAGTTGCGTCAATATTCAGACAAAGAAAAAGGCATATCAAACTATGCCAGAAGTTAAACCGTTGCAATAAGATAGAGAAGAGCTAGGTTAAAGGTGACCTTATCGTGCCTGCTAAACTACTATTCACAAAAGCAGCAAATGGGAAGCATACAAATAAGACAAGTCATTCATGGAATCGAAGTATCAACAACTATGGAAGAAGCATACAACCATACATGAATTGAACTTAAATAGGAGATAAAGTAAAAAAACATTATGTTCTACATTTTTCCTTTCATAAGGTGCAACATCCTAAGTTTTCAACTTAAAACTTTGAGCATTTAAAGAAGATTAAATTGGTTAAAATATGATATTTGTAAATTAATAGTGTTTTTAAGACACTAATTAAGTTATTTGACCTTTGAACAGCCTTGAAAAAAGAGCTAAGATGATATATAGGTCAACCGAGCTTGAAAGGATGGCTAAATGGCATGTGGCACTTATTGTGCCATATGCCATGGTGCACACCCAATGCGCCACAATGCATTGCCATTTTCTAGCTTAAATTAGATATGAAACACATCTATTTCAATAGAAGGAAAAGAGAGAAAATGAGAGGATGATGGAGGAGATGTTGAAGGCTGCTAGGGCTTGACCTTGGGAACTATTTGGAAGCATTTTGATCAAGAATTACCATTGGGTAAGCTTCTTATTCCTCTCCCTTCTCTTTTATGTGAATTTTTAAATGTTTGGGGTAATGTGGGGCTTGATTTCATCTTTTCTTGGGTTAGACGAACCCATTGCCTTAATTAAAGTATTGGAAGGTTAAATCAAGTTTCTAAACTTAGGTTTATGGATTGTGTAGTGATTTGAAATTTTTAGTCAGGGTTTAGATGAACTCTATGTGGAAATTTGGAGTTTTGAAACAATGTAAGTAAATGGTTAGTGATTTTAATGTATTTGGATGTTAAATAGGATTAATGGAGTATGTTGGAGGGATTAATGTTGATAAATGAAATTTTTAGGTATAATGGGTGCATGAAATTTAGTGATTTAGGGATGTGATTAGAGCAACAATTGACACTTATCATTTAAATTATGTAGATTAAGCATTGCTCGAGTGTTGTAGTATGTGTGGACCGTGTGGAGCAAACATAGACCATGGTAATCCTTTTTGTAATAAAAGGGTTGAGATAATGAAATAATTTACTCTATTTAATTAATTGCTTAACTGTTTATGAGTAAATATGTAATTTGCCTATGCACATTTTGAAAGCATTATATATCGCGAAAGAAAGGTTTTGTGCATTTAAAATGATTTTAAAACAATGAAATTGTGAAAGTTTCTTATATGAGTAAATTGTGATTTTGATACAAGTATGTGATGTTTATAAGAAGTATGAGTATAACCATAATAGGGGGTGGAAGTTCACCCGTAGGAAGGAGTAATTGAAGTCCATATAGCATAGATTTCTTTAGTGCCTTGTAAGGTACGGTGTTGGAGATTATCTCTTTAGTATCCATGTAGGGTATGGCATTGGAGATTGACGCTCTTTAGCATCAGTGTGATTCGGTGTTAGAGTGAAGACACCTCGATTCGTGTGTGATAGGGGGAAACCATAATTTAAAAATAGAATAGACACCTTTGGTTGGGTGATCCCACCACTAAAGGTGAGCTCGAGCCATCGTAGGTGTGCACTTAGTCGAACAGAACCTTTGGTTTCAGTTAGGGTGATACGAAGGCTCACATGGTAGAATGATTATGCTAGAGTATAAATGACTTGTGTTTATGAAAATGATATGTTTGAATATGCTAAATGAGTGTTTTATCTATAAGGGTTTTACTTGCTTATAGTTGTACATGTTAATTGATTGTGGAGAATTATTCTGTTACTAAAATGTTGATCTTATCTCGTGGTTATATTTTACAAGTAAGGGCTTCAGAAGGGGCAAAGGGAAGGAAAGGATTACCAAAGAGTGAAAGCTTTATTTGTATAGCTCTTTCCCTTTGTTTTGGTATTGTAATGAATTTGTGTTAATTATGCCAACTTATGATCACTCATTGTTTTGTAATCACTTGCATGAAAAATCAGTGTGTAAAAGTGTGTATCTTGACCTAGAATGATGTACTTGTGTTGAAATTGTGATGAGAGGTGAAGATATTAGTGCAAGTGATATTTTTGTGTTGTGTATGTGTTGGATTGGCCAAATTGATGATTATTATGAATTATAGACACCTCTTGATTTTAATGTGAAATCAGGGTTTTGATAGCCATATTATATATATACTATTATTGTTGTGATATAATTGATTTATAAGGTTACGTGTGGTCCATTTGAGTTGGTTCAAGTGGTTTCAAGGCTATTGGTGAAACATCCTTTACTACTAAACACCATTTACTACCAAGTTTTTGTTTCAAATCAATGGATCCTAAATTTTCAAAATCAAAATAAGTTTAAACTATTCGTAAACTCTTATATTAGAATAAAAACAAGTTAGCAAAGCATAGGATACCTCATATAATTGAAAAAGAATGAAAATAGTTGAAAAATAATATATTTGTTGTGAGACGGGACAATGCACTGCAACTTGTACACATTGTGCCACGACATGTTGCTCTCTATGCCACGCGCTATGGCTCAGGCGTCCATGCGCCGCGATGTGTTACATGTTAATGACAACAGATTCTGTTGTCATTTGACAGCAGAATTGGGGAACTTTCGACACGTCTTGATTCTTCGTCTAACATCTAAATGACATGATCTTGGTGTCTATAAAAAGCTTTTCCCATGAACTAACTAATGGCATGAGTTTCATTCTCAAAATAAGTCACACTAAAAAGTTGGACACCTAAACCTATTTTTGTCACTTTTCACAATAAAGGATGTCCCAAATCCAAAACAAGTGCCAAAAGTCTTTCCTAACACCCGAACCATGACTATTAGACTAAGAACTATTAATACAACACGTCAAACATACTCAATTACTAATATAACAAAATCAATCCTCATCCCTCTTTTCACAAAAAACAAAAGGGGGAGATAATTTGCTTTGCATTGCATCAAAATCAATTGTAACATGTTTAAAACATCATTTATACATTTGCACTAGTGTTTTAGCCCTATCAACATATATAACTTATCACTCACAATAATTCAAGGCCTAAAATACAATCCAAACACTCAAAACAACCAATTAGTGCAAGTGTAAATGAAATGCAACCTAGAATTGGCAACAATATTCTATTACACAAAAAAAAATATAATCTAGAGCATACAGTAGGAATGAACAAATTCCCAGCCTCTTGAGACTTTTCCCTCTCTACACCAGAGTTAGAACCTGTAAAGTGTTAAATGAAAAGGATGAGTCTAGCCACTCAGTAATTAAGGTAAAACCTACTTTATATAGTTATATATCAATTGCAATAAAGTACATGCATGTGTAACCAAATTCTTAAAACATGCTTGCATACAAATTATAACGTATTACTCATTTAGCTCATTTTTATCTTTTCACAAGGTCCATTGTCACAAGATACTCAGACATGTGACTGTGTCGCAATATATCAATACAACTTGCCAAATCACAATCATGTGACACATTATATAATTTCATAGGCAATGATTAACCAACTTTATACCATCCTTTTTCCTCCGACTGAAACCATAGGTTATAATATTGAATAAGGCTCCATCTGTGTAACTGGATTACCCAAGCTTACCAATTGCGAGGTGTGACTCAGCCAAAGATCACATGACTCACTCTCGGACCATGGGTTCCCCCACTCTTGAATCTCTAGAGTGTCATATATCCTAGGCTAATTCTTCTCAATAAACTAGTTGAGATAGCTAGTCTAATCTCTCGACAAACTATGGAACAATCTCTCGACAAACTATGAGATAAGGCTATACTCCCGTGTACTGGAGGGCATTCTAAATACTATATGAATTTTCTCTACTCCCAATCCTTAAGCGAACTTCAACCCATTGATCATGCCATAGATGATGTTTACTCTTTTCACATTCTCTTTCATTTCATTATTATAAAATCAATATATTGGGCTCATGACCATACATTACCCAAGTTAATATCAAGTCTCATTTTCACTTATATCACATAAAACCATCATTTTCAATCTTACACATTCATCTTTATCAAGCTCCCTATCAACTACTCAATTTCACAACACTTTGCAAATTGCCACTCAATTTAGAATCACGTGTGTACATTAAAGTTCTTTTCTAAATCAAGGTAATTACACAAACACATAGTCTCATAGCATGTTACGCAATTTCACAAGTCACGAATTACATGATAAACACATATTTCACATCATATCATAATTAACATATAATTACCTAAAGTAGAGTTCTCCCGATTACCTCAAATTTTTAAGAGATCAAAGATTTACCCCTCAATAGTATAGCTTCCAAGCTTGAATTCCTAAGCCAAAACGGTGTCTAATAGCTTAATCTACAATCATCAATTATTTAACTCATCAACATTGCTAAACATACACATTCAACTCTCATCTTCCACTTTTAGATTACTTAATGTCCATCATATATAAGTTTGAGCCTACCTATTAGGTTTATTAACTCTCTTTAATCCCCGATAACATTAATGAACCATTAAACTCTATTAATGACATTATATTCTTCCAACAACCCTCATTTATGTCATTTTCACATAACAATGAGGCCTAACCATCAAAAATGCCAAAACTATATATCTAGGTTTAAATACTCCTATCTACTCCCATTAACTCTATTTGAGTTAATGAATTCGAACCCATAACCTATATGGACTGAAAAATCATCTACCACTATCAAACCCTAACCATTCACTCACAAATGTGAAAGAAAATAGGAGGAATAGGTTTAGGGTGATGGATAGGGGGCGTAGCAAAATATTAAAATTTTAAAATCTTTATCCTGATATGGATCGAACGAACTCATTTAAATAAAGGTAAATGGAAAAGTTACCTTTTAATTCTTCAAATTTGACGTGTGTTCTCTTTAAGAGTTGAGATCTCAAGAGCTAACGACATAGATCTGCTCCTCGATATCCACACAAATAACTCTCTAACTCGAACAGTGTGCTAGCGCTCCCAGCATCCGTTCTTCTTTGAACGCTAGTTTTCCTTTCTATAGGATGTTTTATAGCTCTCAAAGTATTTTTGCCATCAGAACTTTTCTAGCTCTCTCTTCATAAAACACGTCCTTATCTATATATAGTACATGGATTAAGGTTTTCATCTTCTACTTAAAGAGCCCATAAAAATTTAATTAAATTTATCTCATAAATTTAATCAATAATATCATATCTAATTTAATTTTATCTTATAAATTCAAATCATAAAAATGACATGATATTCTCTCATATCATGTTAGTTATTAGATTTAATCTATCATATAAAATTAAATTTAAAACTACCATATTATAATATAATATAATATAATATATCACATATATATATATATATTGTTTATATTTAATTTTATATGTCATATACATATACATAAACATATTAGATACACACACACACATATATATGAATGTATATATATATATTTGAATATATATATATATATATATATAAATTATATTTCAAATTTTATATTCCATGTAAATATATATATATATTAATATATATATATATATATATAATTCATTCACCCTATATTACATTCATTGAATCTAGACATATTCATGATTTAATGAACTTGGACATTATAGCTCGAGTTGGGCCGTTCTTGTGTGCGACCCTGTAGGCTCATATGAAGTTGGTAGTAGGCTAATTATGTTATTAGCTTACAAGTCACAAGAGGCATCTAACAAGACATTACAACTATCCAATTCACATAGGGATCGATGATCCGATGTAACCTATTATGCAACCGTATCACATCCTTTTTGTCACGTGATATTTAAATCAAGTGTGAGATATGAAATTGTCATTCTCCTTTACCTAACCGTTACTTTCTCGATCTTTGAGTGGACTGACTATAGCAATAGAAACCCTTTTCATTGTAATATGGCCATACATTTTCTCAATCTTACTCATTGAGGGACCCAGCAATATCTCTCACTTAATGTGAGAGACAAATTCTATCTTGACCACTTGTATTCCTCTACATGAATATCACTGAACTCAATCATACCCTTTATGATCACCTAGTCAAAGGTGATTTTTGACTAGGTCAAAGTTCAATGGTCATCATATAAGAATCCATGATGATCTGAGGTCAAAGGGCTTAATGATATAATTATATATGAAATAAGCTTATGACTTGTATCATATAACTTTTTCATAGCGGGTTAGTCCAGCACCTTATACTCTTTCAAGTGCCTATAACTTTGATTTATATCTCTATAATTAATCAAAATCATACTAGGCTTGTTTCATCTATGATCCCTCGTAGATGACTGATCAGGGATATTTAGGACAATCACTATAGTTTGTCCAAGAATACAGTTATTATGGTGAACATGCAATTGATATAATAATAAAAGAGAAATTCATTAAATAACAATGTGCATAGTATAATGATTGGCTCTAAGACATAATTTTCAACATAGGGTACTTACTTTAAGTGTTTAGTAGCTTTAAAATGTCCCAAATATCCTTCAATGATGAACCCCTAGCAAATCATAACTTATCCTTTTCGTTTTATCCTTTCTCTTTTTTCTATTTTAGTCCCAGTTCACAACTCTTAATTTGCATAAAATGGCCATATATCCTGACGAACGCATAATGTGTCATAGCGCATGGCACAAAGAGGGCCTCCCTAAGCGTGTCAACACACATGCACCACAGTGGCTTAGCCCACAAGCCACAACGCATGGCACAGAATCTTTCCTCTTCACTTTTCTTCCTCATTTCACATCTAGGTGACTCAATTCTTCTTCGGGCCAGCTTTTACGATTGAAATCACAATCAAATACACCCGTTAAATCTCTCAGCCGCACACCACTACAATTTACTTAGTTATCATAATTAAGCTTAGTTAATCAAGGGTTAAAATTTATGATGTTACAATTGGTATCAAGTTGTGAGTTTTGGACATCCATGTGTGTGTTATTGGTTAAAAACAAACCATTTTGGGTTTAGATGTCTAACTTTTAAATGGTTGAATATTTAGGTGTAAGACTAGTGCCAATAGCTAAAGGGCTTGAAAGGTTACATGTGGACGCTTGAACCATACAAATTAGGCATCAGATGGAAAAATGATGTACTTTAGAAGTTGGTTCGAAGTGCTGTCATGACAGGAGGTGCGCATCGTGATGCATGACAGTCATGCCGCGACACAATGCATAAAGAGGGACATACTCCCTCTGTGTCATCCGCCACGGTGGATAAGGCCTGCACCATGACAAACAGGGCTAACCATTTGTGTTTTTCAGAGTTGTTTTTTAGTTTTCATGCATCTATTATCTTATACCTTATTTTAAACTATGGTTTAAGCTCAAACAACTTTTCAAAAAGGGTTTTCTTATAATCCTAATATTTTAAATTATTTTCTAAACCCTTGGATTGTAATGACATTTCATAAAGATTTTAATTAATCCTAGTCATCACAATTGTTGTGAAAATGTTGTCCTGGTAATGTCAAGGCGGGTATTACACAAGACACTACCTACGTCACTGCTATCATCACCGACACCCTTGTGCTCTACTTTCTCCTCTGGGCCACCCTAGCAGTGAATGGAGAGAGACGTGGTTGGGGATGCTAGTCCTTCTTCATGTACCAAGAAGAGATTTTGGGTAATTAAACATTTTTTAATTTATAATTTGAAATTTGATTTTTTAAGTTTTTAAATTTTTGGTTTTTAAGTACAATTTTAGAGAAAAGTAAATCAATTTTGTTACTAATTTATTATTTATTATTTATCAATCAAAACTTAATATAAAGATTACATCTACAACCTTTCCTTGCAGACAAAGAAACTCAAAACACTACACTCCCTCTCTGATTTTTTTTCCTTTCCATAAAACTATTTTGGATATACATTTTTTATTAACTTGCTGTCAAAAGTTGTTTCCATTTTGATTGATTTTGGAAGACACATTTTAAAAAAATACTATCAAATGTAGGTTATCGCTAATCACTATTGATCACTACGAATCAATATTAAAGGTCATAACTATTCATGATCAATCAACACCTGATACCACGCATTGTAAATAATTATGAACCATTACAGGTTATTGTCAATCATCAATAATGATCGCAAATTGTTATTAGCCACTAAATGCCAATGCTTACTATCATATACAATAGTATTTATTTAAAACCTAGCTTCAAATTAATTTTCCAAATTATTTTCCCTTCAAATTTATTTTCCTAAATATGATTTAAAAAAAAAGATTATTCAAATAATTTTATTTGCTTCCTTTTCCCAGGTGAGCTTGGGGCTAAAATGGTAAAACAATTTTCTAAAATTGTACAAAATGCAAAGCATAAAAAAAGTAAAGAAGCTATTCAAGTATGCCCATAAAAGAAGAAGAAAATAAAAAATCACAAGACTTATGTATTTACCCTTATATACTTAATATATTTTCATCTAATTAAATTAAGACATATAAACTTAAATATGTTAATAATATTAATAACAAGAATTTTTTATAGAATAAATAATCTATCATAGACATAGATATATTGCCTTGATTTAATTGAAAACAAGTACATTAAGCATATAAAGTTAAGTATATAAATTTTTCTCAATAAAAAAAAGCCACACCTATTCAATCATCAAACTAACATAACACATGCACACCAATCAATAACTTATCATCTATACATCACTTAGCATCAACGTTCAAGTTTTCAGAACATTTACCAACTTTCTAACAAGATCATCTTATCTTTCTAACATACAAAGTTACAATAATCTTTACCATAATATCCTATACTTTAGTCCTTAGCTTTCCAGTTATACATGAGTTCTTGTTTATATCATATTATGACCAAAATATTGAATTAAACCTAAATAGTAATCAAAAGATTTAGAAACTAGAAACAAAGACAAAAATCTTTCAATGAACCAGTCTAAAAATTTGTTATATAATTTGTAACATCAAAGTAAGAATTTACAAGTAAAAATTGCTAATCTATAAATAAAAAAACTTATTAAACATATCACTTCTTCAGTAATTTATTACTCTTATACTCTAATTTGTAACTTTTAAAATATTAATTTGCAATTAAGATTCATTAATTTGTTAAGGAAAACAATGTTAAGTAATGATATATTTGACATGCTTTTTCTTTTACAAATTAATAAATCTCATTAATAAATTTTTGTTTTCAGAGTTACAAATCATGAAATGAGAGTAGCAAATTTTTAGACCAATTTAGTAAAAGACCTTCAGTCATTATTATAGATTTTATAATCTTTTAATCCTTATTCAAGTTTAATTCATTCATTTAATTCTTTAATATCATGTCTCTCTGTTTTTTTTTTCTTCAAAGTTTTGAATTTCTACCATCATTTTGAATTGCCTTTTTTTTTATTGTGCACATGTATTCTCATTTTAAAAGCAATTTTATTTAAGATACAAGTAATTAGTATATCTTTTAATGAGAATTTAAATTTTAACTCATTGTATTATGAGATATTATTTTTTTAGACCAAAGAGAAGGAATGTTCTTCCATCAAAATCAAACTCTATAGCGAGGATGTAAAAGAAGAAAGCGCGTGCAGCACACCCTCCAAATTCTTTGAAGCGAGCAGTTATGTAGTTAGCGTAAGTCTCGTTACTTCCCGCGAAAGACCTGCTCCAATTCTCATATAAACAGAAATCGCAAATCGAAATCGCAAATCGAAATCGCCCGTGTCTAATCTCGCTCATTTTTGGACCTCTCGGTCTAAACAGCGCTATTTCTTTCTCTTCTTTTCTCACCACGTTCTTAATTCATCTGAAGTTGAATTGCCATGGATGAAGAGTATGATGTGATTGTCCTCGGTACAGGCCTCAAGGAATGCATCCTCAGTGGCCTTCTCTCAGTTGATGGTCTCAAAGTCAGCGATTTTTTTTTTCCCACTTTCTTTCTTCATTTGAAGATTGCTTGTTTCATGCTTGTTCTGTTAAATTTGAGTTTTTGCTCGATTAAGCATTTGATTGGTAGGAGATTGGCAACAAAATGGGGGGGGGGGTGAAAATGGGGATGATTAGGAAATTTGAATTTTCATCTGACTAAATTCTTACTGAGACTAAACTGACTCATTGTGCGCAAGATTCACCAAGAATGATGAAGATTTCACAGCGTGAATGAGTTCCAAACATAATGTGTCTTTCTCCTGCAAAAGTTGACATTGTCAAAATTTCTTAAGAAATTAATGGGATCCAAATAAGATGTCGGGCATATATAGTTGAAAAGGAGGGCAAAAAGCACAATGATCATCTGTTTAAGCTACTTTCGTTGGATTTTCACTTTTTATTCACTTCAACATGAAAAGGCATTTCATTTAAATTTTTTTTTTTTTTTTATCATCGTTTTATCAAGCTAGCGTAGAATCATCTCATTTTCTACCTTCTCTCTTTAACCCTATCCACTTTAAACCGTAACTCCTTTTTCAACCATATTGATGAAACTATTACTAAGAGAGATATCTGGTCTTTATCTAATGATATCATGTGAACCAGAAGATCATGAACATATGTTGAGTTGCTATTGCAGCATCATTCCCATAAGATACCCTCGGAATTAGTCTTAGCTATTCTTATGACCACCTTTGCACACACACATTGCCTTATTCCTTTAACTCTATGCACTTGAAATAGGTATTGCATATGGACAGAAATGATTACTATGGTGGAGAGTCTACATCTCTTAATCTTACACAGGTTCCTGTCCCATGATGTTTATATTTACTTAGAGGCATAGGATTTATCTAGTTGTTAATCAAATTTTTCTTCTCTCTCTTTTAGATCTTTACTTTTTCTATTATGTAGTTATGGAAGCGGTTTAGAGGAGATGACCAGCCACCAGAGAACCTGGGCTCAAGTAGAGAGTATAACGTTGACATGATACCTAAGGTATCAATTTCCATGCTTCTAAATGAGTTTTTGTCTTATATAAGACAAGCTATTCATTCTACTATAAGATGAATCTTTTTCTATCTGCTTTTTGTAGTTCACAATGGCCAACGGACTTTTGGTTCGTGTACTAATCCACACTGATGTTACAAAATATTTGAATTTTAAAGCTGTAGATGGCAGTTTTGTGTATAATAAGGGAAAGGTTTGTATGATATTCCTTATCTAACTCATTTTCTAGTCTAATATGCATGATTTGTACTTTTCATATTGGAAATGTTACATTCATAGAACCTCTTGCATTTCAGAGTAAAATATTATGATAGAATACTTTACCTTCTAGATTTACAAAGTTCCAGCCACAGATGTTGAAGCACTGAAATCACCATTGATGGGGCTGTTTGAGAAGCGCCGTGCTCGAAAGTTCTTCATTTATGTACAAGATTATGAAGAAAGTGATCCAAAATCTCATGAAGGGCTAGATTTGAACGAAGTTACAGCAAGGCAGCTTATTTCGTATGTATCCACTTCCATTTCATTTCCTTCAAATTCAAAATATCCTTTTTACATAAGCATAGGACTATCACCTATGCACATCAAATTCAAAATGGAAAAGTTTTGTCATTAAAAGAACCCACAACCAGGTGAAGACGTATCATCTACTAGATTTGGAAATGTTCATTTCTTCATTAAACTTAAAGTTTTTCTTAATTGATCAATCATTACTGCGGAATATAATGATATAGGACCAACCAAACAAATAAAATACTATATCAATATAAACATTGGATTTACAGCTTTTACATTTTCAATTCAATCACTGTTTGACAAAATTTAATATTGAATGCTAGGCTCTAACGGGACAGCAAGAGCATAAAGTTGGAGTAGCAGAGATGAGAATGTTACGATGGATGTGCGGACATACACGTAAAGATAAAATTCGAAATGAGCACATACGTGAAAAAGTGAGGGTGGCACCTATTGAGGAAAAATGGTAGAAAATCGGTTGAGATGGTTTGGGCATGTACAAAGAAGACCAAGGGAGGCACCGGTGAGAAGAGTGGAACATATAACTTTGAGTCCGATTAAGAGAGGTAGAGGAAGGCCTAAGAGAACACTCTTGGAAGTTGTTGAACGTGATCTCTTAATTAATAATATTTCTAAAAGCTTAATAAATGATAGAGCACAATGGCGTCTTGCAATCCATGTAGCCGACCCCACCTAGTGGGATAAAGGCTTGTTGTTGTTGTTGTTGTTGTTGAAGTAGTTGGCCGTTGTTTTGGCTCTCATTGGTGTTGAAGGCGACAAGATATTTCTAGTTAGAAATTATTTGAATACAGTATAATTCTTTGATTCAAGTCGCGTTTAAAATTTTGAATGGTTCTTCAAAATGTAGGAAATATGGGTTGGAAGATGATACAATTGATTTTATTGGTCATGCATTGGCACTTCATAGAGATGATAGTTACTTGGATCAGCCAGCCAAGGAGTTCGTAGAAAGAATAAAGGTATAAGCTATACAAATTATCTTCCTATGCTTGTTTTGTGTTATGATGCATAAGAAATTCCTCTATTAGATTCATCATTGTGTGCCGCCAATATATCAAAAATATTCAAAGCCACCAATGAGCACATGGCTCAATTGGTAAGGAATTGTGTCAGCTTAACCAGCAGTCTCGAGTTTGAGTCTTGGATATTCATTATGTGCAGCTGTGTTAAATATTCGTTACGAGAGCTTTGCCACCAATATGACCCTACTTGGCTCTTCCCATGAATAATGGATAATTGTATCCAAATATATATATATATATATATATTCAAAGCCAGTCACTCAAAACTGTGCACTCTTACCAGGAGTAGAATCAAAACATAGAACTGGAAAATCATATGGGTCATAGATATTTAGATTAGATTATGATACAGTATCAAAATATCAATCATTCTTTCTATATTGCACACTTTCCTAGATCCCCACCACCCTCATGTGCGGACCTAATCTTGTTCAAGTAGTTTGGGCCCTGATATTGCGGAGGCCCCTTAACATTGCAATGCAAAATATAATTTAAATCCTTGAACGACTAAAAATTCTAGGACTTTCAAGACTTCTCTTTGTTGTCTGTTAATGCACAATGAATAGAACTGTTACTATTAGATGAACCTAGTCCAGTCTGTTCTCTGTTAAACATATTATGTTTTCGGTTGTTGTCATCACAGCTCACAAATGATGAATATTTCTTGGTAATACTGAAGCATCCTGAAAGTGAAGGCAAAAAAATTCTTTTATACGAAAAGCTGAATTCCCAACACGTTATGCTTAGAGAAACAATGGCATTGATAAAAGAAGATTTGGATAATACTTCATTAAAGCGTTTCTCCATTTGCTACGATTCAACATAAAAAATGGTCATTAAGATATCATTATGTCTACCTTTAACTTGACTCTTAAGGGGTAAAGCACAAGGTTATGGACCATACAGTCATTTGGCATAAAATGCTTTCTTTTTCTTTCTTGTGATACTACGAAGAATATTGTAAGATGACGACTACACTTTTTTATTATTTATTTATTTATTATTATTTTTTTTTTTTTGCGTTTGCTTTGCACTGACATATTCTTGTGGACCTTTTTATTCCATGACTGTTGAATATACCAAATGTTATAACGTTGATTCTTCAGGCTTCCTCTATCTTTCCTTCATGGGATCTTCTGGCTTATACCTTTTACTGATTCTAGTATGTTTATGTAGATGGAATCACTTGGTAACCTACATAAGCAAGTAATACAACTTTCGATTTTATCTAGCTTTATGCAGAGTCCCTAGCACGTTTTCAAGGAGGTTCACCTTACATATATCCATTATATGGACTGGGAGAATTGCCTCAGGTTTTCCACGTCTCTCTATCCTCTGAAGTTTTTTTACACCTAGAGCTAGCCTTCATCTCTTTAATGGCAAACAGGCATTTGCACGTTTAAGTGCAGTATATGGTGGAACTTACATGCTCAACAAACCAGAATGCAAGGTAAATCTATAATCATGCTTCAGCATTCAGGAAGATTATTTGAATTGCTACAAAAAGTGGTTAGAAGCTTATATCTTGATTCTTTTCTACTTTAAAATCTCCATTAGGCTTCCAAGTTTTTAATGATTTAAAAAAAAAAAGATGAAAAACTTTATCTGATTTACTTGCAAAGTATTTTCCTCTTATGTCCAAAGGAACATTCTTATTTCTTACTGTGTCTAAGGGTTACAATTTATCTCAGCTTAATGGATATTGCAATGTGATTGGCTCATAAGTCACTAAAGTTTTCAAAGTCCATCTTTTTCTATCTCCCACTCCTTTGTCATAACTTATTCCCTCATTCTAGTTTTGTTTCTTGTGCTGATGTACACAACAAAGATACCTGCTTACCTCTCTTGCTCTCTCTGATTCTCTGACACGCAAATGGTGATATTCTTGTGTCGATGTATAGTTTACATCCTCTTAACCTTTTGGAGTTCTAATACTTACAAAGTGAAGAATAAATTTTTAGGTTTCCATCTAGAGTATCTGAATCTGCTACATTCTTTATAACAGAAAGATAACGAATTGACTACTCAAGTTCATAATGAGGAACCGCTGTTATCAAGAAATTAACTTAAATAATAAGGATATTTCTTCTCTAACTTGTCATTTACAAGTAATTTAAGTCAGCTCAAGTTTTTTCCCTGTTTATTTCTTTTCACATTTTTATTTTCTACTGAGCAGGTTGAGTTTGATGATAATGGAAAAGCCATTGGTGTGACCTCTGAAGGAGAAACAGCTAAATGCAAGAAAGTTGTGTGTGATCCATCATATCTACCTGATAAGGTATCATGTTAGATTTCTTAACGGTATCTAGATTATTAGCTTCTCTTATATGTTTATTTAGTGATTACAAATGCAAGTTAAACATGGCTTTTAACTAGCAAGTAGTATAAATGATTTCTATGTCTAATAACGAGTTAAATCTTCATCTGCCAATATTTAATTGACTAATAGGTCAAAAAGGTTGGAAAAGTTTCACGTGCCATATGTATCATGAGCCATCCTATTCCAGATACCAATGATTCTCACTCAGCGCAGGTCATTCTGCCACAACAGCAACTTGGTCGTAAATCAGATATGTAAGGACAAATCCTAGCCTTCATTGATTTCTTTTTCTGCAAATCGCAAATGAAAGGACAAACCATGGCCTTCTTAAGTATAAAATATCTAGTATTTGGAAATTGATGACTGCTGCTATTTAATACATGAAAATATGCTAACTGCAAAATGAACGTCAAATTTTCAAGTTGTAAAGGAAAAGAAAAGTGAAGATAAAGGACTGGTCTTTATCTCCAAAGAAGGACAACTGTGATGGAGTGGGACAGTGAAACCTCTAAAATTAAAATGTGAATGATGATACATTATGTTATCAATTTTTCAGAAATGACAAATCACAAACGTTGATGTGAGTAAATAATGGACTTCTAGTTGTAAATTTCTGATTCTATCTTTTAAGGAACTTGTTCTTGTTATCCATGGTTATTGCAGGTATCTTTTTTGCTGCTCTTATGCTCATAACGTAGCAGCAAAAGGAAAATATATTGCTTTTGTTTCAACAGAAGCAGAGACTGAGCAGCCTGAGGTGGAATTGAAGCCTGGAATTGACCTTCTTGGACCTGTAGATGAGATATTCTACGACACTTATGATGTATATGAACCAGTGAACGACTGTGAAGCTGATGGTTGCTACATCTCTACTGTAAGTATAATCTATCTGAATTATTTTATTTTATTTTTTTTTTCACCTTCTTTCTTTTCCTTATCCCTTGTGAAAGGAAGCTAGAATTGGGGTTCATGTCGAAAATGGCATGCCATGCCATTACAAATTTGCCTGTTTGACTTGTTGGACTGGGATACCATGTCAAATACCACTTTGATTATAAAAAAAATATAAATAAATAAAATCTTTGGAGCTAAATGGTTCAAGTCTAGACACAACCAAGTATCCTTCTGACTTTTAGTATAAATCTACAGCTACCTCTTATTTTCAAATAAGTAAGGTTATGTTTGTCTATGGTTTATTACCATCGTAGAGGATGTAAAATTTTATCATCTTTCTCCCTCTACGTTACGAAATTTATGCATTTTATCTGCAAAGATCAGCTTTACTGACTGGACATTACATTGATTGTAGAGCTATGATTCCACTACCCACTTTGAGTCTACGGTAAAAGATGTGCTTACCCTGTACAGTAAGATCACTGGAAAGGTAATTATCTATTGTTTGATATTATATGAAATTGCATTTTTCTTCAAATCGCAACTACAATTTATGCAGCCTTTAGGAGTAGAGATTAGAAACAACCTTTATAATGAATACGACACGTTACAAATATTAGTCCATTCAGCATTCCACATTTTAGTTTGTTAGAATCATGATATTAGTTATGTCAGTTTAGCAAGATCTGAAGCACTTGGTGAATATATATATATATATATATATAAATACATGGCAGTATAGCTCAATGAGATAGCTTTTCTAGCATACAAAACACTTGGTTTTGTGGAGGTATCTCTGTTATTATTCTCTTCTCTCTCATATCACATCATTTCTAAGCATGGTCTCAGAACATCTTTTGGTAAATCTTACCTTTCGATTTCTTTTTTGACCAACAATCTTACCTTTTGATTTGGAAAAAAAAAAATCATTCTGTGCATTGTTGGATTAGTTTCCTTTTTGTTCTGTTTAGTGTACTATTATACAATTTTTTGACAATAAATCAAGATTTTTTATTCAATGATGAAATACCTTGTTCTTCATGCACATGGCTGAAAAAGGCATGTTTATGATTATTTACAAGAATGAAGAATCGTGTAAATTTAGACCATTTTTATAATGTTATGATATGCTATAGCATTTTATCCTTCTCAAGAAAATGCCGTACAAATTATCTACTAACAAGCAATCCAATGCCTCATTTTCTCACATCAGTTTCTTGTTTGTTTGTTTGTTTCAGGCTGTTGATCTTTCTGTGGATTTGAGTGCTGCAAGTGCTGCAGCTGAATAAAAATGTTCCTATAGACTTGCCTAAGTTAAAAAAAGAAAAAATTTATTTCATATGTTTATTTCGTGATTCTTTCTTAGATATTCTAATGGAAAGTGAATAACTCATATATACTCATTCTTTTAACTAGGTCTCCTACTTGTTTGCTGGGATGAATGTCCTAATTGTAGGAATTACATTTTATTTGTGGGCCCAAGTAATGCAATAACCTAAATTTATTAAGTGATCTATATGCAAAAATTGCATTCACTGCATCTTTTGGAAGTGGTAACCATGGAAGAATTTAACTGAAGTAAAATGTGGCTTTGTTGGGAGTTTCACATTCAAGAGGCTGGAGTTTACAACCAGAAACAGGGACTTGAATATTAGAGCATGTTTGATTTCTGTTTTTAAAATCTGATTTTTTTTTTTAAATAAAAAACTTGTTTGAGTAAGTATTTTGGATCTAAATGTTTTTAAAACTATTTTCATTTTTTTAAAAAAACAAAAAAGATGAAAATATATTAGAGTTGTTTTCATTTTCTTTTTTTATTTCCAAAGGTTAAAGTTCATTTTTACCTTTTTTTTTTCCAAGAAGCATTAGGCATCTTGTACTAATGAGTGGGATAATTTTCTTCCTAAACTATTTTTTCGATAAGCAAAAAACTTCTTTCATTAATTTCCTGTTAACTTAACATTTTTTTTCATGGCATATGTATGGAGCTTATGCACAATGACATAATAGATTCTAACCATGTCTTTTGATGTTAATTTACCTTGAATTTTTTTTTTTTTGCAAGAGCACTATGTGATTAAAAAGATGTTATATATAATGGATTTCCTTTTCATCCATTCATTAAATTCAACCATTGACGAAATGAAAATAAATAATAAAATAAAATTATATGAACTTAGATTACTCAAATACTAATATTTCTTTGTAATAATTCAGTCTATGGAATTAATTTATATCGGTTTTATGCATATGAGCTTATGACAAATAAAAGGAAGAGAACGCCTAAAAAAAAGAGATTCTCAAATCGTTATGACACAGCTCTCTGCTTTGTGAATGTTTAGAAAACAATTCTCAAATCCTAAAATTTTATTAAAATAAAATTTAATAAATATTGTAAAAATATAGACTATTTTAATATTTAATATTTTAAATATTATTATTTATAAATCTTCATCTAAAATGTATAATTTATTTTTTAAATATTAATAGCTCAAATTAGCTTTTTAAAAATTTATAAATAACTTCTAAATTGTGTGTAAAAATTTGTGAATAATCAAGATAATATTTATAAATGAATTACAAAAAATAATCTTATAAGAAAATTAATATTAATTAGATCCCTTAAAGTAATATGGGAGAAAATTGCTTCAATTATTAGTTCAAAATGCCCAACCTTTTTTGGAAAAAATCTAAAAATAAAAATGAACCTTAATTCTATTTTTAAAACACATTACATTTGACTATTGCAAACTTGGCCACTCCCATAGGTTGCTATTATTTATTACTGGCAACCATTATTGTCCACCAATATTTTAACTCAAATTTTTTTCATGTTAACATAATTCTATAGATTTTCTTTGTATTTTGTTTAAAAAAAGTTTTTAAAAATTCATTTATGAAATAGTTTTTTAAAATTAAAAAATGAGAATAAAACTAAACAAACCCTTAATGTCCTCCAGTGGAGCAGACTCAACTCTTTTAATTTATATATTTTTTTATCAAAATTATTTATTCTCACTAATTTATTTTTTCTAATAAAAATTCATTAAAATCTCTTTCCCTCCCTCCACTTCCTTCCATCCCTCCTAACTAAATAGAGGGTAAGTTATTATTAAGGTTTTTTTTTTAATGTGGTAAAAAAAGGCTTCTTCTTCTTCTTCTTCTTTAAGTTTCACATGATAGTCCACTTGGAGTCTTGGATGGATTTTTTTCATTATTAATGAAGTAGCATTCCAATAGGCCATTGATCACAAACAATTTTTATTCATTGGAAATAATTTACATTTCATACAAAAGAAAGGATTTTTATTGTTAAATTATTTTTAAAAAAAGGGGAGAATGTTTGGGATCAATTAATCCAACTAAAGTATCAAATTTAAGAAATTTATAAATTCAACTCTCAATTTTATAATTTTTTTAATAAATTTATTTAAAATACAAGTTATAAATTTATTAAAATAAAATTATAAAATTGAGAATTGAACTTATAAATTTTTAAAATTTAACACTTTAAAATTTAATTTAAATTAATTAATTTTTTTAGAACTTATTTGTTATTCTCCAAAAAAAAATATAATGAGATGTCAATACTTTCACTTAAAATATTATTAATTAATTTATTAACTAAATAGTGAGATCAATACTTTCACTTCCAACAAAATTTTGGTGGGTTAATCCGTTAATCTATATATTTTATATTTGTATTATTATTATATTAATATATTAATATCTTGAATATTGCATCGAACCTCCTGCGAGAATATTAAACGACCATCGACCATCGGAATTCAATTCCTGAGAAGATGGGAGACGAGCGAGTGAAGACGGAGGCACTTCAGATAATCGGAGTCTTTCAAGTTCTCCCACGACTTGTTGTCTTCGACCTCGATTACACTCTCTGGCCTTTCTACTGGTACTCTTACGTCCTCTCTCTTCTTTCGTTTCCTTTCTTCAAAACACGATTCCGTCTAACTTCGTTAACTATACCATTCATTTCTTCATTGCCATTGATTTTGATTGGTCTCGCCAAATTGCTTCGAATTCGTACGAAAAGCGCCCAACTTTCTTTCTTTCTTTCTTTTTTTTACTTTTGTTGTTTGGTTGAATCTAGTGTTACTCCCCTATTTTCTGAGATACATGTTTTTATTTTAGGGAGAAAGTTTCGTGTTGTACTTCCCAGGAAATGCTTCATCAGTGGATTAGATTGAGGAGCTTTAGTTTTTTAAAACTTTATATGAACTAAAATGACAAAAGTTTCTGTGGATGATTTGATTTGACATTACTTCATCACAAAATATGATTGAACTTGCTTGCAAACCGGGTTGAAGTGTCATATTCTTTGGATTCTTAATGGTTTCTCTGTCTTAATTTTTTTGTTTGTGTTTGGCCACTGGACCAAGCTCAACTTTCTTTGCCCTGTGACAAAATCCGTGGTTCAGTAAAGTTTTAATTCTTGGATAAATTTCACTATTACAGTCAATCATCTTGATGTGGCCTTGATTTCAGTTTATCTTCTGTGGTGCTTATGGCTGGTTCTTATATGACTTCCATAATTTATGGTATTTTTCATCTAAATGTTGATATAATAATCTTATTGATATTAAATTGATGAAGATTTCATTGTAGAAAACTTTATTTCATTTATACCTCATATCGTTTTACAATGTCTGAAGTTTTTTAGATTAAGTTGACTTATGAAAATTGAAAATGTTGCCTTCAAAACTCTATTTTTTACTATTGGTTTTGTTTGTTTTCCCTACAAATAACTTGAGAACAATATAAATTTCTCATCTTTTTAACATTCATACTTTTATTCTCATCTAGTTTTGTACCCAAAAAAAAAATACCATTTAGAGGTAAAGAGGTGAACAGAACAAACTACAAAGGCTGAATCACTTTCTTCAGATCACAGGGGCAATATTAATTTAAAGCCAAACCATTGATTTACCCTATTATATGTTCATGATGTAAGGAAATTACATCCTCTAGAATGTGAAAAGGTGAGCTTCTGGATCAGTATAACTTGAGATGCTTCTCCTGCAAAAGCTTTGAAATTTTAATACTCAATTCAGTTACTAAGTCTTACGTCAAGCCAAATTTCAGTGAGTGTCGCTCCAAGCGTGAAATGCCATCTCTGTATCCTCAAGCCAAAGGAATCCTATATGCACTCAAAGATAAAGGAATTGATGTTGCCATTGCTTCTAGATCACCAACTGCTGATATAGCAAGAACATTTCTTGATAAATTGAGCATCAAGTCAATGTTTGTTGCTCAGGTGTGTTCATTGAACCATACTCTAATCTTTCTTTTACCTGTTCTGTTCGTTGATATATCATCCTCATCTCTGACGCATTGAGAAAAAAAAAAAAGCAGTGTTGAGCTCTGGCTTCTGAAGGAGGAGGTAAGTGTGAAAGCTGAAAATGATTATCTTCTATAGGTTCTTGACCTCGCAGAGAATATGTTTTGACACCCAAAAAGAAGGAGGAAACAAAAAACAGAAGATTGTTTCCTGATCAAAATGGAATCTATAAATGGTTGTAATGACATATATGTGTTTATCAATTTTAATTTGTTTTTCCTCCCATTGTTTAGGAAATATTTTCAAGTTGGACACACAAAACGGATCACTTTCAAAGAATTCATTCGAGGACTGGGGTTCCATTTAATTCTATGCTATTCTTTGATGACGAGAATAGGAACATCCAAGCGGTAGAAACCATTCTTTCATTTTTCTTTTCATGTTTCCTGATCATTTTTCTTCATTTTTACATTATAGAATCGCTATTTGCTCATCTTCTTTAGGTGGAAAGAGTTCCATACATATATTACATGTTTGATAGTGGGAAACGGCACTTTCAGGTCTCAAAAATGGGAGTAACAAGCATTTTGGTTGGAAATGGAGTGAATCTAGGAGCATTGAGAGAGGGGCTTGCACGATTTTCTCAAAACCGGAATGCATCAGAGAAGAACAAGCAGAAGTGGTTGACTAAGTACTCCAAGAAAGCAGATACATCCAACAGTGATGTATGAAATTGAATATTTAATTGAAATTTCTCTGCATTCTGTTTAAAACGTTGTTATTGTTAGTTTATCAAATTTAGTGTCAATTACTCCCATAAAATAGGGAATACTTGGACTATTCTTGATTACAAGTTTAAATGTAAATCTTATTTGAATGAATTATGAAATTCTGAAGCATCAATTATCAAAGCATGAGCTAGATATTCCCAGCAATGATGCATATAATCAGCAAATTCTAATGAACTCCTGTGTAGACAACATAGTAATTGATGACCTCAAAGTATTTCGTATATTCTATGGAGGTGAGTCCATGTGGTCGGCATTCTCATGCACCATCACCTCTGTTATCAGTTGTAATCAGTTCTTTTATTTATTTAGGCATGCTAAAACTTCTAGTTTATTAAGTGTGCTTTAATTATTGATTTGATCCTTCAAATTTAATCTTTATCAGTAAAGTCTTTAAAGCTTCATAACTATACATAAATAGTCTTCATAACGTTATTTCACCTTCAAACTAAAATGACTAATTGTGTATAGTTTTGAACACTTATGGAAGTATTCCCTATAGAGGAAAGCTAAACAGAACACCTATGAAAATTGTTGATTGAGTCATTTTAGTTAATAACATTCTTAAATGTTCGGTAAATGATGAAGTGTAATGATATCGTACAATTTATATAGTTGACTTCACCTAATGAAATAAAGTTTATTATTGTTGTTGTGTATAGTTTTGAAATTTTAAGGACTTGACTTATAAAGATTAAACATCAAGGACCAAATTGGTAAGGTAAATTTGAGGGACCAAAAGTTCAAATATCCCACTTATTTATTTGAAACATGCCAACTAGAGTTTAAGGGATGGACTGGTGAATTAGGTTATGCCAGCTGCCCTGTGAGTTCTGACTGAGCATGCAAACCTGCAGGATTGAAACTTTCCAGTTGGTGAATAGATATCTGCTCAGAGAGTTGAAGTTGTTGCATTATTATGATGCCTGACTTCATCCAAGACCGTAAGATCTGAAAGCTTGAACATTAGTATCTGGAGATGCCTTTCCGCTGGGTAGGGGCTGATTTCACTTTTGAACAAGAGCTGGAAGGTTGGAACTGAACTATCAGATGTACAGGAATGTCAAACTTTCTTTCAAATGCAACCTTTGCAGCAAAAAGAGGGAAAAAAAATCAACCTTTTCAGCTAATACTAATATAAAAAAGTACCTGAAAGTGAAGTACATGGTACAATCTCGTAACATCAACAATTTGGCAAATCCGTAGAAGTTGGTTGTCCCATAAGTTTTGCCGGGGGGGTTAAAATTTGGGAGTTAGCTGCTTGCATCCTACCCTACGCCAAACTTTCTTACCATTGGATCTAACCTTCAATGGTTAAGATCTAATATATTATAAAATAAAAGAGTAAATTGACCTTTAAATTATAGATCCAAAAATGTCTAAGATTCTAAAAAATGATGTAATTTAATTTTATTATTGACAAAAGTTAACTTTGAACAGTAACTGCTCAAAGAATAAAAAATACAAAAAAGGAACAAAAAATTATGGTACATAACCCAAAAATTACAAATAATAACTAAAAAATTATTAAAAATGTCCTAAAAATCTTATTAGTCCCTTTTATAATTTTTAATGCCTTTTTCTATCATTTTAATTAATTAATAATTAAAATTGACTTTATTAATAGTAAAAATTAAATTACACTGTTTTTAAAAATTAAAAGAAAATATTACATCATTTTTAAGAGTATGCCCCTGGACCAATAATTTAAGAACCAACTTACTCGTTTATCTTATATTATAAAATTAATATTATAATGTTAAATAATAAATTTATTTATACAAATAATATTAAATAATATGTTATAAAATTTAGTAGTTTAAATTTATTTATTATTTAACTTTAAAATTATATACTAAATCTTAACCGTTGAAATTGAGATCTAATAGTGAAAAAATTAGGAGTGGGAGAGAAACCAACCCTACAATTGTGATGAGCGTCATCACATAAACACATCACAAAGTACAATCAGCAAACAATGGCTCCTTCATTCTTCAATGTAAACTATTTTTGGAACAACGGTCAGTGATTCCTACGGATTTGGTTCATACATCAAAACTATGAAAGGGCTCACCCACACCACACAAATCTGTGGATAAACTTGATCACTCAACTTATGTTCTGTAAAACATGTGGTAGTTACTGAAACAAGCATTAGACAATGTTTTTTCCCCCACTTCTCCATATCTAATAATGCTGGTTTTTGGAGCTCCCAACAGAGGTTTAGATACAGTGATTTAGCTTGCTCGATACCCGACCAAATCCTGCACGTTTCCAAAAAAAAAAAAGGAAGAATCTTAGATGACTTATCAAGCAGAACAAAAGGTGTAGCACTGACATGAAACTACTAGATATAGCAACAATTTCAGAGGGATACAACGATGATAAATCTCATCCTACTAGGTACATGAATTACGCGACACTATTATATTCTGTCAACAACCAAATCTCTAAAAATATTGTTAACCAAAAGATCGCTTCCAATAATTTCAAGCAGAAGAGATAAGTCAATTAATTCAGGGAATTATACAGATGCATCAAGTCGTCAAATGGCTACAGCTTTACGTTGACCAATCCCACCTTTCTTTTTCCGGCCGGGTAACTAGTCCAGCTTTAGGTTTAGAATTTTGACCATTCATATATATCCTAGGAACTTCTTCCCACATACGTTTAGGTCACTTGTATCACATGGCTACAAAATTACATACTCATGGCTCTTGTTTTTGATAAGATTATGGGTAAAGAAGCTATCATGAGCAAGTTATGGAATAATGTTGAAGAATAAAACGTTATTATGAGTTTTGTTTACCATTTAACATTGAGTTTGAAGTTTTAACTTCTCCTGATACTAAGGATTCTTCAAAACACAGTTTTTGAGAGCATATGTATAAAAGCACAGGCCAATGGTAAGAGCATTAAATCAGAAAATGAATATCTATTTATTTACCTTGACCGCATTTCTTCTGCTTGAGTTCAGACTTCTTCCCCGATCTACACGTGCAAATTCTTAACCTCTCTCAGAGGAGCTCGCCCATCAAAATTTGCTTCGTGTTTCTTAGTCGTGGCAGAAAAAGTACGATTTGCTCTATTTACAGTAGCAACATGCAGCTTGTCAAAGTCAACAAGATCCGTTGACCAATGATCTCCATCTGCAGTAGTATTCAGCATCTCGTCAAGAGTCTTCATCAATTGCAGATCCTTACCAGATAATTCCCCAATCCTCTCACACATGTCTTCAATATGAGCTAGCATACCCTCCCTTTCAGTTGATAACTTTGTGATATCTTGGAGCAAAATTCCTTTCTCAAACTCAAGCTCTCCAATTATGCTTTTCATGGACCTCAATTTTTCCGTCACATCTTCAGTTTCCAACTTCTTTGCCTCTAATGACGCTCGAAGCTGCTCTGATTCTTGTTTCAAATGTAAGATTGATTCTTCCTCATAAGCAACCTTCTCAAGCAAATTGTTAACTTCCAGTTCTGCTTTCACTACTCTCAAGTTCTTTTCTTCAATTTCTCGCTTTGTCAGATATTCTGCATCTTTTAAGGCCCCTGTAAGCGCACCGATCTCAACCCACTTTTCCACTTGTTCGGAGAAAGCGAAAGACAGCGCACACATCAAATCTTGCTCCAATGACTCGGCTAGTTCGTGCAAGTGCTTTATGATTTGGTCTTTCTCTTCTTTAAGCTTCAAAAGATTCTCTTTCTCCTGCTTCAGAGCTTTATCTGCATCCAATAGTGCAAGTGTTGCGGAAGATGCTTCTTTTCCAAGGACTCTTGCCGCAAGCCAGCCATGGCTATATCATTTTGAAGATCTTTAATGCAACTCTCCTTCTCCTCAACATTTTGGAGAAGATTTTCTTTCTCTTGCTTAAATGTTTCTGCTTCCTTCAATTTACTTGTACAGTACAGTTCTAAGGAAGCAATCTGCTTCTGAAGTTCCTCGGCTTTACTCTCCTGCTCCTTGACGATACAGATAAGGCTTTCATTTTCATCCTTAAGGGCTTGCTCATTCTCGAACTGCAAAGTAAGGGAACTCTCCATCTTTTGACACTTTCCTTGAATTTCTTCAGAGCAGGCTTTGAGAGTTTGGGCCGTATGCTTCCACTTCTCTAATTCACGTCCTAATTGAGCGATCTCATTATTTTTATTGGCTATTTCAAGCTCTAGCTTTCCTTGAGCCTCAAGTGCAACACGTCTTTCACAATTTAGAGTGTCCTCCATTTGCAGAAGTTTCCCTTTCAAGGCATGTTGACCTTCTGATGATTCCTCAAGCATTTTTTTATGCCGTTCAAGTTCTTCCTCTAGCATAATACGTGGTGCCACATTTTGAGAAATGTCTTTCACTTCCAATTGCACTTCAGAGAGACAAGTCATATCTTCTTTCCCTTTGATATGAACAGCTTCATCTATTTCTGCACTAAATAATTTGGTGTAAGCCTCAACAAGTTCAGATTTAAAGATCAAAAGTCCCATAGAATATTCTTCAATTACATAATGACAATTTTCCAGTTCCATCAGCAGATCCATTATTTCTTGTTCTTTACTGGTCAATGAAGATTTATACATACTAATATCTGCTTCCATCTTTTCCATTTGATAACCCCATTGACATTCTTTAGTCTTCATACTAGAGGCACAGTTTTTGCGTGCCTCTTCCAAGTGCCTAAGTTTGTTGCGGAGTTTTGATAGCAGAGAACTTGCTCCAGCATTTTGGATTCCAGCTTCCCTTAGTTCTTTAAGTGAATGTCCTAATTCCTGATTGTCTTGTTCAAGCCGAACAATTTTAAGTTCCATTTCTCTCACTAGTGTCTCTTTTTCTCCCAGGGAATTCCTTAGCTCTGCAATCTCTTCATTCCTCTGAATGGTCAAGCTCTGTATCTTTGATTTTTCTTCTTCACATTGGGTAAAAACATCCTCAAACCGTGACTTGAATTCAGATATTTCAACCTCGAGGAGTTTCCTCCTGCTTTCTTGGTGAGCTAATGCGTGGTTGCACATCTCTAAACGGGATTGTACTGCTTCTAGAATTCTTGTTTGAGACTCTAAACTAGTCTGCAGGGAAGTGATCTCCTCAAGGAGTGCAGATTTCTCCTTCTCCCACTGATCCTTGTCAGATTGGAACTGCCTTTGAAGCTTTTCATGAGCTTCTTCAAGATGTATAAACTGTTCAATTTTCCATTTCAGTTTATCTTGCATATTTCTATTTTCTTCCTCCAGTTGCATTATGAAATCATCTCTCTGCCGCAACCTTTTAGCTTCCCGGGTTTTCTCTTCTGCTTCGAGATACTTCTTCTCTGTAGCCGATAGAAGTGTTCTGAGGCCTGAAATTTCCTTATTATTGACACAAGCATTCTGCTCCAGCTCACTGTTTTTAACTGTCAGCTCATCTAAAGCCAGCACGAGATCTCTATTTACTTCTTCCAATTTTGATAATCTCTCAGCGAAATTAGCTTGTATCTTCTTATTCTCTGAATTCAAATGCATGATATTCTCTTCTTTTTCAAGCAAATTGAACTTGAGATCTTCATGTACTTTCCTCAGTTCGTATATCTCTTCAGACTTAAGATGCAGTTCATGGGCCTGTTTCTCTGTCTGCTGCATAATCTCTTGAAATTTCAGATATTCTTCATTGCGGGCGTTCTTCAAGCTCTCAACAAGTTCTGTTTTAACTCGACATTCTGTTTTAAGCTTCTCCACCTCTTCTTTGACTTCATCTAATTCTCTGTAGACAGTATCCATTTGCCTCCTTGGAATGTGTATGTCTTCCCTGATAATAAAGGAAAAGTGATGAATAGCACAATAGAATATATTAAATTATCATTATATGAAATATGAATTGTTTCATAGAGACACATAAAATCAAAATGGCTGGTAACTTGAATCCGACGGTGAGTTTATATTAAATTAGCAATTAATACTAATATTTATTTTAGGGGATTTGATTTTATCTAAAGAAGCTACGTCGATGGAGGCTGGGCATTGCTTCTTCAAATCGCAGAATGGACCAGAAATTTGTCAAGCAAAGATCACATATGTATGGAGTAAGAGAAACTCTTTCTGTCTATGCTGTAGATAAGGAATCACCTAAAACAAGCCATCGAGGAAATGAAAATCCCTTTCTGCTGTTTGAAATTACCCAGAATATGGATTTACATAAAATTACCTAGAATCAGTTCAAGCTATGCTATATGTCTAAATTATGCTTACAGAACCAAAATATTGTGATGCTTGAAATATCATAAAAAATTCAAATTCCAATTACACACGTAATATACATGAAAACTTGAGTAAGGGAGAAATAGGTCAAGTCTTCATAATCATCGTCCAAATTCGAGGTCCAATATCCAATTTCATGCTTTAAATGATCATTGTTAAGTGACCTGCTAAAATTTGAATACAAGAAAAAGCACCAAATGATTCAGATTTAGACTCAGATCCACATGACACTCATACTGTGTTGAAGCTCTTCTTTTCTTTTCTTTTCTTCGTTCAGCGGATTAAAAACGAAAGGATTCAGAATCAACGGTAAAGATTAGCCAAATTCAGATTAGGAGCTCACCTATAATTGACGAGCAAGTGAGGGATGTGAAACCTTTTAAATTTGAATCAGTTTATCAGCTACCAAACAGTAGGAGGAAAAGGGCCAAGAAGGAGTTAATCTGAAAAATGGCGAGTGAAAAGTTCGCATGACAAATCTATAGAATGACGGTTTTTACAGAGATATTGGATGAATTGAATGGAACTTACCTTTTCAAAGAGGCATTGATGGATCTCGGAAAGAGAGGGGAAGAGAGAGCTGAAGCAAGGTTCGGATTTTGGAAAGCGGCGAGTGAGGTGGTCGATGGAAAATTTGAAAATGTCTTTGGGCCTTTGCTCCCGGCTTGGGTTTCTTTCCTTGTTTTCACTTTTCCATTTGCTTTTCATTTTTCTTCAAAAAATTAAACTTCTACGGCAATGCCAAAATAAAGTTTTTTAAAAAAAATTATATATTTTATTATATATTCTCTCCATTTCAAATTGTAACTTACTCTCTCTATTAAAAAATATAAAATATTTTTAACCAAAACTTACCCTTTAATAAAATAGTTATCTAGTTTCAAACTAATCATATCTTTTCATATTTATCCCAATTAAACATCCTACAATAAATATAAAATCATTCATCAATAGGGACACTTTAAAAAAAAACAATGATTACACCTTAAAAGATAAAAAATGCCCTACATTTTTTAACATCCAACTCCTTAAAAAATGTCTTACATTTTTAAACAGAGGGATAAGATAATTTTGAGGGTATTTTGTTATTCCAAAATATAAAATAATTTAATAAAAATAAGATTTCATTAATTATGCATTTTTAATACTATCGATAAGATGTGTAAGGGCATTTTTAAAATTTTTTAATTTTGTTTTGAAAAAATAAATTTGTAAAATTTTATTGTTAAAATTTATTAATGTGTAATCTTGTCTTAAATTGTCTTACAATATTATATTATAAAAATTGTAAGACATCACAATATTTATAGGGAAAATTACACCTAGGTTCCATAAAGCAAATATAAATACAACCAAGTCCCACCAAATAGAGAAAAGTAAGCTAGGTAAGATTATTTTGCAGCTAAAATGCGAACCCATTGTTATCATCCCATCCCATATTACTGCATCTGCGATCTTCTAAGTGCGTTTGATGTTTACGATTGTAGGAGTTTGTCAAGGAAGAAAAACCCAACTTCAACTTTCAGTTTTAGTGTTACTATGATCGCATTGAACAAGGTAAATGATAAAATTGATTTGCATGTATTCTTTGCTAATCATTTAATTCAGTATTTTATTGTTTATCGATTGAATAAAGGCGATATGGGTTGTCTCTTTCTTTCTTTGTGAGTTTGTTAGTTTGTGTGGTCTTTCTTTTCCTCTTCATGTGATATATTTGTAGTGAGTAGTCACAAGCCTTACATTTGTAATGATGCATTTGAAATTATGGTGTTACTTGGTTGAGTTGATAAATTTATTATGAAATGGTAAGACGTGTTATTAATAGTGTAAGAATAAATTATCAATAGACTATGAGTAATTGTCAATATGTTTTGTGTGATTCAAGTTAAACTAATAAATCTATTATAAAATGACAAGATGTATTATTAAGAACCTAAGCATAAGTTATTAATATGATATGGGTAGTTATTAATATGTTGCGTATGGTGCAAGTTGAGTTGATAAATTTATTATAAAATGGTAAGATGTATTGTTAATACCTTAAACATAAGTTGTTAATATGCTACGGGTATTTGTTAATATATTGTGCAGTACAAGTTGAGCTAATAAATCTATTGCTTACTTACTTTTTTGGGGTCACAATTTCTTTTCTAATTTGTTTATATAGGATGACCTTTGAAAAAAAAAGTTGAATCCATATGATGGTTTTTCAATCATTGCAACAATGAAAATGAACCCACAATCATGTCTATGTTATCAAGATCGAACCAAAGCAAAAAGAGAAAATAAAAGAGCTATCCAAGTGTGCATATCATTTTAGGATATAACTTTTTTGTACTTTTATGCACTTACTTTGTTACATAGTATTCTAAACCTTTTATTTTGTATATTTGACTTTGTACATGTTTATATCAAGGATGAATATTAGTTTTAATTTTAACTAGAATGGTCATTACATGTTTCTCACCAATATTCAATTGTTGACAACACAAGTGCCCTGCAATTATCAAGAGGCCTTTACATTATGTATTACATAATATATAATTGATTAATAGGTTGTAACAACTTTGTTATAGACCAATCATTTACAACTAAGTTAAAGGAAATAATAACAGAGTAAGTGAGAATAACAATGGGGTAAGGGTATTGACAACTTATACATTTTTAAATATAACAAGCCACCGGTAAAATGCACTAGTATTACAGACCAACTATTTACAATTAAGCAAAAGGAAATAACAATAAGGCAAGAGATAATGATAATGAGGCAAAGAACATTGATAACAAATATATTTTTAAGTGTAACTGCTACTGATAAAATGTACAAGTATTGTAGACCATTATTTACAACTAGACAAAGGGAAATAACAATAAGGTAATGGGGAATAACAATTGGACAAAGGGTGTTCACAATTTATCTAATTTTTAGTGTAACAAAATACTAATAAAATGCACGTGAGTGTTGCAGACCAACTATTTACAATTAGGTAAAGGTTAATAATAATAAGGCAAGGGGAAATTACTACTTCATGTTCATTCATTGACAACAAGGCTTACATCATTATTTACAAGTTAATGTACAAGATATAGTATAGTTTTAGAAACATCTTCCATGTCATTACATAATATTCACAACCCATTCTAAAAAAACTATATGGATTGCATGGATATTTACAAACTCTATTTGAATCTAATAACATTTACAAAAAATACCATATGCATTTACAAAAAAAAAATACCAACTACATAAATAATAAAATTCACATCTCTAGCAAATTAGCATAGATTAGGGTTCTTTCAAGCCTTGAAAGTATGACTGGTCTCATGACATCTTCTACGATGATAAACTTTCTTGTTTTGAAATTGAGATTCTTATCCTAAGCCTTCCTAAAGGCCTTCTAGTCTTTAGTGATTGCAAGAATATTTGGGTTAATATATTCGTGAATGTTAATGCACCTAGACATGGATATCATGTGTAAATACTAGCATCACGCATTCCCACTTTCTTCACTTGCTTTCATATCCTATAATTAATTATAATATTCTTTTCAACTCTTCATATGTTATCCATTCCTTTTATTGTTCTTGTTCTTACACTCCCTTTACATATTTCATAACAAATCTATCAGCTCAACTAGCATCACACACAACATATTAACAACACATTTTACCAACTTACGCTTAGGCTATTAATAACACATCTTATCATTTCATAACAAATTTATCAGTTTAACCTACACCACACACAACATATTAACAATTACCTATAGCATATTGATAACTTATGCTTAGGCTCTTAACAACACATCTTGTCATTTTATAATAGATTTATCAATTCAACCTGAACCACATAGAACATACTGACAATTATCCATAGCATATTGACAACTTATACTTATGCTATTAATAGCACATCTAACCATTTCATAACAAATTTATCAACTCAACCAAGTAATACCATAATCTCGAATATACCATTATAAATGCAAGGCCTGTGACTGCTCACTATAGATATACCACATAAAGAGAAAAAGAAAGATTGCCTAAACTAATATACTCATAGAGAGAGAGAGAGAGACAACCCACATGGCTTTATTCGATCAACAAATAATAAAAGACTAATTAAATTATTAGCAAAAAACACATGAAAACAAATATCATCATTTACCTAATTCGGTATGGTCACAGTAACACCAAAACTGAAGGTTGAAGCCGAGCTTTTCTTACTTGACGAAATTTTAAAGTTGCAAACACCAAATGCATTTAAAAGATCAAAGATGCAGCAATATGGGATAGGAAAATAATAGTAGGTTCCCATTTTAGTTACATAATGACCCTACTTGGCTCACTTTTTTTAAGACGATTGTGAAAGCTCAACTTATTACCTCCACTGCACGAAAATGTCTTCTCTTTCTTCATTCTTTCCTTTTGATTCAGTCAAGGCACATGAATAACTTTACTTATTGAATTACTCACACTAAAGGACCAAGGAACTATAGAATATTTTCTCCATTTGTTGGAACTTGGCTATATTTATATTTGCTCTATAGGACTCAAGTGTGATTTTCCCATATTAATAACCCACGAACTAGGGCTACACATAGGTTGGGTCAGCCAAGCATCAACATAGCCTTATCTCAACTTTTTAGCTAGATAAGTTATGTGTATGCACACTTGCACGTGTGTTGTGGCATTACAAATTATATTATTTGTAAGCTATAGACAAAAAGTGCTTAAAAAGCAATTCAAATTGATTAAATTGAATTAAATTGACATAAACTAATCAAAATTGATAATAAATAAGGATTGGTTTAGTTTTTCTTTTGATAAAACTGGTCAATTTGATTAGAGTTAGGTTTTTATTTTTTAAAACTTGAGTCAAATTGAACCTCGTCTTATTATATTTATTATAAACATTTTTATAAATTTGCCTAATTAGTTATATGTAAAGCATTAGTAAAAGTTGTTGCAATTAGTTATATGTTATTTATAATTATTTATTATAACATTTAATTTTATAATCAAGTGTTTTAAATATACTAATTAATTGTTGGAAAAATATTCCTTTATGTTAAAGAGAATTTTTCATTGTAAATAGTAATTTATGAATAGATAAATTTTTTTCAATAGTGAATATATTGATGATTATAAATAATATCTCACAAGGAAAGTTTAAACATAATCCAAATCGAAATCAAGTCAAATCCAACCAATTAGAAAGAAAAATAGGATAGGTCTCAAATTTTAGTGCATCAAATAGTTTGGTTTTTTTTTTTTTTTTTAAACCAAACTTGTGAACGCCTTTAAACAAAGTAAGTCATGAGCTTCATATAAATACATAGAACCCATTCTATTTATTAAATTCAATATATCAATACACAATAATAATAAAAATAATCTACATTACACTGTATTATTTAGAAGTTATAAATCATAGAGCTTCGCGTGTTTGGTATATGAAAAAAATGCTTTCTAAAAAGAAAATGCGAAATGCACATATTCTATTTTCTTTTTAGAAACATTTTCTTTTTCCTTTTTTAAAGAACACTTTTTTTTTTTTATCTTTTGCATTGTGATTGAGATCTTTCCTCACCAAAAAAATCTTCTCGACTTATGATTTGCCCTTAAAAAATAAGTTCCAGTTTTAGATGTATGAAATAAGCATAACTGCAATCAAAATGCCTACATGATCTAATTGTAGGTTTCCTCCGCAAAGTGCTTCTGAAAGTTTATTCTTGAAAAGTTTACCCAGCACCATAGTTATACTGAATTTAAAAATAAAAACAGTCAAATCAGAATCGTGGCTGTTACTTTTACCTATTCACTATCAAGTGCCTGACTTACAGAACAAAATTCACACTTTACAAAGACTGGACAACCACATTGTATGACACAGCAATCAAGACTCAGGCATTTGCCTACTGAAGTAATTCAATTCACCAAATTTACAGGAAAAAACTTCAATAGGTACAAAGAATGAGCAAACAACCTTGTATAAAACAGCAAAACAGCGACCAAAATTCAGGCTTTTTCCAGTGGCTGTACCTTTACACTAAGTAATGAGTTAGTCAGTCACAATTCCTTTACAAAGTTTCAAACACTTTCAGGGAGAAGCAGTTGTTCAAGCTCCTCTTTGCGCCTTCGCAACTCCTGGAAACGTGTAACTTCTCTATTAAGAGCAATGCTATTATAAAACTGTCCAAATTCTATCAATGCAATTAAGACTGGAGACTTGAAACTAGTCCATGCCATTGATCTTTGTGCCTAATTTCCACGGAAGATGATGGACTTGAAAGGAACATCAATCCACAAACAAGGGCAGAGATTCTTGCAGCATGAGTGACTATAAGCATTTAACGGGAAAAAGTGCAAGCATACCATTTTTACAGTTTTGCCTTTTTTCAAATGCAGCATGATTATGTAACCAACTATCCACGCATTCCAGGATTAAGAAAATTCCAAGAGTAAATACGGAGTGATCAAATACGTCAGTTTTCAGTTTCCAGGCTTGAATGCAATGTAACAAAGGGAAATTTAAGAGCTTTCGAACCTCTAGTTCATTAGAATCACTAATTTGTGGGAGTGCAAGATGTTTATTAGGATCTTCCATGTGTAGGGATGACAGACCGTTAGAAATACAGGCGCATAAACAGAAATCAATATAAGAATATGTCATAACACTGCAGGGTAACAGCCTACCTCAAGATCCTTGATTGCTTGCTCTCTGGTGATTTCCTGCTGCTGGCGAGTACGCTTCAGAAAACCAATGCATAGTATTCCCTTGAATTAGGATGACAAAGTAAGCAAGGTAAGAACATCTGTTTAACAAGATAACATCGACTAATTTTGCTGACTCACACAATGTGTAAGGTATATAATTTTCTCATTTAAAAAAAAAAAAACTTACATACGCATTAACTGTTAAGTATAATATAAACCATATTCTTTTCAGTGGTAAAATGGCAGGTATCAACAAAAAACTTCAAATGCAAAAAGAACCAAATCATGCACACACTAGCCACTTGAGGCTAATTCATGTGATAAGAGTAGAATGGGATGTGGATAGAGGTTAAAGGTTGAACTTAAAACCCTCCTGATGTAACCTCTTAAAAAAAAACTCATGCCCGCACTCTTGACCTAATAGTTTGCTGTCTACAAAAATCTTACCGAGACAACATAAACCACACCACAAGCAAGAAGCAGATAGCATGATATATTCTGAAGAAGAACAAGATCCTTCATCTCCCCAAGATAGTCAGGGAAAGCCCTTGTCATTACTGCAACACTGCAGAAAGTAAACCGTGTTTCAGGAACCAAACAAGCCATATGTGTCTTGATATTAACATAATTAGCTCCTGTTGATTGCTCAGTCTCGTAACATTTCCAAATTCAAACAATATATAAATAATAATAAACTATATGGCTCATTAATATCAGCATTTATCAGTGACCAAACCTAAATAATACGTAAAGTCTGCCAATTACCCCAGATTGAATTTACGAACTCAACATGTTCAATACTAACATAAGTTTATAATTTATACATTACTATTTAAGGTGTCACTGGTCAAGGCAGATGTAGATAAGCTCATTAAAAGAAGAATATAGTGGAAGGAATAACCGAAAGTAAAGCGGAGACATACAAAATCTGCAGCATACCCCTGCCAACCCAGTATCCCAAAACCTGTAAAATACATCATAATTTACGTAGACATTAGAAACAATACTAAAGTGACAACAGCAAGGAGAAACTCAAATCTAATCCACACCGTTATAATGATCGTTATTGAGACATAATGAGTAATGACCAAATTACTCAGGAAGATGACAAATTAAACTGTAACATCAAAAAAACGAACCTGCCAGAACTTGGTTATGAAACTCCATTCCGTTTCGGCCAGAACCACAATAAAAGCTATCAACACAGCGTAACAACGGAATATGCCATCAAAAACCTAATACCCCACATAAAACGAGAAATAAACATCGAAGGAAAAAAAAAAAAAAGATGAAGCAAAATGGAGTTTATTGACGGTGATGCGAATTTAGACAAAGGAAAGCAAGAAAAAGCAAGATACATCAGATCTGTTCTGGAAGGAGCGCACAGCAGAGAGGATATTGACAGCGATACAAAGGATCGCAGCCAAACCGGTCAATAAGCTGAAGCATCTACACGCTACCAAGAAAGGGTCCGGTCTGGCTCTGACCCGGGTGCTTGACGAAGCTACAGGAACGTTCCCTTCCTCGCCGTTTCTAGGCATTTTCTTGAGCTTTCTCAGATGAAACAAGATATGCTAATTAATTTCCGATTCGCCAAACAAATCTTTCTCACATTTTCTCCAGCTCTCCAAGAAAATTCTCTTTGCAACCGGTTATAGAGTTCTTGACAGAGATAACAGATTCTCCGAGGCCGAATTCTTCACCTGCCATTCAAGGCAATGAACACCGAATGGGGAAGTGACACGTGGTGATTATATGCTGAGTACCTTAGCGACTTCTTTTTTTTTTTTCGTAAATAAAAATTTGAAGGTGGCCTTGAACGAAGGCCATATAAAGCAAGTCCAATTGACTCTGTAAAGCCCAGACCCATAACTTGATTCCTTGACATTATCATTTGGGCTAGTTGAAATCAAATTTCATATTTTTCCCCCAAATATTGGACTCTTCAAGTTTTAAAACAAGATGAAAATCAACTCAAAATCAAGTTTTTAGAATTAATTATAATTTTTCAAAGTTGATCCAGAAATTATGGAATTTATCAAATAAATAAAAAAATAACAAAGAGACTTTTTGAAAATTATGATTTTTAGTGGTTCTTGATAAAGTCTATAAGTTATAATAACTTCATAAATGGTATAAAAGTATAGGAATGAGTCCTTAGAAATTTATTTCCAAATTCTTGATGTTTAATTACAGTAGATGAATAGACTCATTCTGTACACGCTATTATTAATAATAGGGAGAATGACAATTAGGTCCTAATAATTTTTATTGATTCAAACAAATGTAAAATAAAAAAAAATTAGTTCAAGAAAAAAACATTAAGTTTCAAATAAGATGTATTTGGAAAATTTGGGTGAAGAATCCTGTATTGGAGAATTGAGAATTTTGGCAAAGATTGTAAATGACGTGCAATTAAATTGATTAGAAAGGATTATTGAAGATTTTGACTTGGGATAGTTGATAGGAATTTGATTAGACTGACTAGATTCTAATCTTGGGAAGTTGGGAGCTTTTAGGGTCAATAATATGAATCTATTAATTGTTTGAGATTATTATTAATGAGTTTTATTATCATTTAATATGTTGATTAATTATTGACTTGCAACGTTTGGCACATGTTGAAAGTGAGTTGTTTTAGGGTCCAATTCATTGTTCTACATTTAACATTCAAAAAGTTTTTTTTTCACATTCAAAAAGCCCAATGTTGTTTGGGTATTACAATTTTACTTGAGCCAACTATTGGAAAGCATATCTAAATTGGACCTGAAAGTGGATCCTAAAACGTGTGATTTCTGAGACCACATTCAACTTTTTGAGTGATGTTGCATTATTTCTTTGTTCAAATGCTTTGGTCTCGCGAAAAAGGGCAAAAAAAAAAAAAAAATTGAAAATAAGCATTGATTAATAAATAACTTATGTCACATCTGTTATTAGATAATTAAGAAAAAAGTGACTTAGTCCAATTAATTATGTTAATTTTCAATATTAATGTACATCAAACTATTTATATAATTTTAATTCAATATATCTAACTTTATATTTTTTATTCTTATTTTTTAATATATGAAATTTTATGTTATTTTAAATTTTTATTACATATACTTTTCAAACATTTTAAATATGTATTTATTTGTATAACAAAAATTATAAATCATAACAGTAAATATTCTTTTTGGTAAATTTTACATTTAAAGGCACTTTTCATAATATACAATTCAAACAACTTTTAATTTACTAAACTATTTTTTAAAATATATTCAAATACAAATTTTATTATAATAACTAACTTCTATCAAAATTAAATTTTGTCAAATAAACTCTTAACAAATTAATTTTTGGCCAATAAAAAACTGAACACGTGCTTAATTTTGACAAGAGGTAAAAACTTTCTAGCTTTTGAGAAATAATTGTTGGTAATTACTGTAATTCTTTCAAGCATGCTAGTGGTATTCGAACAAATATGTTTTATTCTTTTTAGACATACTTGATTGTTTTGGAAATTTGGTTGCTTGATGTGATGCACTTGTGGGAGGCAAAGAAGGACTTTGTTAATGGTGGATTTATGGGGTTGTTAAATTGTTTTATTTGTTGCCACGTGGTACGTCATCCCTTGGTGCATAGTGGATGAATTTTGGGAGTACCTTTTCCTTTGACATTGTACAACACAAGGGGCACTTCTTTTCAAGGACAAGAGTTTAGATCTGTAGGCTATAGACTTTTGGTCGATTATGTCCCCAAACTAAAACTCCAGCCAGCATGATTAGTCGTAAAGGTGGAAGGGGGCATGAGGAAAGGTCATAGTCATGTATTCTCATTTATTACCTTTTTTACCATTTTCCATGTGAGGATTGGGGTAGATCATAGAGGAAGGCAAAAGAAAATTGAGCCTATTGGACTCGGCACATGTCTTGTTGTTTTGTTATTTGCCATGATCCAGTATAATAAATTTTAACCTTTGTACTGGGATTTAGCCAACTTGACAACTTCTATGACTATTTTGATTTGAATTCTTTTTTTGAAGGATCTAACTAATTTATTTTGTGAAGTGGGCCGAACTTATTTAGAATCAATGTAATATTTAAATATTTTGTTGTGTTATGATGAGCTTATTTATGGTAGTTGTTTGGGGTTCAAATGCCTTGAGTCAAATGGCTGGATTATCTTGGGACCCCAATGATAATATTTGACAAGTTTATTTTAGGAAAAAAAAATATAAGTTTTATATAGCAAATTTATTTACAAATAAGTTTTATAAAATTTAAAAATCATAGCTAGGCCTCTTGAAATTTGAGTGTAATTTAAAATTAGGATAATATTATCCTTACTTGTAACGCATGATCAATTTAATTATTAGATGTGTGAAATTATAATTGAAACAAGTTGAAGTGATAGTTATAAATTACTGATAAAATAATTATAAATAATTATTGTTAAACTTTGTTAGTAATGCATGATCAAATTTAATTATTAAATATGTGAATTTACAATTGCAAAATATTAAAATAATAGTTATAAATTATTAATGAGGTAGCTATAAACAATGGGTATTAAATTTTGTTAGTAATACATAATTGATGTAACTATTAAATATTTAAAGTTATAATTATAAAACGTTAAAATGATAGCTGTAAATTACTGATTAAGTAGTTGTACACAATTAGTATTAAAGTTATAGTTTAATTATTGGATATATAAAATTATAGTTATAAAAAGTTGAAGTGAATAGTTATAAATTACTGAAAAAATAGTTGTAAATTACTAAATTGATATAATATATTTTTAATAGAGGTATTATTATTTTTGTACCTAAATTTCAAATTATACTTATATCTCAAGAGACCTTGTTGTAATTTTTAAATTTTACAGGATTTATTTATAAATAAGTCTACTTCATGAGACTTATACATAATTTTCTTGTTATTTTATTTAATTATAGTATAAAAATGTTTGTAAACCAAGAGGGCAAAAGTGCAATAGAACCAAAATCAAATGATGCAATGAGAACCTTATATTAAACACAAGCCCAATGCTTGGCCAGTTGATTCTTTGATAATTAATTGCCAAGTTTCTCATCTCATCTTTCTTTTCTGTTGCCTTTTTTGTTGTTGCCACGTCACCTTTAAGATTGTTTTTTCAATATTCAACATACAATTTGAATGAAAGAACACTATTGTCGTTGTTTCATTGCAATTAACAAAAGATAATATGTATTTCATAGGCTGCTACATTTTAAAATATTTGCTTAGATAAATTAGTGGTTAATTAAGAAAAACCTTTGTTTCATAAGGAATCACATTGTAGTCAAAAACTTCAAATAGAATGTGTGTGTGTCATGAGTCTCACAAATGGTGTGGAGTTTATAAGTGTGAGGAGTTCTCCTACTCAATAGGCTAGTTTTTTAAAATAAATTCTCCCTTTAAACTTGTACTTATTATATTGATGCTTCTATTGAGAGGCCATTGTCATGAAAAGGATTATCCAAGAAGGGTTCTGACTAACAAAAGGCTAAGTGAATTACTATGGAGTAGAGCCACTGCGAACATTGACTTTCAACAAGGTGACATTGTTATGAGTCTCACATTGGGGAGTCTCATAAGTGTTGTGAGGTTTATAAGTGTGAGGGATTGTCTCACTCAATAGGTTAGTTTTTTTAGGATGAATTCTTTCTTTTAGCTTGTGTTGGTTACAATATATTTGCAAAGAAGGTGAAATATATTCAGATCAACATAACTGTACAAAATCAGGTCAAATAAAACACATTGATCTCATACAAGTAAAGCCCATTACTTTGAAATAGCTCTTAAGCGAAAATGAAACTTCCATCATAAGATGCGTTGTTGCTTGAAAAATTAGTGAGCATAATTTAGTGGTGTGTAATAAGTGGATAATTTACCTCTATTTTATATGAATTTTTGTCCTTAAATTAACTAAACAATTCACAAAATAGAGTTAAATAAGGATAAAATATCTCACTTGTCTATTTTGTGTTAATTGTAAAGAAAAGAGGTAAAAATGACAAAAATTGGGCTAAAAACAAGAAAGGCCCAAAAACCAAGCCCAATAGCATCCCATTTGCAGACACAACCAACAAAGGAGGCCACAGGCCACGGGTACAAATAGACGAGAAGGCCTGTTATGTCTGTCAATGTCCGTCGCTGGACCTAGTATCAAGAAAAGGATAAGTGTTTGAGGAAGTAAGCCTTGCAAGGAGCTGATCTTTCTGTTTGTAGTAGGTTGTGGACGAAAAACTATGGAGATAAATGTTTATATTTTACTCTTCTATTAATGTTTTTAAGTTATCGGCAATCATTGAGATGATTTGTTCATTTAGATGATGCTCCAAAAGGCTAGTTTGAGTATAAAATTTGGATAAAATAGTATAAGATCTTAAAGTTTGTATGATGAATGGTTGTCTTTGTTAGTAAGATAAAGATATATTCCTTTGATTTTATTTATAGGGTAGAGAGAGTAGAAAAATTAAGTTTTATTTATAAGACACTTGCCAATTCTCAATGTTCCTCTTTATATTTTTTTCTTTATTAAATGTTTTGAATAAAAATATCAGTAATAAAATTTAAGAATATTTATTAAGGTAAAGGTGGAAACTTATTAAATTTTAAAATAAAAATAATAAAGTTTAAAGTTTTTCTTGATTTTGAAAAAATATGTTGGAAGTGATTTATAAATAGGATCAGGAAGAGTATTTATTCACCTTGCATAACTACATTAGAGTTGGAGCTTAAAATTAGGTTTTATCAATTATATAACAAGATATTGACCAATTAATTAAATTGAACAATTGTTCAACTCTAGTTTAGCATACTTGTTTTCATAAAAAAAAAAATTTTATGAGAGGAGGTAATTTAAATACTATGAAATACAATAAAGATAAATAATCTTAAGTTTAAGTTTGTACTTAAAGTCTAAAAACCATTTGCCTTTCTTTATTTTCTAGTTTTAACATAAGTTTCAAAATCAAACTTGTTCATTTAATTATATTTCGCTCAACTTAATTGAATTTGTATAGCCTTTTGCTTGATAACTTTTTTTAAACAAATTTTTGTGAGGACGATACTCTACTTATCCTGTATTACTTGTTATGACTTATGCACTTGCGGAGCACAACAATACCTGCTTCGAGACACTGATTGAAGGGGAATTATTAAAAAGGGTGCTCTCGAAGCATTGGCAATGTAACTTACTACATCTACATGTAGAATCATGAGCAATGACGGTTGAATAATTTGGCAAATTAAAATGGACGTTGATTGCAGCATGGCTGTACATTATCTACTCGCTCAAGCGAATGCTTCGATCAATGCTAATAGCAGACTCCTTAATCAGATTCGTTCTCTCTTGGGTAAAGTCAGAGTGGCTCACATTTATCGTGAAGGAAATAAGTGCGCAGATTTCTTGACATCATTTGCATTGGCTATGGATACTGGTTTATACATTTCTTGACATCATACGCTTTTGCAGGAGGATGCCCTGGGTACTGGTCAGCTTAATGTTTCTTTTTACCATTTGTATCCAAAAAAAAAAAAAGAAAAAGAAATACGTTATTTATGTAAGTTAATTAACCATGTATGGCTAGAGGTGAGTCCGATTATACTACTCCGTTTTTGAACATAAGAGAAACTATATATCATGTATTTTTTATTTTTATTTATAAGCAAAAAGGAAAACATAACTTTTGATCCTGCATTTTGCTTGTGTTTTGCTATAAGTCCTTGTACTTTTATTTAGGTATTCTATGTCCCTGCATTTTTATTTTTTTGTATTTTAAGTCCCTTTAATGTCCCTACACTTTGTTCATTTAGGGATTTAGAACACCAAAAAATAAAAGTATAGGGACCTAAAGCATAAAAAAAAAAGTGTAGGAGCCTGAGCAAAACACAAATAAAGTGTAGGGATCAAAAGTTTGATTAATGTCGAAACATAGGGCAATGCCCTTACACAGGTATTATACTGTTGAACATGTAACGATGTGAAATGGAATGGTGCTTGTCGTAGTAATGCATAATAAAATTTGAGAATTTTAATTTCATCTGTAACGGCATTTATTGGATTACAAGAATGCTGAATGCAAGGGTAAACCTAAAATTTTTGTTAAGAGGGGCCGAGATGACAAAATATATATGATAATTAAAAAAAAGTGAAATATATATATACATACATATATATATATATATATATGTATCACTGACATAATATAAATAGTTCAACATATATATTTATATTTAATTTTATACATGTATAACTATATATATATATATAGTTTTGCTTATCGATTTTTTAAGGTATAAAAAGCATTATTTATTATGTCTATGATAAATTTTTAGCAATTTCCTTCTCAACATGAATTATCATTAACTTGGTGAAAATTTTACCATCCCTATGAGCATTAAATGATATAAATACATCATTGAAATTTAAAATTCTGCTCAATGTAATAAGCTATGATACTTGCTTATTGAATTTACAATTAATTTTTTCAATTGATAATTGTAGTAAACAAATATATCAATACATTAATAATGCTCAATTGTCATAAAATCTTTATGTCAATAAGATCAAGTTATATTAGAGTAAAAACCATTCATATCATAAATTTTAATAGCTTAATTATTTTTAAAAAAGTAATTTTTTTAGAAGAACATCTTCACCAAACGTGATAGATAGATAGATGTCAAGCACATAAATATTTTATGATAGATATTGATAACCTATTAAAATTAATGCTAATTCAGTGCATTTTCCTACACTTTATGTGCTAAATTAGATCAATTATGAATATTTTGGGTTAAATATAAGAAAATTAGCATCATTTCAAATTGACATAAAAAATAGAGTTTATTGAGAATTTTGCAAAGACGCTGACTTTGATTTTAAACTTTAAAAGATCTCATAACCTTATTTATTGTTTTAGGTGATTTTTGTTAGATATTTTTAAAGAAATAAAGCCAAACAATGATTGAAGATGCATGTGGAAGCAGAATAGCAGAAAAATGGAAGTCAAAACAAAAGATTAGAGACTTTGTGTCATGTGCCGTGGCACATGCACAGTGCGCCGTGGCATGTGACATAGAGACCGGAGTCCTGAAGATGCATGTGCGCCGTGGCGCACTGTCAACATGCCACGGTGCAAATCCACATTTTGCCACATGAGTCGCGGTGCAATGGCAACACGCCGCAACGCATGGCTTTAATTTTGCTGTGCATTTTGAGCTTCAAAATGAAAAAATTAAGGTAGAAAAAGTATAAACGTGCCTGCAGAAAGGGGAGCACGATTTGGAGAGATTCTTGGAGGTTTGCTCTGCTAGGGTTTGGGGTTTTTGAAGGAGATTTGGCCAAGAATTGACGATTTGAAGAGATTCAAGTGGATTTCTTTTGGTTTTTTCTTCTTCTCTTCCCTTTTCTCTCTTTGTTTCTGATATGGATGCTATATATTGTAATATTTATGGCTCTTTTCTGAACATGAGTAGCTAGTTTCCTTGTTCTAGGATTATTTAAACCCTTTGTATGGATTAATACTTGAATATTCCTCTCTTTTGGTAGTTAATGATATATATGTGTTTATTTTATCCTATACTTAATGCTTTTAAGTGCTTGATCACCATTTATATTACTTTGTTCACTTGAGTTGTGCTTGAGAGAGCTAATTTAGGTGTAGAACTCGGATTAAATAGTTTTGGACTTGAAATTTTACATAGATAAATGGATGGTTATGTTGGTAAAATAGAGATATTTTATTAACCCTTTATAGTCTCATTAAGATTGGTGTTTAAAATTTGTTCGCACTAATTATTTTTAAGGGATTGTAAAATTTTAGTATTTTCAAATATACTTGATTTTGACTTGAGAAAGCTTCTTCAAGTGAATTAGAATTTTAAGACTAACACTTATTTTCATTAAAAATATATTAGAGAGGAATTAATTTAAGTGCTATGAAATACAAAGGGGAGAGATAATCCTAGTTCCTCATCTCCAAAAGTCAAAGTTTTGACAAGTTTTAATTGCTTTAAAATTATTTTAATGAGATTTACTTTCACATAAAAAGAAATACTTTCAAGTTGGCTCAACCTATCTCAAAGCTTAATAGTGAACTTCAACCCTCATTTGCCTAAAATTCTTGTGGGAACGATAACTCTAGAATATTCTACACTTGTGACGACCCGTATGCTTGTGGTAACGCTAGACGGCGAACAGATATCATAAAAATTTTATGATAGATATCAAGCATATAGCATTTAATATATCTTGATATTTTTGTTGCAATGCTTAACAAAGTTTGTTAATAATAATTTTCACAATTTCTTTCATTAAATATAAAATGAAAGCAAAATAAAATGATATCAATACTTTAAGAGTATGTATAACATTATCTTATTGAAAATGAGTAAATTCTATGATAACCATATCTTCAAGCTATTGGAATAGTTTCTCTATACATATGTAAAAGATTATATATAGAATTAAAATAAAAATTTCATCTAGTGTTTCATAATTTCTATAACGTGTCAATTTAGGGGAGCCGGAAATATATAACCTCTAAATTTTACTAAGAAAAAATTAAAAAGTTGGGAGAGCTGTGGCCCTGTCGGTCCCCTGTCTCCACCCCTAGTTGACTGCATTCCATTATTATAAAATCCATGACTTATTCAAACGAGTTGACAAGTTTATATTTTATTTAATAATTGAATTGACTATTGACACAGTTAATTTCATTAGTGTTGATTTGGTCAAACTCGTGTTGACTTCTCAACAATAGGGTGTCAAGCAATTTTAGTGTAATGCATTATGCATCTGCAACAATTAATTCTTATTTTGTTTATATACCCTGATAAAAGGACTGAATGATATCGATTAATATCTTTTAACAAAATATGTTTTTCTTTGAACTAGCAATAACTTGGATTAATATTTCCTTGAGGACAAGTTGGTTAAGTTTCATTGCTTTTTTCCTGAACTAACAATAACTCGGATATCCTAACAAGAAAAGTAATTAACAATATGTTTTTCAAATTAAATTATTACCAATATATAAATATTTTAAAAAAATATCATAAAAGTAAATTTTGTGTACATTTATTATTTAATATTTTTATGTCAGGGTCAAGTTTGCTAGTGTGGTGCTTTGGAGTATCCTGGAAGAAACTTAATGAAAACTGTATGAATACAAAATAAAAACTTAATTTTCAGAAGAAGACACACTTCTCATGATGAAACAGTGTAACCCAGATAACAATATGGACACAAATAAATGTCGTTGCTCAATAAATTAAAATGTGTTTGCCACGAGAGGAGTAATAAAATTGCGTGTCTAGACCAGACGTGATTAGCCTTTGAAGTTTGATGTGTATTAGCCTCTATCATCATATTTTCCGGATAATTCTTCTTCCTCACGCCATCATCTTTGTTGATGATACTATTATTAATTTTATTAGAAATTGTATTTTGGGCCTTAGGTTATATCTATGATTGGTTGTGATATTCTAAATAAGATCAAAATACTAATACAAGTATGATGTTGATAAAAAAAATCAATTGCAAAGAAGTATAACAAGAAAGTACTTGTTGGGTAAAAAAAGATAACAAGAAAATACTGCATTATTTATCTGGTTTGCTTTTTTGGGTCACGAAAGTGAGCTTTGAGATAACTTGTTAATAAGTAAGTGACTGCGCGAAAATGAGAGACCCAATGAGAAAGTTTATGAGTCAATTTATTATATATTATTATTTATTAAATTTATTTCTACCCAATGTGAGATTTTTCATATCAGCACAAGTCCACTGGATATCCTAACAATAAGATATTAGGATCAGTTTTTTAAATTAATCATTTTTTTAAAAATTGAAATAGATTTTTTTGCCCTTAATCTTAATTGCTAAAGTTTATTTAAAAAGAAGAAAACAATTGTTGGTCTTTGTATTTTTAGTATATTTTGGTATTAGTTTTTATGCTTTTTTCCCTATTGCTCTAAGTCTCTTAAGTTTCATTTATCTACAACATTAGTTTTTGTAGTTATTGACGAAGTTAAATCTATTAATATGTACATAATTCTGTTAATTTTTATTTCTACGTTAGTAAAATTATAATGAGTTGGACATTGTATATTGACCTTTCTACATATCCATCTTAATTGTTATATCTTCTTCTTTCTAAAGCTTCATTCATCATTGTGCATTAACTAAAGATTCTGATGTAATGTCTTGCTTTTCCCCCCCTTTTACTCATTTTTTATACAACTTAACAAAATTTTAACAAGTCAATATAAAAAAAAAACAATTTATGTACAGCTAGCCACTAGTAAATCCTTATAGTTATAAATAAAAAAATAAATCAATTTTTTATAAGATTGAGAACAAATAATTTTTTTAAAAGATTAAAGGGAAAATTTGCTCCAAATGTTTTCAGCTAAGTGCAGTTGGTATCTTTCTGGAGGTTTAAAAAAATGGCGCAATGTCATTCTATAGTAATGTTTGACTAACATTGATCGTTATTTTGAGTATGAAGTTTGTTTAAAGAAGTAATTGGTATCTTAAACTTTTAATTGATCCAATATTTTTGGGTTATCAAATTTCAAATCAAAAGAAGGATCCAACAAAACTTGTTATAATTCAAAATTAGAAGAATTATATTAAATACCTCTAAGTCAAAATTCAGGCTAGTTTATGTTGCCTATAGCCAGGCATGAACAAATTTGTTTTTAAGCCTGTGCAAACCGAGAACTACTCTTGGGCAAAATAAGAGAAAGTCTATGAAGAGTTCTTTGAGTAGAGTTGATTTTGTGTCGAAACAACTGTAGCTAAGACCTTATGTCAAAATCCATAAACATGAACCATTTTTAACAATAATAATAGGTTGTTAGATTTTTCTTCTGATTTGAACAGTGATAACCAAAATCATTTGCTAATAAAAAATTTACAATACTAATTGCTTCTTCAGAAAAACTTTCACGGCAAAGTTGCTCTTAAATCCCAATTAGAATTTTTAACTAATGGTAAATGTTAGTCAAACATTACTACATGGCACAATTGCACCATTTTTGAAACTTTCAAGATAATATTGTGCCAACCAAAAATATATCAATTGTATCAGGTGAAAAACTTGGAAGACAAATTTTTCCTTTAACTTTTTTTTTAAATATAGATAATACATGCTAAAAGCATTCTACCAATGAATAGAAGGAAATATAACGATACTCACCGTTTAATTTCGAGGTAAATAATGATATGCTCGACTTTTATGTCGAAATGAAAGTGACAATTAATTTGACATAATTGACATAAATAAATATCAATCAAATGTTTAGTAAAGTCTGTTAGGCTTGACTTGGGAGCTTACAGCTGCGGCCCGTGAGAGTGGCTTTGTCTCGGCATCAAGAAAGTTTGTCAATATCACATTGCCCCAAATTTCAAAATAATTTTCATCTTCGATATTTTTTGATTTTTTTTTCAAGAATATTCGCCTTCTTTTTTTTGAAATATAAAATGATCTCATTTAAAAATTTTGGGATGATGAAGCTTTTAGTGTTTAAATTTGTTTTAGTTATCAATTTGATCTTTTAAATTTAAATTTTATTAATTTAGTCTCTTAAATTTTTCTCAATTATCAATTTAATTTTTATTGTTTAACTTTATTCATGTCAGTAAATATTAAATATACTGACATGGATTAGGGAATATTGATGGTAGCCTTGAAAATTAATAAAAAAATGTCATTATATTTAGGTAGAAGAAAACATACTCAGAAATTCTTAAAAACAAAACAACAAAACACTAATAAGAGATTAAATTGATAAAAATTAAATTGATTTGAGTTTGAGGGCTAATTTGTTCTCATTTAGTTCCATTTACATATGGCAAGTCATCAATATACTTTATATATTATATTAATTTAACAGTTAATTTGTGTTTTAAAACTAAAATGACTAATATGATAATTTTAAAAAACTTAAGGGACCACATGATAATTAAGGAAAATTTAAGGGACTGAAATTTCATTTTCCCATTTTCACAGAGAATTGTCAGTCAATCCGACAATAAAATTAATTAACAATAATTTTTTAAAATTAAATTATTACCAATATATAAATATTTTGAAAAAAATATCATAAAAGTAAATTCTCTTTCATTTAGGTACACATAACTCATGGTGTGAACATGTATAATCCGCGTAGAAGGGGAAAAAAGAAAAAGGACATTTAACGTGGACAAGAAAAATTATAAAGTTTGTTTCCTGAAAGAACATGCAAGAAAGAACATTTAATGCTGTCTTCTCTCTTCCTTGCAGGATTGGATCCTTTGGAACACACAAAATGACTTGGAGGATCAAACACGAGAAGAACTTGATGGCAAAGACGTGCTTTTCACTCTTGTGTTAGAATATTTGAAAGGAAAGATGTGAAGCAATCTATTCGGAAGAAGACTCTCAATATCAGAGACATAGCCTCTCTTTGTATTCATGACATAATTAATGACATCAACCTTCAATCCAGACTTGGTTACATGTCTTGAGATTATAATAGATCCCAAGCAAAATGGTTTTTACTAAGCCTTGGATAGGTTAGATTTGATATTGATGGATCAATTGACGTCCATGATGCTACCATTTGTGGAGGCTTACTCATAATAACCAAGGAAATTAGATTATAGGTTTCTCTAAATATCTTGATTATTATCTTAGCACTATTGCTGAACTTTTGACCATTATATTCTTGAAGGCCTTATCCTTTGTTAGAATAGCAAATTCACCAAGGTCAATATCTACTTAGATTTCCTTGAAGCTCTCTTGCTTATTTAACACGATTATACCTAGGACTATCCTCTCTCTGATACTATCAAAGATTATAAATCTTACCATGAGAAACTGCATAATAACTTTCAATTGTATTTTTTGAGAATCAAATAAATATAATAATTGGCTTGCTCATCAGGTTTCGAGCACAAATTTTCACTCTACAATTTTTGTTAACCCACTTGTAAGATGTGGGAGTCTTTTTAAGCTATGATATGACTTAATTATTGTACTTTGCACCGTTTATCGTGGCCTTTTTATTAAAAAAAATTGCCAGTCCTTTTTTTTTTTGGGAATAACATGACCAAGGTTAAAATCATAGAAGAGGAAATACAAAATTAGTTAAGGTCGAAAAGCAAAAATTCCCTGCTCTCTAAAAGAGAATAATTTAAGATAGCAGTATCCCGACTATTAAGGACTGTTTGGTAAGCAAGTCCGTCTGCATAATTGTTTGCTTTTTCTAAAGGTGTTGGTCAATCAAGAGTGACAGTCCAATCCTTCATGATAATTAAGGTCTCTAAAGATGTTTGCTTTTCCATAACATTATATTCTTTCCGGCACACATGGATACATTATAGACACTGAAGATAGGAAAATGTGATATGGTACATCATATATAGCAAAATTTTCATAATCTGGCATTAAGTTCATATATATAATTAGATATATTTGGTGCGTGCGGCGTATAATTAAAGTTATTCTTTTGTAAGGACATTCCACTTTGTAGCAGTGGAGGATCATTCCTCCATTCCACTGAAGTGTAATATGTGTTGCCAAATTCTTTAATAAGATATTCTTTATGAAAAAAAAAAATAATGATTAAATAAAATAAAAAGAATCTTTTGAAACAAATTCATGGAAATGATATTTTTCTCCTCACTTTTACCACTCATCACATTTCATCCTCATTTGGTATATGTACATTATGGAAGATATCCAAAATACATGTAGTTAAATTTGAATTTCTCAAAATTTAACTATACCTATATTGATGCAGAAAATATATCATACTTTCTTTTACAAGATTTTACATGTTGATTAACAAATAAAACAACCCAAAAGGTTGAAGTAATAGTAACTACAATGTTGGTTTAACAGCCATTATGTTCAACTATTTGTGCCACTAACGTTTTGTGGAAATTTTGTCCTTTATTTTTTTTTTTTTCAACGAGGCCACTATATCTGCTATATTAAGACGTTGCCACAGGTAAATCATTGCAACAATTCAAGGAAACTCAAAAATTGATGATATATGTGGTAATATCTATCAATATTTTGATTGTCCCCATGGAGCAAATTAGCATCTAGAATATTGGTGATTGAATGTGGTGATGAGTTGCTAACCCAATCTTTCAAACTTAGAGCTTGTTGAGAAAACATATCATCAGTTGGCTTCTTCCTTGTAAACATTTCCATGAACAAAATAGCATAACTATAAACATCTCCCCTTTCAAGGAAACTACTCTTGATCCATACTCTACTAGGTCAAGTTGAATGGTTATTAGTATGTAGCACATTATGTAAATATATTAAATATATTGCTAAATGTTTCTTTTTATCATTACTCTTCATATGTGATAATGGCAGATATTTGTTAGTAGTCAAATCATATAAATGTTTACAAGGAAACAAACAAAATTAAATTAAATAAAACCAAGATATCAATATTAAATCATTAGCTGGAGCCATATAGCCGATTGTAGCAAAAGTTTTGATATAAATTTTCAACTGTCTTTGACCAAAAAGCTTGGTAATAACAAAAATCAC
>NW_026555342.1:460991-490941 GCF_029017545.1 Prosopis cineraria | reverse complement strand
TGGCTTGCTCATCAGGTTTCGAGCACAAATTTTCACTCTACAATTTTTGTTAACCCACTTGTAAGATGTGGGAGTCTTTTTAAGCTATGATATGACTTATTATTGTACTTTGCACCGTTTATCGTGGCCTTTTTATTAAAAAAATTGCCAGTCCTTTTTTTTTTTGGGGAATAACATGACCAAGGTTAAATCATAGAAGAGGAAATACAAATTAGTTAAGGTCGAAAAGCAAAAATTCCCTGCTCTCTAAAGAGAATAATTTAAGATAGCAGTATCCCGACTATTAAGGACTGTTTGGTAAGCAAGTCCGTCTGCATAATTGTTTGCTTTTTCTAAAGGTGTTGGTCAATCAAGAGTGACAGTCCAATCCTTCATGATAATTAGGTCTCTAAAGGATGTTGCTTTTCCATAACCTTTATTACTTCCGGCACACATGGATACATTATAGACACTGACGATAGGAAAATGTGATGGTACATCATATCTAGCAAAATTTTCATAATCTGGCATTAAGTTCATATATATAATTAGATATATGCTTGCGTGCGTGCGTATAATTAAAGTTATTCTTTTGTAAGGACATCCACTTTGTAGCAGTGGAGGATCCTTCCTTCCCATTCCACTGAAGTGGTAATAATGTTGCCAAATTTCTTTAATAAGATATGCTTATGGAAAAAAATAATGATTAAATAAAATAAAAGAATCTTTGAAACAAATTCATGGAAATGATATTTTTCTCCTCACTTTACCCACTCATCACATTTCATCCTCATTTGGTATAGGTACATTATGGAAGATATCCAAAATACATGTAGTTAAATTTGAATTCTCTCAAAATTTAACTCACTACATATATTGATGCAGAAAATATATCATAATTTCTTTTACAAGATTTTACATGTGATTAACAATAAAACAACCCAAAAGGTTGAAGTAATAGTAACTACAATGTTGGTTTAACAGCCATTATGTTCAACTATTTGTGCCACTAACGTTTGTGGAAATTTTGTCCTATTTTTTTTTTTTTCAACGAGGCCACTATATCTGCTATATTAAGACGTGCCACAGGTAAATCATTGCAACAATTCAAGGACAACTCAAAATTGATGATATATTGGTAATATATTATCAATATTTGATTGTCCCCATGAGCAAAATTAGCATCTAGAATTTGGTGATTGAATGTGGTGATGAGTTGCCAACCCAATCTTTCAAACTTAGAGCTTGAGAAACATATCATCAGTTGGCTCTTCCTTGTAAACATTTCCATGAACAAAATAGCATAAACTATAAACATCTCCCCTTTCAAGGAAAACTACTCTTGATCCATACTCTACTAGGTCAAGTTGAATGGTTATTAGTATGTAGCACATTATGTAAATATATATAATATATATTGCTAAATGTTTCTTTTATATCATTACTCTTCATATGTGATAATGGCAGATATTTGTTAGTAGTCAAATCATATAAATGTTTACAAGGAAACAAACAAAATTAAATTAAATAAAACCAAGATATCAATATTAAATCATCAGCTGGAGCCATATAGCCGATTGTAGCAAAGTTTTGATATAAATTTTCAACTGTCTTTGACCAAAAAGCTTGGTAATAACAAAATCACTAAGATGAGCACTACCATATCCTCATCCAACAGAATATTGCTTCGTTTAGCATCACACTGAACAACTAGTGTTGAAGAACCATGATAAAGATATTCTAATGTAGCGGCCACATCAATAATTATATCCAACCTTTGCATGATATCTAAACAATAGTGTGAGAGTTCATTTTAAAGAACTTATTTTATGATTGTAGTTAACTATTATATATATAAAAATAATTAGACATAAGTATAGTTAACTAATTTTTTTTTTTTATTGGTCATTATCAAAACTTTAAACTAAACATAATGTCCTAATAACATTATAACTACAGTTATGGTAAATTGTGGCTGTAATTCCTATTTTTTTCAAAACAACCACTCTAAGTATGCTTCACATCCCTTGCTTACAAAACTTGTATAACTATATAAACAGTAGTTCCAGGGACCGGTACAAATATATCAACTAAAAATCTACATTTTCAATACAAATATCTAGAAAACATCTACTCTAAGTTGTTAATTCTAGGAAGAAACTAGACCAAATATTGCATATATATCTCATCTCTGCTTAGAATATGATTCTAAACTTTTGAAATATTGCATATTCAATTGTGTGTGTGGTGTGTGTGAGAGAGAGAGAATAATAATTCAAGTATGGGCAAGTTTCAAAATACATCATTAATACTAAAAATATTACCTCATCAAATGAATGGGTATATCTTTAATGATAATTTCATACATGAAAAGTATTACATTATAACACATTCTTTGGCCAATTGATTCTTTTATTATTAATCGCAAGTTTATTTTCTCATCTCATCTTTCTTTTTTGTTGTCTTTATTTTCTTGTTGCTACCACATCATATAAACTTAGATATAGAACACTATTGTCATTGTTTCTTTGCAATTAACATAAGATATAATATGTATTTCACAGTGTGGACCAACATTTAAACGATTTACTTAGATAAACTAGTGGTTAAGAAAAACTTGTTCATATGGGATCACTTTTTTTTTTCTTTGTCAAAAACTTCAAATAGAACACATTGATCTCATTCAAGTGAACCCCATATTAATTGTTTGTATTGCTCTTAAGCGAAATTGAAACTTCCAGCACCAGATGAGTAGTTTCTTGAGAAATCTGTAAGCATAATTTTGTGGTGTATACATATACTTTCTTCTTTCTTAATTTATTTTTTTCCCGAAAAAAATTTACACCAATGTACATTCAATTAATTTGAAAATAGATAATCCATATAAATTAAGACCTACATCATATATCAAATATATTAGTGAAATTATGTTTAGCATTTCCAGATCTAGTTCCAATGTGTGTTCTTAATTAGTTTTTCATTTCATTTTACGGAACTTATCATTATTTATTTAATAGGTTTCTCACAAGATAAAGGAAGAAAATTCCATCGATTATTAAAATTGATGATAGACTAGATACAAAATTAAGTAGGTAAAGCAGAGAACAAAAATTCACGAAACGTTTCAATCAAACAAAGTCGGTTCAAATAATACTAAACATCCACGTTCTGAATTACAAGTCTACATGTCCAACAAGAAGAACTAAAAGGGGTAATAAACAATAACTGGAATTTTGATCTCACAATTACTCAACCAGTGCGGCTCTAACATTTTTAAAAAATGAGACCTTAAGTTTTTTCAAGAATACTACAACATCTGTCATATAATTCGTGTCTCCGGTAAATCAGCACAACAATCAAGGCCAACTCAATATTGATGACACATGTGACAATATTTTGCCAATATTTTGATTGTCTCCTTGCAGCAAATGACATCTAAAATGTTGATTATTGAATGAGGAGTTGATTTGCTAACCCAATCCTTCAAACTTAGACTTTCATTAAACAGGTCATCTGTTGGATTTTTCCTCGTCAGCATTTCCATGAGCAAAATGCCATAACTATACACATCTCCTTTACTAGAAATAGCTCCTTTTGATCCATACTCTACATGTCAAATTGAATGTTAAGGAAAAAATGTCCACTCATGTTAAAAAAGAAGAGAGCTGCCTAGAGAGAAACAAATACTATATAAGCTTTATGAATAATTTTCATAATAAAATATAAGTTTAAAAGCTATAATATGATTGATAATAATCACCTGGTGCCATATAGCCAATTGTAGCCAAAGTCTTGGTGTAAATTTCTGATTCTGTGTCACCTAATAATTTGGCAATACCAAAATCACTGAGATGTGCCACCATATTTTCATCCAATAAAACATTGCTTGGCTTCACATCACAATGAACCACTGGTGTAGAGGAACCACTATGAAGATATTCTAGTGCTGAAGCCACATCAATCATTATATTCAATCTTTGAAAATATCCAAGCAATAGTTATGAGAGTACAACCATTTATTAAGACTTCCATTTGACATAAACTCCATGATTATGATTTAAAATTATCATTAGAGCAGCTGCTTATGATGCTGATGAGATTGCGGTGACGTAAATTGCATATGGCAGTGCCATTCTGTATCAAAACTTTCCATGCCTCTTCCAAGTCAAAGTTAAATATTTTAATAGCAACTGTCTTTCCATTTGACAATGTTGCTTTGTATACTGATCCAAAACTTCCCCTTCCAAGAGATTACTTTCATCAAACCTATTTGTTCCTTGTAGAATTCATAATAGGATATTCTTATTGGTATCTCACAATTCATTAAAACCGCATCGGTTGAATCATTAGCATGTTTTCTCTTATGCTTAGAAAGACTATGCATGAAACAACCAAAATGAAAACTATTATAGGCACCAAGCATATGATCAAAAGCATCACTTTATTTGACCTATGCTTGTTTTCTTTTCTACATGGTTGGATATGAAGTTGGGGCCTTCCACAAAGATTTTCATTCATCATAAAAGATTCAGCTGTAAAATTTGGAAAGGCCCACCATTTGGAATTTCTCCATATAAGAAATTGTAGGAAAGGTTAATGTACTTCATATAGACAAGAGACTCTAAGGACTTTGGAATCACACCAGACAAATAATTTTGAGAAAGATCCAAGAACTCAATACTTATCATGCCACCAAGTGATTTAGGAATAGGCCCCTGGAATTTGTTGTGAGCCAAAGATAGGTTCAACAAAGTCTTCAAGCCACCCATAGATTCAGGGATGTTTCCTGAAATTTGATTTCTTGATAAATTCAAGAGTGTAAGTGCCCTCATGTTTGAAATCTCAAGTGGAATTGTTCCACTCAATGTATTGGAGGACAAATCTAATTCCATGATATTTCAAGACTCCAAAATGAGGAGGGAATATGAGAAATCAATTTGTTAGAGCTGAAATCCAACTTTCTCAAAGAAGATAGATTCCCAAGACATGCGGGGATCATTCCTGTAAACATGTTGCCAGCTAGATCCAACTCACTTAAACTTTTGAGTGACAAATTTCATCAATGATAGACCCTTGCATTCTATGTAATAGAGACTTAAATATTGAAGGCTTTGTAGTTTGTTGATTGCAGTAGGAATCAACCCATTGAAGTTATTCCAACCAAATTCCATTGTCATCAAATTGGTTAATTCCCAAGTAAATGGGTATAGCTCCACTAAATTTATTTGATGCTAAAACTAACTCAGTGAGCTTAGAAGCATTTGAGATACTGTTGGGAATTTGTCCAGTAAGTTCATTTCCCTCCAAACTCAATAAGTTTAGGTTGGGAAGGCCACTTCCTAGATATGATGGCAAAAGGCCAGAGAGGAAGTTAGTTCCAAGGTACACATGTATCAATGATGAGATGTTGAATATGGTGGAAGGTATAGGCCCATGCAAATAATATCTGCCAAAGCTAACTCTTGAAGTTTAGCAAGATTTCCTATGCCCTTGGGTATAAAACCTGGAAATACAGAATGTTGAGATAATTGCTTTAAGAGCCTGGACTAGCAAAAGTAAAGGAAAAAAAAGTCATATATGACCTCAAAAAACATTAAGGTAACATTTGGATTGGTGGAATTTAGATTTAAATTTAGATTTAAAATCTCACACTTCAAAACTCACATTTAATAAATCATTTTCTTGGGTAGTTAAAAAAATTTCAAATGAAAAAAAGAAATGAATTGAGATTCAAATGAAAATAGAAAATTTATTTCAGTTGATGAGAGGCAATAACGAAAAATGAGAAAAGATTAGGGTTATAGAGGTGTAAATATAAAAACTTGAAGATAATAAGAGGTTTGAAGTAGCTTAAATTTCAAATGACTAAGTGTAAAGGGAATTTGAATTATAAATTAAAGGAATTATAATATGAAATGATTTTTGTAAATTTTTGTATATTTAAATAAGAGATTTAGTTCAAATCCAATATCCTCGTTAATCCAAACATATCATAAATAAAGTGACAACACTATGGTGTAATCTATGTCTGAAATTTTATTGTTATACTGCTACAATCCTAGTCTATTTATAAAAAAAAAGTGATACTTAAATTTTAAGTATTACTTGTTTCTTATTAACTGGCCTGTCTGTAGTAATAATTAAATTACTACATGGTATAATTAAGAATTTGAAGTTAATTTTGAAGTTTACTTTATTTATTTGCACATTTTCATGTTTGAATAAAATTATGAGTTGACATATATTCCAAGAGTAAAAGGGCATACCTGTAAATGAGTTGACATCCAAAAAATAATCTTGTTAAAGATGTGCAGTTACTTAATGATTTCTGGAATGCTTCCTTCTAATTTATTATCAACGATCTGGATGGCTTCAAGTAATGGGAGTCTTTGGCACATCTCTTCTGGTAGATTACCATAAAAATGATTGTGGGAAAGTTCAACCATTTTAAAGATGTGCAATTACTTATTGATTTTGAAATTTTCCCTCTAATTGATTCTCAGCAACTGAGAAGATTTTTAAGGAAAGAGAATTGACGGCACATCTCTTCTGGCATATTACCATATAAAATTGTTCTTGGAAGGTCAACAATTGTCAAAGAAGGCATGTTAAATAGAAGTTTGGATTTCACCTATAAAAAATACACAATTTATGGAAGTTAATTAATGATGCATAAAGCTAGAGTCCTATTATATAGCTACGTTATTTGGCATAAAAAGACAAGACTAAAACATTGTTAATACAAAAAATCTAATATGGCATGATAAAAATGATGTTGAAAGTCAAACCTGAAGCTGTAGACACGTAAAAAGTACAAGGTCAGGCAAAAATATTGCATACACAAATAGCTTTAGAAATAAAAAAATTGAGAACACAATAGTACTCTTATAACAAGGATAGGAGAGAGTATATATCAGGTGTGCAAGAATTCCTATTTATACTAAATGAATTAAAGTATTTTGAGTTAATTTTTGTAGACAATATGAAAAAAGCTCTTTCATTCACAAACAACAACCATGCAAAGAAGAAATGAAATTTGTAAAAGCATAATTTAATGGATGAACAGATATTGAGCCCACCTGTGAAGGAATTATGACTTAAATCTAAGTATTCCAACAACGTCCAATTGGCAATTGATATTGGAAGAGTACCAGCTAAATTGTTTCCCCCCATAAACTTATTCTCTTAAAGAATGGATATTGAAGAGAGATGATGGAATTTCACCTGTTTACAATTTTGAGGTAAACAAAAACGTCATATTAATTTATAGTTACAAATCTTTGACATTATTGATGATTTTTAATGCTAAAAACACACACACACACACACACACACAAAAGATAAACACTAACATATGATGGATATGCCAAAAAAAAAAAAACAAAATCATACCTTCCAAATTGTTGTTGTCAAGATATAGGAAATTGGAGGTTGGTCAAATTTCCAATATCATTTGGTATATATCCTTTGTTGAATCCATTATTTGATAATGACAAATCTATCAATTCCTTGCATTGGTGCCAAACGGAAGGTATTTCACCGGATAAATCATTTGCAAACACCTGAAATTTTTCAAGTTTCGGAAGCCCAAACACATTTTTTGTTGGGAGACTCCCAGAGAGATTATTATAATTAAGCTCAATGACTTGAAGCATTGAACTATTAAATAATGAGAATGGTATGGAACCAGAAGCTGATTGTTTGAGAGATATATCATTTGTAGCTGTGGAAGATTGCCAATTTCATTGGGAATGCCTCCTTCAAAAGAAAAAAAGAAAAAAGAAAAAAACAAAGAAGAGTCCATATCAAACTTTATAGCACGCATGCATGCGCATCATGAGTTGATCATGATAGGAGCTGGAGATAAACTTATATTGCCTCATTTTTAAAAACAACAGTTGAAAAATTTTAAATGATAAAAAAAAATTACATTCACTTTCAAAGAACCATTAATGACCTTCCCAATCTGATTGAACTAACTGTTGGAAAATGTTCTGAAGACAAAGTTAAGGAAAAAAGAAAAAGAAGAAGCAATTCCAGAGATTGTTATATTGATTTATTGAGAAACAATAAAAGCTGATGAGTTGCCAAATTTATCCAAGAAAAAAAAATGAGCTGCCAAAAGGTTAAAAGAAAATTCTTTCACTATCCTTAGGGTAAAATATCATCAACAGACTTTTCCAGAGGAAAAAAAACATACATAAACTGTACATACGTGACAAATAATTCTTCGACAAATTTAACAATTCAAGTGAAGATAAGTTGAAAATTGTTTGAGGAATGATTCCTGAAAGTCTATTGCCTTCAAGATATAAGGCCTTCAAGCTTCTAAGTCTTCCCACCTCAAGTGGAATGGTCCCTTCACGTGAATTATAATTTCCATTCAAGATTGCTAACCTCAATAGAATAGATTGGATATAGATGGTGGAATAAATCCACTAGAGCTATCATTGAGAAAATTGAATAACTAATCTAAAAAATAATTAAGTTTCCTAAAAAAGGAAACAAAAAACTTTCATTTTCCTTGTGGCATTTGCATTTATAGTTTCATATTTGAATTTTAAACTTAAATCTCACATTTAAAATTCATATATTTTAAATTTTGTTTTGGATAAAGCAAAAAATTTTAAAGGAAAAAGATAGGCGAATTGAGATTCAAAGTGAAAACGAAAGAATGAAAACAAAATCTTATATTTTTCAATTGATGAGAGACAAGAACAAGGGATTAGAGAAGAGGTAAGATTGACAAAAGCATTAACAGTGAAATATGAAAAGAACAAGAGGGTTGGAGTGGCTGAAATTTCAAATAAGTAGGGGTTTAGAAAAAATTTTAAATTATAAAGGACTTATAATTAAAATTCATTGATTTTTATGCATCCAAGTGAATAGCCCAAATCTAAATTCAAATGCAAATCTCCATTAATTAAAACTCAATATAAGGAATTGTAATACTAACCAAATAGTTTAGTATAGCACAAAAAAATATAGATCTTACAAATCATTAAAGGCATACCTGAGAAAGTGTTGTAAGACAAACTCAATATTTTAAGTGAAAATGAGATGGAAATTGTTTGGGAAATGATACCTGAAAGTTTGTTACCAGCAAGACGTAAAATCTCTAAGTTCTCAAGTCTTCCCACCTCAGGTGGAATGGTGCCTTCAATTAAATTAAAATTCCAATTTAAGATCTCCAACCTTGACAAGTTGAATATAGACATTGGAATGAATCCACTAAAACTATTATTGCGAAGGCTCAAGTGTTGTAGTGTTGACAACTCCCCTATCCATGCTGGAACCTCTCCATGGAATTCATTAAAGCTCAGGTTGAGTTGTTTCAATCTTCGCAATTGAACTAACTCTTTTGGCATTTCACCATGAAAGTTGTTGTCACCAAGATTAAGTTCAACAAGGAATGAGAGATTTCCTAATTTTGGAGATATCATGCCTGTAAGACCCATATCTCCAAGATTTAAAGAATGAATCCTTCCATGGCGAGTATTGCAAGTGACACCAACCCAATTGCATGGAGAAGAGGAGACAGACCAATTAGCTAAGAAATCATATGGATCTGAAGTGATAATGGATTTAAAAGCAAGAAGTGCTGATGTGTCGGTGGTGATATTTGTCTCACTACTCCAAGCTAAGGAGGCCATGAAGCAATGAAGTAAGAGAACAAAAACAAAGGAAGCAAGTTCTCCCATGTTAGTAAATCGGACTTAACAAAATTGCTCGGACTTAACAAAATTGCGAGTATTGAGCATAAGGTATCCTCACGCTTCATTTTTTATACTTCTCAAAAAATCCGAAAAAGCAAGTCAAGGGTCAAGCTCGGTGTGCAAATAATTTAACGCCAAGTTGCTCGCGGTTTGAAATTGAAAGCAGCATGAACTTTCATATATAGTTAATTAATTCTCAGAAAAAGGAATAAATTCATTGGATGACCATAATCGATTCAAGTCAATACTCATCACCCATCAATAAAAAAATATTTTTATAAATCAATATAGTATATAGTTCATATCTAGTTGATAAACAAATTTATTTTATTTTTAATCCTATTAATGTTAATAAGAAAAGTAAATTATCAAATTATGTATATTTTTTACTAGGAGCAAAGTTAGAAATTACTAAATTTTTAAATAGAGTTAATAAATTTTAAAATTTTCCTTAATTATATTCTAGTACAATATATCAAAACCTGAAAGTAATTTATAAATATAACCAGCAAAATTTTAGAGATAGAGAAAGATTTTAATTTAATTTAATTTTTAACAAACACACCTACCACAGATATAATATAGTATAAATTGTAACTAGGCACCTGCGTGCAAATAGTGCAATTAACCAAGTTGCTCGTAGTCTGAGTTTTGGATGACCATAATCGATTCCATTCAGATTTCATACATTCGAGGGTCAAGTTTGGTGAGCTCTTTGGAGTATTCTGGAAACAACGTTGATAATGACATAATGTAACAAATTCTCATAAAAATTGTGCATAAAATTTTATATAATCTTACATTTTGTAAAGGGCATTTTTTCCAATGTTCTTTGTACAGTGTAATTTCCGTGATCTCCTTTTGCAGTGTTAAAATCCAGTTTGTTCTTTATTATTGTGGGGTCCTCATGATGTGAATTTTTTTTTTTTTAAAATTCGGTGAGGTTGCGATTTCTGGTAATCATCATGTGACGGTTTAATATTAAATTACAAGTTTTTCACTATTGTAATCCCTTTAATACCCTTGTACAATGTTTGAATCTCATTACTTGCATAAATTTTTCTCCAATCTTCTTTCTGTATTGTAAAGTTGGTCCAGAACTACAATACCCTTGGACCAAACTCTTATTTTAGTCTACATTAATAAATTAGTTATTTAAAAAAGTAAAATTACAGATGACATTACATTTAAAAAATATTTTTTTTAAAAAAATTTGTTAAAGGATAAAAGAGAAAATTTGTTCTTAAATTATATTTCTAGGAGTGCCTGAGATCCTTAATTTATTTTTGATACAATATTTTCTTTTAAATTTTGAAAATTGTGCAATCAACCCTTTCTATTAACAAAAAGTTAACTTTGACAGTTAGTTGGTTAGAAAATAATAAAAAAATTATGGAAGAGGACAAAAATATATAGTAAAAGACTAAAAAATTATATATAAGGAACCAAAAATTACAAAAAAGGAACTAAGAAAAATTTATTGGTCCTTTATTTTTTATAATTTTTGAGATCATTTTTGTAATTTCTGATCAACCAAAGGTCAAAGTTTACTTTTGTTGATAATAGGGATTAGGTTGCACTATTTTTAAAAGTTGAAGGAGAATATTATATCAAAAATAAATTTAAGATCCTAGATGTTCCTGAACTTATAATGTAGGGGCTAATTTGTTCTTTTACCTTTTGTTAAAATATAATTGAGGTAATACATTTTTAAATGAAATAAGCATGGGTGATAAATTTTGGAGTCATTTATAGTTTTCAATTTTTAACATGTTCATATATAATAAAATTTAGAATTTACAATACAATGTGCTATCAAGTTTTTAAAATGAAAATACTTACCATATTTTAGACACAATTACTATTGTTTTTAAAATTTTCAAATTAATATTTATTAAATATGTTATTTTTTAGTTCTGACACTCTATTTGATTTAAGGGAATGGGGGGTGGATTTTAGAGACTTGGATTTTTTAAAAAAAATATAGAAGTGAGATTAAAAGTTTGTAATTCATTTTTCTTATTCTTTCATTTTGGATCTTCTCTCTATTAAAACTTTACAATTCTAATTGTTTATTTCTAAAAATTTAATTAATTAGAATCTTATTTCTTTTCATTCTTCCCAAACTAAATAGAGGATTAAATTTCCCATGCCATGAACGCGTCTAAAATCTAGTTTAGTATGTACTTGATGCCTTCAGTAAAATTAAGATACTAGATTATTACTGAAAAGAGTGTGAACCGCAATTAGCAATGCAGCTTTTCTAGGTTCAGAGTATCATCATACTTAGGAAAAAGTTGCATTCAATTTATTAAAATTTTTTTTTCTTTCTTTCTTTTTTTGCTGAATATAATTTACTAATTTTGTACTTTGAGAGTTGGAAAAGGTAGAAAGTGTGTGTGTGTATCTAAAACAAGAAGAGCGAGTCATGTAACTATTTATTTATTGCTTTTTAAATCATCATTTGACAGAAAGATGGGGTGGTAATGTAAATAATAGAAATTTATTACTATCGCCGCCAGAAGGACAAAATTTTTCTGGTTTTTAGTTTCTTCGTTATCACTTTTGATCAGGACTGCTTCAATTTGTCGTCAAATTTAGAGGGCGTCTTCTCTTCCAGCCTCGCAACTAGCCACCATGCGTCACCATCAAAGTGCGTACATTAGGTAAGGTTATCTCAAGTTCCTTTACTTCTTTCATACAAATATAAAGCATCAAAGGCACAAATCTACTCTCAATATTTTCAGCCAGGTACGCCTATCATATTTTAAAGTTTTATCTAGTGCAGTTTTGCCCCAATGTTTTTCAATTTAGTACCATTTTGCCCTCGCTATTAATTGACTGTTAATTGACGGTTAATTTATTAAATTTAATTGTTAAATGCCTTGCTGGATGGCCATGTAGGAGTACATGATATGTCAGAAGTCTTTTTCTTTTATCATTGCCACATCAATTTCTTTTCTTCTTCCTCTCAATCTGGAAAGCCTAAGCTATATGGATTTCAATCCAATGGCCAAAAACGGATAAACTAGAACAATCACGCCCAACAAATTAAGAAGACAAGGCAAGAACAATTAAGCAAAAGTAGAAGACAAGGAAGCGGTAGGGAACTAGTACGATCATGTGAGGAAATCAACAAATCAAAATAAAATTTTACAGTGTATAGATTGTTAGATTAAAACACTTATAGACTCTCTCTGGAGGACTTCTCAATGCTAAAGATAGGAGGACGAAATGTGGTGGAGATGGACGATTGCCTGCAGAGAAGTATGAAGAAGAGTAAGATCAATGGGAATGAGACTGTTTTGAAGGATTCTTATGTGGATTGCCTGAAGGGTTTAGATCGGGAGGAGAAGGAGGGAAGAGATGAATCGAAGAAGGAGAAAGTGCCTTTAGGAATTACTATTGTTGAACATGTTAGAGGAGGAGTGAAGATACCAGAATTCATTATCTCTGAGGAGGGAAATGTAGGCTTTGTGCACTAGTTGAGCATGATTGTGAAATTGCTAGGTATGAGGATGGGTGTTCGCAGGTTGGGTCTCAAGCTACAAAGTATGTGGGCAAAATTGGGAGTTATCTCAGTTGTGGATTTAAGAAATAGTTTCTTTGTGGTGAAATTGTCTTGTTGGGATGATTATCTGAGAGCTTTGTGTGAGTGGCCTTGTTTAATTGCTGATTGTTATCTAACAGTGAGGGAGTAGAGAAGCAATTTCAATTCGATGACTGAGGCCATTGAAGATGTTTTGGTATGGGTGCGTCTTACTGATTTACCTTTGCATGATTATGATGAGGAACTGTTGGTGGCTATTGGTGATAGGATTGGGCATACTGTGAAATTAGATATCTCTTTGCGAGGATAAGGGTGCAGGTGGATCTTACTAAGGCCCTCTTACCTAGTTTTATTATAGATAAAAGAGAATATATAGTTGAATATGAGGAGTTGCATCAACTATGTTATTGGTGTGGTAAACATGGTCACATTGAGAAAGACTATAAAGAGAAATTGGATGTGGAAGTGGCAGGGGATTCTGGAAATGAGGGTATGGGTGGGGGGGAGAAGCTCGGAGGAAATTCTTGGTCCTTGGAATTTGGCACAGAAGCTGAGAAGAGGAAGGAGACAGGGGTTTGATAATAGAGAGGGAGAGGGTTGTGTTTTAAGGGTAGACCTATGGGTTCAAAGTTTGAGGGATTAAATATTAAGGAGGTTCAGGAGGGGTCTAAAGTTGCTACAATGATGATGCATGATGGTGTTAAGGAAGATGTGCCTAGATACAAACATAAGTCTCTAAAGGATGATAGAACATGGGAAGAGTTGGCAGTTGAATGGAAGAAGGAGAGGCAATTGAAGGCTAGTGCAGAAATGAAAATTGTGTTTCAACAAAGAGAAAGAATTGGAAAAGGGGAGCATAGTAAGGAGGATATATCAATGAATAGGAATGAAGGAGATCAGGAGGTTGATATGACTAATAATTCTATGAGTATTTACAGGGAGCCTCTTACAGATGTTGACCAGAACATGCAACTAGTTTTGCATAAAGTGAGTGGAGAAAAGAGGAAGTTTATTGGTGAAAGGGATGGCAAACCACCAGATGATGATGCGATAGAAGAGGAGGAATTTGTTAAAGCTGAAGTTCCTAATGAGGATTTTAATAGCTCTGTTATGCGCTTGGCTTAATCAATTTAGTTGGAATTTTATGATGTGTTAATGATGATAAAAAACATCTTAGTCTGGAACTATAAGGGTGTATGAGGTAAGGAGATAGAGCAGGGTGTTAAGATGATGATGGGAATGTAGTGACTGAGAATTTATGAATTTTTAAAATATGTAATAAACAATTAATCGATGAAGTAAATCAATAATTGAGAGAAAAATGGGTCAGCTCTAATTAATATTGTTATTGTTATATTATAAAAGTTTGGAGCAAACTTAACAAGAGATATTGGTAGTTTGGTGGAGATTTATTTTGTTCTTTACTAGCAGATTCCAAGTTCGAATCCTTCTAATTCCAAAGAGATGCATTTTATTTTGTTATATTGTTGCAAAAAACAAAAATAATAATAATAAAAGTACTAAAATGCCCTTCTATCAACCACACCGCCACACGCACACGAGGAAGGGGAGCCACAGGGGGAGTGAGAGGAAGAGAGTTCGGAAATTTCAAACCCACCGTTCTACAGCCACTACCTCTGTCTTCATCCTCGGTTCTCAGCGTTGCCGGCGTGGATGGCAAGGACATTGTGCACCACTGCTCTTCTTCCTCTGTTTTCTCCCCTTTTCGGTGTGATTTGCTGTTCCTTTGCTTTCTGATTGCTGTAGCTGGTTGAGGATCTTCCCTTTCTTTCTTCATCGGCGTCTTCTATGTGGTAGTGTGACGCTCAACTTTCTGCTTCCATATGCGACGCTGATTTCTTCTTTTCTTCCCGTGTGTGGTATCGCTAGTGTTTTGGTTCGAAAAGCTTGCTCTGTTTTTGTTTCTCTTGGATTCTGATTGTTGGCTGATTTGATGGAATAGGGGAGAAAATTTGAGGTATGTGTAAGTTATAATCTTGAAATAGGATTTTTATTTGAGTAGATATTTTCTAAAATTTCATGTAATCTATGAGAAGCTTGATTTGACAAGTTTTTTTTTAGTTTATAAATTGATTGTTTGGAGCTTGATTTGACAAGTTTTCTTTGAGTTTGTAAACTGATTGTTTGGTCGAAGAAATGGAAATTTGGAAGCTTGTTTAATTCAAATGTTGTTATTTGAATTTTTTTTAAAGGGAATTTAATAGGAAGAAGCTTGGTATTATTTTTATTTTTGATGCATGTAAGGTGATCGATAAAAATGCTTGAATGAAGAAACTTATTATTGGTTGTGTGCTGAAGCTGTTGGTTGATTATTGTTTCCTCTTTCAATTTGTCATGGGTAAAGTGTAGAAGAGTTGAAATGGAGTTATTTAATATATTCAATATCTTTAGGACTAATATGATGGGCTTAGGTTCTGTTTTTAATGGATTTAAATTTACTTTTGATAAAGGAGTGAATTTGGTAAGCATATAAACTTTATTTAGATGTTTAGAAAATATTTGGGAAAAAGATTTGAAGCATAAGTTGATTGTTGTATGGCTTAATTTTGAATATAAGAAAGGTGTTCGATGAAAGGTTTGATATAGAAGAGTGTTAGTCTATGGAAACAAATAAATATGATATATGTATTATTGATGGGTAAAATTGTCATAGGAGGTATTATTCTCCACAATGAAAAGTTGAAAATAAAGTTAGAGAATTTGGGGGGATACTATTCGGTTAATAATTCAAGGAGTAAGATTGACATTGTTTATGTTAGCTTATGAGTGCATATAAAATGTTTGATAAGATGTTTGTGAAAGAAAAATTATAAACATGGCATATATGTGGTTGATAATGTTGAATAAATCATGGTAGAAGCTGTTTTTTTTTTTTAGAAAGACTTGAAAATTTTGAATATTGTTTATATCCATGTATGTCAAAGATTCTTCGATTAAACTCATCATGACATTTTAATGATTTGTGAAAAGTTTATTCTTGAGCCTTTCTTTTCCCTTTCTCTAAATTTGTTTAGAGCGAGAATTTTGGGTCTTTAAACAAAAGAAGTAACAATGATATCACTTTGGCAATAGGGAATCAAGGCACATACACTATTACAAAAGTGGCTAATTAGGAGTAAGTTATATATTTGAAAATGTTTCAGGTAAGTGAATAGCATCTCAAATGATTTATTAGTAAAAATATTTTCTTCGCAATAATATTTAGTATATTCATGAATCATTATATTTTAAATTTCATTATCAACTATCATGAATAAACATGTTTCTATTGTATAAAGTTTATAAGAAGATTTAGAATTATTTTAGATTGGTAACTGTCATTTTTTAATATATTGGCAATGTTAGATTTTATGGTTCAAGGAATGATTTATTATTATGAATCATGCATGCTCGATTTAAAATGTGGGATTGAATTAGAACGCTGGTTGCTAATAGTAATTTTGTTAGCCCTTAGCACGTCATGAAATACCTAGCTATCAACGTGTTTGTAGAAAGTGCTAACCTTGTGCATAAGCCAACGCATGTGGAACGAAGGAATGTATATTCATGAGCATTGTACTTGCATTGTTTCGTGGCTTATGCCGCGCCTGTTTCGTGGCTTCTAGCTACAGTTGATTGGTTACTTACCTTCACAGGCTATGTGTCCACGCTTATTTGTTATTTATCCTCGTAAACTGTGTGTCTACGCTTGTTATCTATTTTAATAAAGTCTTGTTGAAGAATATTTTGAAATTATTTTTTTTAAGACGAATCTTATTAGACAAGTTGATTTTCATAAATTGATTTTCTTGTAATGAAAAAGTTGCATTTCTTAACTATTTAATACGAGTATGATAGTTTAGAAAGTGAAATTTGACTATTGTGTTATTATCATATGAGGATGTTTTTGGATTAAATGCTTAAACAAAATATTCAATTTGAGTTATACACTACTGCTTTTCTAAATAATTATTTTAGTTAAATTCATGCTTATTTTATTTATTTTTTTTCTATTATCATTTTTAATTTTATCTTGGGATGTTATTTATTGAGAAATATTTTGGCCTCAGATAATCGTTGGACTTGTATCATTTGTTGATCATTGGGAGCTTTACCGCTGAACTAAAGTAGAAGAGTTTCTCTGGACAAATATCAACTTGATCTAAATGTGAGTTTAAGTATTATTTTATAGTCTATTTCATGTGTTCTTTATTGATTATAGATAGAATCTTGACTTGTTGCACATGTTGATTATTTGTTGTTGAGGAGTGGAGCTCCTTGTTATTGATTGTTATAAATTTGTTGTTGTAGAAATTTTTAGGAGTTTCTTTAGAATTTTTAAAAGAGTATATGATTCCTTTTGTGCAACAAAAAGCATGGTAAAAATTTTAAATCTTATTATTAATGGGTTCAAAGTATTAAATTAGAAGTTTCTTGAATTAAGGCTTATAAGATATGGGTTTTATACGCATATCTTATGCCAGTCACACCTTATTTTTGGGATGTGATAGGGAATGAGGAAACCAACAATTGTTGCTTTGCTGGAAATGAGAGTAACTACATGTAAAGCCAGGTATTTCTTTCATAAACTTGGCTTAAGAGATTGTGTGGCTTTTGAGGGCATGGGTTTTTCCGGAGGTATTTGGGTGGCATGGGATAAAAGGGATGTAGAGGTCAAAAGTTTGAGAACACACAATAATTTGGGCATTTTCAAGTCAGGTTTGGATACGAGAATTTTTGGAACCTCACTATTGCCTATGTGAGTTTGAGGGAAAATGATAAAAGAGTTTTTAGGAATGAAATGTTGGAAATGGCTCCTAATGTTAATGGGCCATGGTTACTTATAGGGGATCTTAATGATATAAGAGGAGTGAAAGAGAGGAAAGAGGGGCTAATGTTAATTTGAGGAGATGTGAACTTTTTGATGAAAGAATAAATGCCTATAACTTGATTAAGATGGAGTCGTGTAGGAATAATTTTACTTGAAAAGGGGCTTTAATTCCTGGTTATCAGTGAGTTTTAAGAAACTAGACCGAGGTCTTTGTAATGAAGCTAGGAAGATTTCTTTTCCAAAGGGTATTGTTAAAGTTTTTTCAAGATTGGGTGCTTTGACCATCATTATCTTTTAGTTAGTTTGGAGGAAGTGAGTTCTATTGGGAATAGATCTTTCCGTTTTGAAGCTGCTTGGCTCCTTTATGAAGATTTTGAGAATGTGGTTAAGCAGAATTGGGGAAGGTATGGAGAAGTAGGTGAGAAACTTAAAGAGCTTAGTAGGGCTCTAGATAAGTGGAATAAGGAGGTTTTTATGAATATACAAAAGAGGAAAAAAATGCTTTTAGCTAGATTGGATGGAGTTAAACAATTAGTTTTTTTAAAGGCCATTTTGCTATATATTTAGGTTAGAGAAGAAGTTACAAAAGGAGTTGGACATTGTGTTGCAGCAGGAAGAGGTTTTGTTCTTTCAAAAATTAAGGGGGAATTAGATCAATGATGGGGACAAGAATACGAGGTATTACTATATTAAAACTATCATGAGATGGAGGAGGAATAAGATGGTCATGTTGAAGAGGGAAGATGGAATTTGGGAGGAAGATCCAAATGAGCTTAGAAACATTTTCATTTTATAAGGGTTTGTTTGCTAAAAGGGATGTGATAGAAGGGATGATTTCGAATCATAGTTATCCTTGCATTGATGATACTCTTTGGGTTAATATGTGCAAGCCTTTGACCGATAAGGAGATTGTAAATGCCATTTTTTCTATTGGAGCTTTTAAGGCTTCGAGGGTAGATAGTTTTCTTGCTGTATTTTTTTTTTAGAATGAATGGAAGATTGTAGGGAAGGATGTCTGTGACGCTGTTAGGGCTTATTAGAAAGGGGAAAGGGAGATGAAAGATATTAATAGAACTCTTCTTGTACTTGTTCCTAAAGTTGATGAGCCTAAAACTATAAAGCAGATGAGGCCTATTGCTTTGTGTAATGTTATTTATAAGGTTATTCCTAAGATTTTGGTGAATAGGATTAAACATTTTCTTAGTAGTTTGGTGGCCCCTAATCAAGTGAGTTTTATGCCTAGAAGACACATCCATCATAACATTGTGGTAGGGTAGGAGTTGATTCATAGTATGAAGAATATGAGAGTTAAGAGGGGTTTCTTTTAATTAAAAATAGATTTTGAGAAAGCCTATCATGGACTCAGATGAGATTTTTTTTTGGGGATTTTGGTGGAGATGGGAATGAAGGAGGAGATAAAGAATTTGACTAGGAAGTGTATTAATATTGTCTTGACCTAAGTGCTTTGGAATGGGTAAAAAATAGAGGTCTTTGAACCCTTTAGAGGAATTTGTCAAGGGGATCCCCTTCCCCTTATATTTTTATTTTGGCCATAGAAAAATTGACTCATATAATTTAGGATGCAATATAGGAGGGCAAGTAGAAAGCAATCATAATTGGTAGACAAGGGCCTGTGGTTTCCCATTTAATGTTTGTAGATGACCTTATTTTATTTAGGGAAATGATTAAGGAGAAAATGGAAGTGGTTTTGTAATGTTTGAAGACCTTTTGTGAGGGATTTGGACATAAACTTAACTATGGTAAGTCAAATATTTTCTTTTCTCATAATGTTGGGAAGGAGAGGAGAGAAGAAATTGCAAGTATGGCAAGGTTTAAAGAAGTGGATGATCTTGGTTTATATTTGGGGATACCTTTGAATTGTGGGAGACATAAGAGTAGACGTTTAGGCGAGGTGATTAAGAAGGTTAAATGTAGATTGAGAGGTTGTAAGGCCAATTGTTTGAACATGGCTGGTTGAGTTACTCATGTAAAGTTTGTGATGGGTTTTATTCCTGTTTATCCTATGATGGTTACCAAGATCCCTAAACATGTGATGGATGAGATTGAAAGGGCTCAAAGATCCTTTATTTAGGGACATGATAGTGTAAATTGTAAATTTCATTTAATTAATTGGGAGACTTTGTAGAAGCCAAAGGAGTGTGGTGGATTGGAGATTTTAAACCTTGAGGACATGAATGTAGCTTGTTTGCTAAAATTGATTTAGAGAATTAGAATTGAGAATGGTGGTTTGTGGGCTGATGTTTTAAAGTTTAAGTAGTAATAATAGTGAAGACTTTAGAGGTGTGGTTAAAGTGAATCAGAATGCTTCCACATTATGGAAGGACTTGGGGAAATTATAGGATAAATTGAATGAGGGTATTTGGAGAAGAGTTCAAAATGGAAGAAATATTCTTTTATGGAAAGATACTTAGTTAAAGTAGGGTTTTTTATTGCAAAATGAGAAAGTTACTCAACTTTCTAAGGTTAGAGAGAGTTGAAAAGTGGCTGAGATGGTGGGAAATGAAGGAGTATGGAGATGGGATCGTGTGGAAGGCCTCTTATCTGAACAAGCAAAATGGGTGTTAAAAGTGACTATACCTTTTGATCTTAATGGGGGTGAAGATGGTTGGGCTTAGGGAGAAGGGAGCTGCTCACAATATAGTGTGAAGAAAGGGCTTTGAATGATTAGAGGTGAAAGATTAGGTATGAAGGAAAGGAAATGAGAGGTGGTGTGGAAATGGGGTGGACCTGAAAGGATTCATCTTTTTTTATGGCAAATGATGCATGAAAGACTACATACAAATGACATCAGAAGTAGGAGGTGGGCAATTAGTGAAAGGCATAGTATATGTAGGGAGGTTGAAACAAACTTGCATATTTTAAGAGATTATAGGGTTGCTAAAGTACTATGGAAGCATTTTAATATAGTGACATAGCCCAGATTTTTCATATCGGACAATAGATTCTTATGAATTTAGATCGAGAAGATTATAAGATGAGGTATGAGCTTGGGGGAGTTGGTGCAGCCACGTTGTATTATTGTCTTTGTTAAAGAAATTTTGAAGGCAAAGAGGCCTACTTGGAGTAATCTTCTCTCTAGTGGAGGAAGGATGGAGGGGAGGCAGCAGTGACTAAGGGAAGGCTTGTTCAAACTCAATACTGATGGAGTTAGTAAAGGGGATCTTGGCCATGCTAGTTATGGAGGGATTATATGGAATTTTAAGGGTAAGTGGGTGTTAGGGTTTACAGAAGATGTAGGGTGGTGTACAGCTGTAAAAGTGGAGTAGTGGTGCTTGCATAAAGGGGCTGAGTTGGCATGGAATGCCAGGATTAGAAAGCTAGAAGTAAAAGCTGATTTGAAGTAGTTTGTGTATCGAGTAAAGGAAAAAGGAAAAGCTGGAGTTGATCGCCATTCAAGGGAAATTAAGAAGTTGATAGGTTGTAGGGAGGAGTTTCTTGTAAAGCATATTCCTTGAGTTGGTAATGTGTGTGTGCTGATAGATTGGCTAAAGCAAGTTTAAATCTGTAAATTTCTAGGCAAATTTGGTCTAAGGTTTTGAGATGGCTTGAGGATGAGGTATAGATGGATAAGGAGAAGTCACATACGATGTTTGATCTAGGTTAATATATTTACTTGTGTTTCTTTCTTGTTTTTTTTGTCATTTTAAGAGTGTTTCTTTTTGCATGGGCTAGGTCTTACATTGTCTGTTTGATTTGTTAAGGCCTTGGGCCTTTCTTTTTACAAAAAAAAAAAAAATTTTACAACAAAATTAGATCATACAACAAAATGAACAAATCAAAATTAAATTTTTTAACCTAGAGTCAAAAATCTTTGAACCTAAAATGAGATTTGATTGTTGTTCAAGAAGAAGAATCAAAGGATCTTTAGACCTATAATTTTGAACTAGGACCATCAGCCTTCCTACAGCCAAAGAGATGGTTGTTTTGTGACACCCTAAAAATTAAGTGTGACCGGCATGGGATATGGACACAAAATCACATCCCTTAAGCCTTGATTAGAGAAATTTCTAGGTTAGTACTTTGAACACATTAATAGAATGATCAAATTTTTTTACAATATTAAATCAGATATTCAATTTTAAAAAAATATGAGAGTCCTACCAGTAGCCTACGTGAAACATCTAAGATTAGACTCTAACATAGGTACAAAGTTCAAAATTTCATCAAATTAGGATTTATCTAAAATAATCCTTTCACTTCAGTTCAGCAATAAAACTCCTTAATGGGCACCTCCAGACACAAGTTCAGCTATACCATTTGAGATCAAAAATATCTTTTGAATAACATCTCAAATTAAAATTAAAGGAAATTAAAAGAAAAAATTATAAATGGAATAAACATGAATTTAATTAAAATAGTTGCTTAGAATAGTAGGAGTACATAACTCAAATTGAATAATTTTGTTTAAGCATTTAATCTAAAAACATTCTCATATGATAATAACACAACAATCAAATTTCACTTTATATCTCCTAAGCTTATATCAAATAGTAGAAAAAACACACATCTCTTTAGGAGGACTTTATCAGAACAGATAACAAGTGTGGATATATAATCCACAAGAGTAAATAACAAACAAGTATGGACACACAGTCTATAAGGGTAAGTAACTAGTCTAGTGCGGTTGAAAGCTACGAAACAAGTGTGGTATCAATCACGAAACAAGCGTGAGTATAATGCTCACGAATATCCATCCCTCCATTCCACGTGCGTTGGTCTGCACACAGGACTAGCACCTCAAATAAACACCCTACTAGTTAGGTGTACCATGGCGCGCCAAGGGTTAAAAGAACTATCGTTAGCAACCAGTGTTCTAATTTAATCTGATATTTTAAATCAAGCATGCATGATGTCATAATAATAAATCATTCTTTAAACCGTAAAATCAAATACTGCCAATATATTAAATAATGATAGATACTCAATCATAAAATAATTCTAACTCTTCTTATAAAACTATATACAATAGAAACATTTTTATTGATGATAGTTGATAATGAAATTTAAAATATATTGATATAATAGTCATGAATGTACTTAAGCATTATTATGAAGAAAATAAATTTACTAATAAGTCATTTGGGATGTTATTCACTTACTTATAATGTTCCCAAGTGCAAATTCAGTCCTTAGAGTTTTTAAGCACCCTATTCAATATAAAAGATAATTCAATGATCTTTTACTCAAGTTTAATGAACTCTTTTACAATATCAACACTACCATGATCACTTAAGTTTTCAACTAAATATAATTTATACTTTGATTCTTCTAATCTCTACTAAACTTAATATATATGCATGTATTTATATATATCCCTTTATTTAACACTTTGCTTCTATCCAACCCTTCTCAAGTATATATATTCATATATAACTAAACTTATGTATATACACACCACCTTTAATCACATTAAAATTTCAAAGTTTTTCTATCACACGTTTTATCAAACACCTTAGGTGTATTTTCAAAATCAAGTTTTAAAACAATATTATCATTTATAATCAGCTACCTAATTTCCCAAAAGCCAATTCATCTTACGATAACTTTATATATAAAAAAAAACTTCACAAAACTCAAGTTAAATCCATAGACAATTAACACCTAAACCAATTATGTCCTATAAAATTTAATGAAATATCTAAAAGTTCTCATTTTAACAAACACTTCATCAAACATCTTGTAGGCACCATTATTTAAATCATAATAACAAGTTCATTTCTCTTCTAATCTCCTTATAATATACAGTAAAATAATTTTATTCAGCTTCCTACAAATCCAACAAACTTCCTTTTAATATTACTACAACATCCGATAGATATTCCAAAGATCAATACATAAATAACAATTCAGTAATTGAATTATCAATGAAGATATTCTCTTTAAAAATCTCTACTTCTAATTTCAATTTCCTTTCAAGCATTTTATCAAACATTTCATGTGCATCCAAATTCAAACCAATACCAAGCCTCTTCATCCTTAACATCCTTTCCAAAATTTCTCAACATCAATATTTAACTTAACCAACTGAAATAATGCACAGCATCAACCGAAATTACCACATAATTTAAAAAAAAAAATCGTGACAGCAACTAGACAAAGAGGGACGCATGGGTTCAGGGAAGAATAAGCACGACTCACACTGCTATTAAGGTCATACTCACGTAAGAAGAAAGAATCAACACCTTACCTTAACCAAAGCACAGTAATAGATGCAACACCATGCTTCACGGACCACACAAAAAAGAAGAAGAGCTTCAGCTTGGCTGCCCCAAGAGAAGGAAACAAAGCTGAAATTACAGAGCAAAAAGAGGAAGGACTGAAGCTTACTAAGCACACACACGCAGATATTCAACCGCTAAGAAGGGAAGGAAGAAGAAAGATTGAACACGCAGACACCCACACACCTTCGGCAGCCACGCAACAGAGCATAAACGAAGAACTTCAGCTACTTTACTGGACAGAGATGGAAGAACAGCAAAGGAAATTGACGGACACTAGCTGGCGGTGAAGAGACAAGCATACCAACGGCAAGATGAAGCCTACGGGACGGGAAAGAAGGAGAGAAACAGAGACAGATGCGAACGCTTTCTTTCACTCTGTTCTCTAGCTTCTAACTGACAAGGAGGAGGGGGAGAATGATATAACAAACACCTTGGGAAATTTACCAAATTAGACCTAAAGCTTTTTGGGAAAATTTTTGCAATAGGGCCCCACCAGATTTTTAATATTATTTTTTTTACACAAAAGGGGCAATATAGTAATCTCAGTAAAGGCTGAAAAAAAATAAAACACCTCTCGAGCATCAACAAAATTCGAACCGATAACCCAATAAATGAATTACTAACACAATTTCCATTACACCTAACATTTTCTCTTGTCTTATTTGTTCCAAAAATTAATAAAATACAATCAAATAACTTATCATTAATATTAATCTTACTTAAATTCCTAGGTTATTACAATTTACTCCAAAAATTTAAATAAAATACATTCAAAATTTCTTATTATAAATTTTAATTCTACTAAAAATCTGGGGTCAGAAAAATTTAAGTCAAATACCAAGAGAAAAATTAATTAATTAATCAATTAATTTATCTTAAATTTTTATGAATTTACACTAACTCCTCTTTTGATGCTTAAATAAAACTTATTGTATATTTGAAATTCTTGAATTTTCTAGTCATTATAAAATACTTTATCATTTATTTCATTTTACTCAATTTCTGGAGTATTCTATTACCACTAAGCTACCAATCCACTATTATGTCTACTCTAAAAATTAATAAAATGCACTTAAATAATATAACTATAGATTTTAATTTAAGCTAAATTTTGGAGTCATTACATTGTTGCTGTACTATGCTTGCAATATAAAGCTGACTTCAGACCAAGCATGAGCATCGTAGTCAAAGCTCTTCAACCTCTATTGAATGCATGACCTAGACCTGCTGGTGAAACTCCAAATTAACCAAATCTAAAACTAAAATTAACCATCAAAGAGACTCAGAAACAAAACTAATCACAACCAAATCTAAAACTCAATCAGCAGAAATCTACCAAAAAGAGAGATTAAAAAAACAAATATTAAATCTACTTGCCATTAGGGCCAGAAGAGCCAGCTCCCTGAGGTGTTGCGAAGAGCTCACCATCACCACCACATTGCAAGATCAGGAAGGGCAAAGAAGGAGGAGGAGGAGGTAAAGCTTCAAAATCGCATTGAATTCCTCACGTTGATGCTCTTTCTCATATTCTCTTTCAGTCATGCGTTCTTTCATATTTGTCATTAGTGAAGCTCGGCTCGACCTCGACTATTACAGCAACAACAACCTCCTCAACTCAGTCATTGTCACCATCACTCATGTTCTTCTTCCTCTCCATCTCACCTCTTCAGCTCTTCAGTCCTCCTTCTCCTCCAGCGTTTAGATATGAAAGCAATGAAGAGGAACCAGGTGTTAATATTTTTTTTAATTCTCTAATTTGTAAAGTAGATGTCACTTTTCTACAAGCGTCAAACAAACGGTCAAAGTTTGAATCTGTTATCCTTGGGTGACATCGCACCAAATTAAAAAAATTGTTAGGCGAAATTGTACCAAAACAATTAGGATATGAGGTGCACCTACGTGGAAATTTGAGGGTAGATTTACTTAAACTCTATATAAAACCCTCTTTTTCTTGTTTCCTTCCCTCAAATATCCTTCTTATAGTTATGGTTCAAGGACCCCGTGGCCGTATCACATTTTTCCTTATTTGAAATGTTTTACATATTAAATGTTCCTTCACATTATCTTCCACATTTGAAGTTTGGATCTTCATTCATTCAAGATTTGAGTAATTGAACCCCCTTTAATTTTTTTTTGTAAGTATACAAGTAGATTTAGTCGACATTTATTTCCAATGTATAAAAAAAAAAACAAAAACAAAGGATTCAGTTGACAGTAGAAATTATCTCCGTTAAAGTACTGGGAGTAAAAGGCAGATCTAAAATTTGCAAGCCACCCATATTATTAGGAATATTTCCTAAAATTTGATTTCTTGGCAAATTTAAGAGTGTAATGTTAACTTCTAGAATTTCATGTTATTTCAACAAATTTTTTCTTATACTTTAATATATTTTGGCATGATTATACATATTTGAATACCCATAGAAATATATGCATCTTACATTGGGTTTTCACATATAGCTTTTTTTTTTTTGACATTTTTGGGCAAAATTTCATGATATTTTGATTTGAGGTTATGTTGGAGGCATTTTTTGGTCCTTTGGTGATGCTTTTGGAAGGTTTTAAGATAAAGAAATCAGATGCAAAGGTGAATTGTCATACCAAATGACATAAGGGTATGGAACATACCAAAGTCATAAACATCATGACCTTATTTGCAACTTTTGTTGCTAACAACAAAACAAAATGTTTTGATTACCTAAAGAAGTTAGGGCTGGCTATATATGTGTCACTGCTTCGACTCGGAAGGAATTCTTAAGACTTTGAGACACCTTTGGACTTGAGTTTTCTAGGATTTGGGTTTTTGGAAAAGTTAAAATCAAGATATTAAAGCTTTGAAGATATTTGAAGTTTTATTCCTTCAGTTCCTTTGTTTCTTCTTTCTTTCTTCTCTTATAGTCTGATATGGGTTAAATTATTTGATGTATTTGTAGCTTTTGTTTAATTATGAGTAGCTAAACATTTTGTTCTAGAATTATTTTGAACTCTTGCAAGGATTAACACTAATTTTCATCTCCCTTTTTGTGATTAATGATATATCATATTTACTTTACTCTCTCTTATTGCTTTTAATTAGTGTTAATTTGGCCACCATTTAGATTTCATTTGAGTGGTGCTTGAGAGGGCTACCTTGAGTGTAAAATTCGGGTAAAATATTGTAAGAATTTGAAGTTTGCATTTTGAATGGATAGTTTTATTAACAAGATAGAGATATACTTGCTAACTTTACATATAACAACATTAGGGTTGGAGCTTAAAAATTGGATTTTATTCATTATAACAAAATATTGAGCAATTAATGAAATTATACACTTGTTCTTAACTTGAGAGAGCTTGTTCAAGTGCTTTTGGAACCGTATGTTAACACTTATTTTTAGTAAAAGCATTTATAAGATAAGGTAATTTTAGTGTTTTGAAATGCAATGAGGAATAAATAATTTTAGATCCCATTTCAATCTCAAAGTTTAAGAATCACTTGCTTTTTATTAACCTCTAGAGTTTCAAGTTATTTTATCACATTTTCCTTGGTTTCTAATATATTTTAGAACTATTGTATATATTTTGATTACCCAAATTAGGAAAATGTATATTTTGCATTGGGTTTGCACGCTTTACTTTAATTTGATACTTATGGGCTAATTTTGCGTTATTTTAGTTTAAGGTTTGGTTGAAAACATTTCTAGACCCTTGATGATACTTTTGGAAGGTTTTGAGATGAAGAAATAAAGTGCAAAAATGATTAGTTTCATTAATTGGGAGAAATGTGAAAAACTAGGCAAAGTTGTTACCAAAGTTGTGTTTATTCTTGATTACTTCCACCGGTGTTACTAAAAGGTCGTGTTTGTTTAGCTGAAAATGATTGGGTATGATATGACATATATGTTGCTTGATCGACCAAGAACACATTCTATACACTTGAAAACACTTTGAGAAGTTGGTTGTGCTAAGATTTTGTTTTTGAAAGAGTTGGGTTCAAGAGTTAAAACTTTGAAGACATTTAAAGCTCCATATTTCTTTAGTTCATTTGTTTCTTCTCCATTTTTCTTCTTGTAATTTGATATGGTATAAATTTTGTATATTTGTAGCTTCTTGATGATTATAAATAGCTAAACTCTTTACTCTAGGATTATTTTAAACTCTTATATGGATTAACACATTATTTTCTTCTCTCATTTTGTGATTAATAATATATAAGTGTTTATATTAGTCTTCTCTTAATGTTTCTATTCTAAATGATTGGTCACCATTTATTTGATTATTCATTTAGGTGATGCTTGAGAGGGTTATAGTTTGAGTGTAAAACTTGGGTATAAAATACGGCAAGAACTTGAAGTTTGCATATTGAATAGATGGTTTTATTAGTAAGATAGAAATATACTACTAACCTTGCATAGACATATTAGGGTAGGAGCTTAAAATTGAGTTTTATTAATTGAAACTAGTAATTGAAAAATTAATTTAACTAAACACTTATTCATGACTTGCAACTTGAGAGTTCTTATTGAAGTATTTTAGAACTTTAGATTAGCACTTATTTTCATTAAAAAATATTTATAAGAGGAGATAATTTTAGTACTATGAAATGTAAGGGGGATAAATAATCATAAGTCCCATTTACTCTTGAAGTCTAAGAATCAATTGCTTTTCTTAATTCCTAGTTTTAACATATTTTCCAAAATGAACATTTTTTTAACTAATTGTGTTTTGCTCAACTTGATTGAGAATTGCAAAATCTTTTTGTTTGATCACATTTTTTTTAAATAAATTTCCGTGGAAATGATATTTTATTCCACACTTTATTCGTGCACTTGCAGAATCTGATAGCGAAAAGGTATGACTGTTACCTGATTTTGCTCTCAAGCACGAGTCACTATACAAAAAGCCACGGTTAATGGTAATATAAGGGTTGCTCAAAACATTGTCTGGCATAAACCACCACCGGGTGGCGGACACTCAAACTGCGCATTGGTTAGCTGAGGTTGTGGTACTGTAGCCTAGTGTTACTTTTTTCCATTTGTATCAAAAAAAGAAAACACAATTTATGAAAGTTAATTAACTACGCATATAACTAGAAGTGAGTCATATTATATAAGTTATTTTTGGTATATTAGACAAGTCTAAATATGGTAAATACAAGAAAATTTAATACGGTACATGTATGGAAAAAAATGAAAAGCTAAGGTCATTAAATATTGTAGACCTGAGGCCTTCTTACAGGTAAAAAGGTACAAGATCAGGCAAAAAAATATTGTTTAGAACCACTGACTTGCAAAAATACTCCATAAAACATCGAATCTTACTTATATCCTTACTAGCCAGTTCGGTGCAATGAGTGCATATCTGTCTTTCTTCTAACATGTGGCAAAATAATTCGGTGCACTAACTGTCCTCAAGGAAATATTAATCCAAATTATTGTTAATTAAGAGAAAAACATATTTTGTTTAAAGATATTAATCGTATCATTCAATTAAATCAACACTAATGAAATTAACTGTGCCAATTTATTAAATAAAATATTAAACTCATCAACTCATTGAATAAGTCACAGGTTTGATAATAATGGAAATGCATTCAGCCTTCTTATAATCCAAATGCAGTTACATATATATGAAATTAAAAACCTCAAACATT
>NW_026555342.1:322968-460891 GCF_029017545.1 Prosopis cineraria | reverse complement strand
TTTTCATAATCTGGCATTAAGTTCATATATATATTAGATATATGCTTGCGTGCGTGCGTATAATTAAAGTTATTCTTTTGGTAAGGACATTCCACTTTGTAGCAGTGGAGGATCATTCCTTCCATTCCTGAAGTGGTATATAATTGTTGCCAAATTTTCTTAATAAGATATTCTTTATGGAAAAAATAATGATTAAATAAAATAAAAAGAATCTTTTGAAACAAATTCATGGAAATGAATATGTTTCTCCTCACTTTACCACTCATCACATTTCATCCTCATTTGGTATATGTACATTATGGAAGATATCCAAAATACATGTAGTTAAATTTGAATTTCTCAAATTTAACTACTACATATATTGATGCAGAAAATATATCATAATTTCTTTTACAAGATTTTACATGTTGATTAACAAATAAAACAACCCAAAAGGTTGAAGTAATAGTAACTACAATGTTGGTTTAACAGCCATTATGTTCAACTATTTGTGCCACTAACGTTTTGTGGAAATTTTGTCCTTTATTTTATTCTTTTCAACGAGGCCACTATATCTGCTATATTAAGACGTGCCACAGGTAAATCATTGCAACAATTCAAGGACAACTCAAAAATTGATGATATATGTGGTAATATATTATCAATATTTTGATTGTCCCCATGGAGCAAATTAGCATCTAGAATATTGGTGATTGAATGTGGTGATGAGTTGCTAACCCAATCTTTCAAACTTAGAGCTTGAGAAAACTATCATCAGTTGGCTTCTTCCTTGTAAACATTTCCATGAACAAATAGCATAACTATAAACATCTCCCTTTCAGGAAACTACTCTTGATCCATACTCTACTAGGTCAAGTTGAATGGTTTATTAGTATGTAGCACATTATGTAAATATATATATATATATTGCTAAATGTTTCTTTTATATCATTACTCTTCATATGTGATAATGGCAGATATTGTTAGTAGTCAAATCATATAAATGTTTACAAGGAAACAAACAAAATTAAATTAAATAACCAAGATCAATATTAAATCATTAGCTGGAGCCATATAGCCGATTGTAGCAAAAGTTTTGATATAAATTTTCAACTGTCTTTGACCAAAAAGCTTGGTAATAACAAAATCACTAAGATGAGCACTACCATATCCTCATCCAACAGAATATTGCTTCGTTTAGCATCACACTGAACAACTAGTGTTGAAGAACCATGATAAAGATATTCTATGTAGCGGCCACATCAATAAATATCCAACCTTTGCATATATCTAAACAATAGTTGTGAGAGTTCATTTTAAAGAACTTATTTTATGATTGTAGCTAACTATTATATGTATAAAAATAATTAGACATAAGTATAGTTAACTAATTTATATTGGTCATTATCAAAACTTAAACTAAATATAATGTCCTAATAACATTATAACTACAGTTATGGTAAATTGTGGCTGTAATCCTATTTTTTTTTCAAAAGAACCACTTAAGTATGCTTCACATCCCTTGCTTACAAAACTTGTATAACTATATAAACAGTAGTTCCAGGGACCGGTACAAATATATCAACTAAAATCTACATTTTCAATACAAATATCTAGAAAACATCTACTCTAAAGTTGTTAATTCTAGGAAGAAACTAGACCAAATATTGCATATATATCTCATCTCTTGCTTAGAATATGATTCTAAACTTTTGAAATATTGCATATTCAATATGTGTGTGTGTGTTGTGAGAGAGAGAGAAATAATAATTCAAGTATAGGGCAAGTTTCAAAATATAAATCATTAATAACAATTATTACCTCATCAATGAATGGGTATATCTTTAATGATAATTTCATACATGAAAAGTATTACATTATACCACATTCTTGGCCATTGATTCTTTTATTATTAATCGCAAGTTTAATTTCTCATCTCATCTTTCTTTTTTGTTGTCTTTATTTTCTTGTTGCTACCACATCATATACAACTTAGATATAGAACACTATTGTCATTGTTTCTTTGCAATTAACATAAGATATAATATGTATTCACACAGTGTGACACCAACATTTAAAGATTTACTTAGATAAACTAGTGGTTAAGAAAAACTTGTTCATATGGGATCACTTTTTTTTTTCTTTGTCAAAAACTTCAAATAGAACACATTGATCTCATTCAAGTGAACCCATATTAATTGTTTGTATTTGCTCTTAAGCGAAATTGAAACTTCCAGCACCAGATGAGTAGTTTCTTGAGAAATCTGTAAGCATAATTTTGTGGTGTATACATATACTTCTTTCTTTCTTAATTTATTTTTTCCCGAAAAAAATTTACACCAATGTACATTCAATTAATTTGAAAAAGATAATCCATATAAATTAACAACCTACATCATATATCAAATATATTAGTGAAATTATGTTTAGCATTTCCAGATCTAGTTCCAATGTGTGTTCTTAATTAGTTTTTCATTTCATTTTTACGGAACTTATCATTATTTATTTAATAGGTTTCTCACAAGATAAAGGAAGAAAATTCCATCGATAATTAAAAATTGATGATAGACTAGATACAAAATTAAGAGTGGTAAAGCAGAGAACAAAAATTCACGAAACGTTTCAATCATAACAAAGTCGGTTCAAATAATACTAAACATCCACGTTCTAAATTACAAGTCTACATGTCCAACAAGAAGAACTAAAAGGGGTAAATAAACAATAACTGGAATTTGATCTCACAATTACTCAACCAGTGGCGGCTCTAACATTTTTTAAAAATGAGACCTTAATTTTTTCAAGAATACTACAACATCTGTCATATTAATTCGTGTCTCCGGTAAATCAGCACAACAATTCAAGGCCAACTCAAATATTGATGACACATGTGACAATATTTTGCCAATATTTTGATTGTCTCCTTGCAGCAAATTGACATCTAAAATGTTGATTATTGAATGAGGAGTTGATTTGCTAACCCAATCCTTCAAACTTAGACTTTCATTAAACAGGTCATCTGTTGGATTTTTCCTCGTCAGCATTTCCATGAGCAAAATGCCATAACTATACACATCTCCTTTACTAGAAATAGCTCCTTTTGATCCATACTCTACATGTCAAATTGAATGTTAAGGAAAAAATGTCACTCATGTTAAAAAAAGAGAAGAGCTGCCTAGAGAGAAACAAATACTATATAAGCTTTATGAATAATTTTCATAATAAAATATAAGTTTAAAAGCTATAATATGATTGATAAATAATCACCTGGTGCCATATAGCCAATTGTAGCCAAAGTCTTGGTGTAAATTTCTGATTCTGTGTCACCTAATAATTTGGCAATACCAAATCACTGAGATGTGCCACCATATTTTCATCCAATAAAACATTGCTTGGCTTCACATCACAATGAACCACTGGTGTAGAGGAACCACTATGAAGATATTCTAGTGCTGAAGCCACATCAATCATTATATTCAATCTTTGAAAAATATCCAAGCAATAGTTATGAGAGTACAACCATTTATTAAGACTTCCATTTGACATAAACTCCATGATTAATGATTTAAAATTATCATTAGAGCAGCTGCTTATGATGCTGATGAGATTGCGGTGACGTAAATTGCATATGGCAGTGCATTCTGTATCAAAACTCTTCCATGCCTCTTCCAAGTCAAAGTTAAATATTTTAATAGCAACTGTCTTTCCATTTGACAATGTTGCTTTGTATACTGATCCAAAACTTCCCCTTCCAAGTAGATTACTTTCATCAAACCTATTTGTTCCTTGTAGAATTTCATAATAGGATATTCTTATTGGTATCTCCAAATTCATTAAAACCGCATCGGTTGAATCATTAGCATGTTTTCTCTTATGCTTTAGAAAGACTATGCATGAAACAACCAAAATGAAAACTATTATAGGCACCAAGCATATGATCAAAAGCATCACTTTATTTGACCTATGCTTGTTTTCTTTTCTACATGGTTGGATATGAAGTTGGGGCCTTCCACAAAGATTTTCATTCATCATAAAAGATTCAGCTGTAAAATTTTGGAAAGGCCCACCATTTGGAATTTCTCCATATAAGAAATTGTAGGAAAGGTTAATGTACTTCATATAGACAAGAGACTCTAAGGACTTTGGAATCACACCAGACAAATAATTTTGAGAAAGATCCAAGAACTCAATACTTATCATGCCACCAAGTGATTTAGGAATAGGCCCCTGGAATTTGTTGTGAGCCAAAGATAGGTTCAACAAAGTCTTCAAGCCACCCATAGATTCAGGGATGTTTCCTGAAATTTGATTTCTTGATAAATTCAAGAGTGTAAGTGCCCTCATGTTTGAAATCTCAAGTGGAATTGTTCCACTCAATGTATTGGAGGACAAATCTAATTCCATGATATCTTCAAGACTCCAAAATGAGGAGGGAATATGAGAAATCAATTTGTTAGAGCTGAAATCCAACTTTCTCAAAAAGATAGATTCCCAAGACATGCGGGGATCATTCCTGTAAACATGTTGCCAGCTAGATCCAACTCACTTAAACTTTTGAGTTGACAAATTTCATCAATGATAGACCCTTGCATTCTATTGTAATAGAGACTTAAATATTGAAGGCTTTGTAGTTTGTTGATTGCAGTAGGAATCAACCCATTGAAGTTATTCCAACCAAATTCCATTGTCATCAAATTGGTTAAATTCCCAAGTAAATTGGGTATAGCTCCACTAAATTTATTTGATGCTAAAACTAACTCAGTGAGCTTAGAAGCATTTGAGATACTGTTGGGAATTTGTCCAGTAAGTTCATTTCCCTCCAAACTCAATAAGTTTAGGTTGGGAAGGCCACTTCCTAGATATGATGGCAAAAGGCCAGAGAGGAAGTTAGTTCCAAGGTACACATGTATCAATGATGAGATGTTGAATATGGTGGAAGGTATAGGCCCATGCAAATAATTATCTGCCAAAGCTAACTCTTGAAGTTTAGCAAGATTTCCTATGCCCTTGGGTATAAAACCTGGAAATACAGAATGTTGAGATAATTGCTTTAAGAGCCTGGACTAGCAAAAAGTAAAGGAAAAAAAAGTCATATATGACCTTCAAAAAACATTAAGGTAACATTTGGATTGGTGGATTTAGATTTAAATTTTAGATTTAAAATCTCACACTTCAAAACTCACATTTAAATAAATCATTTTCTTGGGTAGCTAAAAAAATTTCAAATGAAAAAAATAAATGAATTGAGATTCGAAATGAAAATAGAAAATTTATTTCAATCGATGAGAGGCAATAACGAAAAATGAGAAAAGATATGAGGGTTATAGAGGTGTAAATAATAAAAACTTGAAGATAATAAGAGGTTTGAAGTAGCTTAAATTTCAAATGACTAAGGTGTAAAGGGAATTTGAAATTATAAATTAAAGGAATTATAATATGAAATAGATTTTTATAAATTTTTGTATATTTAAAAAGAGATTTAGTTCAAATCCAAATCCTCGTTAATCCAAACATATCATAAATAAAGTGACAAATACATATGGTGTAATCTATGTCTGAAATTTTATTGTTATACTGCTACATCCTAGTCTATTTATAAAAAAAAAAAATGATACTTAAATTTTAAGTATTACTTGTTTCTTATTAACTGGCCTGTCTGTAGTAATAATTAAATTACTACATGGTATAATTAAGAATTTGAAGTTAAATTTTGAAGTTTACTTTATTTATTTGCACATTTTCATGTTTGAATAAAATTATGAGTTGACATATATTCCAAGAGTAAAAGGGCATACCTGTAAATGAGTTGACATCCAAAATAATCTTGTTAAAGATGTGCAGTTACTTAATGATTCTGGAATGCTTCCTTCTAATTTATTATCAACGATCTGGATGGCTTCAAGTAATGGGAGTCTTTGGCACATCTCTTCTGGTAGATTACCATGAAAATGATTGTGGGAAAGTTCAAACCATTTTAAAGATGTGCAATTACTTATTGATTTTGGAATTTTTCCCTCTAATTGATTCTCAGCAACTGAGAAGATTTTAAGAAAAGAGAATTGACGGCACATCTCTTCTGGCATATTACCATATAAATTGTTCTTGGAAAGGTCAACAATTGTCAAAGAAGGCATGTTAAATAGAAGTTTTGGAATTTCACCTATAAAAAATACACAATTTATGGAAGTTAATTAATGATGCATAAAGCTAGAGTCCTATTATATATGCTACGTTATTTGGCATAAAAAGACAAGACTAAAACGTTGTTAATACAAAAAATCTAATATGGCATGATAAAAATGATGTTGAAAGTCAAACCTGAAGCTGTAGACACGTAAAAAGTACAAGGTCAGGCAAAAATATTGTATACACAAATAGCATTTAGAAATAAAAAAATTGAGAACACAGTAGTACTCTTATAACAAGGATAGGAGAGAGTATATATCAGGTGTGCAAGAATTCCTATTTATACTAAATGAATTAAAGTATTTTGAGTTAATTTTTGTAGACAAAATGAAAAAAGCTCTTTCATTCACAAACAACCATGCAAAGAAGAAATGAAATTTGTAAAAGCATAAATTTAATGGATGAACAGATATTGAGCCCACCTGTGAAGGAATTATGACTTAAATATAAGTATTCCAGCAACGTCCAATTGGCAATTGATATTGGAAGAGTACCAGCTAAATTGTTTCCCCATAAACTTACTTCTCTTAAAGAATGGATATTGAAGAGAGATGATGGAATTTCACCTGTTTACAATTTTGAGGTAAACAAAAACGTCATATTTAATTTATAGTTACAAATCTTTGACATTATTGATGATTTTTAATGCTAAACACACACACACACACCACACACACACACACAAAAGATAAACACTTAACATATGATGGATATGCCAAAAAAAAAAAAAACAAAATCATACCTTCCAAATTGTTGTTGTCAAGATATAGGAATTGGAGGTTGGTCAAATTTCCAATATCATTTGGTATATATCCTTTGTTGAATCCATTATTTGATAATGACAAATCTATCAATTCCTTGCATTGGTGCCAAACGGAAGGTATTTCACCGGATAAATCATTTGCAAACACCTGAAATTTTTCAAGTTTCGGAAGCCCAAAACACATTTTTGTTGGGAGACTCCCAGAGAGATTATTATAATTAAGCTCAATGACTTGAAGCATTGAACTATTAAATAATGAGAATGGTATGGAACCAGAAAGCTGATTGTTTGAAAGATATATCATTTGTAGCTGTGGAAGATTGCCAATTTCATTGGGAATGCCTCCTTCAAAAAGAAAAAAAGAAAAAAGAAAAAAACAAAGAAGAGTCCATATCAAACTTTATAGCACGCATGCATGCGCATCATGAGTTGATCATGATAGGAGCTGGAGATAAACTTATATTGCTCATTTTTAAAAACAACAGTTGAAAAATTTTAAATGATAAAAAAGAATTACATTCACTTTCAAAGATCAATTAATGACCCTTCCCAATCTGATTGAACTAACTGTTGGAAAATGTTCTGAAGACAAAGTTAAGAAAAAAAAAGAAGAAGCAATTCCAGATTGTTATATTGATTTATTGAGAAACAATAAAAGCTGATGAGTTGCCAAATTTATCCAAGAAAAAAAATGAGCTGCCAAAAGGTTAAAAGAAAATTCTTTCACTATCCTTAGGGTAAAATATCATCAACAGACTTTTCCAGAGGAAAAAAAACATACATAAACTGTACATACCTGACAAATAATTCTTCGACAAATTTAACAATTCAAGTGAAGATAAGTTGAAAATTGTTTGAGGAATGATTCCTGAAAGTCTATTGCCTTCAAGATATAAGGCCTTCAAGCTTCTAAGTCTTCCCACCTCAAGTGGAATGGTCCCTTCACGTGAATTATAATTTCCATTCAAGATTGCTAACCTCAATAGAATAGATTGGATATAGATGGTGGAATAAATCCACTAGAGCTATCATTGAGAAAATTGAATAACTAATCTAAAAAATAATTAAGTTTCCTTAAAAAGGAAACAAAAAACTTTCATTTTCCTTGTGGCATTTGCATTTATAGTTTCATATTTGAATTTTAAACTTAAAATCTCACATTTAAAATTCATATATTTAAATTTTGTTTTGGATAAAGCAAAAAATTTTAAAGGAAAAAAGATAGGCGAATTGAGATTCAAAGTGAAAACGAAAGAATGAAAACAAAAATCTTATATTTTTCAATTGATGAGAGACAAGAACAAGGGATTAGAGAAGAGGTAAGATTGACAAAAGCATTAACAGTGAAATATGAAAAGAACAAGAGGGTTGGAGTGGCTGAAATTTCAAATAAGTAGGGGTTTAGAAAAAATTTTAAATTATAAAGGACTTATAATTAAAATTCATTGATTTTTATGCATCCAAGTGAATAGCCCAAATCTAAATTCAAATGCAAATCTCCATTAATTAAAACTCAATATAAGGAATTGTAATACTAACCAAATAGTTTAGTATAGCACAAAAAATATAGATCTTACAAATCATTAAAGGCATACCTGAGAAAGTGTTGTAAGACAAACTCAATATTTTAAGTGAAAATGAGATGGAAATTGTTTGGGAAATGATACCTGAAAGTTTGTTACCAGCAAGACGTAAAATCTCTAAGTTCTCAAGTCTTCCCACCTCAGGTGGAATGGTGCCTTCAATTAAATTAAAATTCCAATTTAAGATCTCCAACCTTGACAAGTTGAATATAGACATTGGAATGAATCCACTAAAACTATTATTGCGAAGGCTCAAGTGTTGTAGTGTTGACAACTCCCCTATCCATGCTGGAACCTCTCCATGGAATTCATTAAAGCTCAGGTTGAGTTGTTTCAATCTTCGCAATTGAACTAACTCTTTTGGCATTTCACCATGAAAGTTGTTGTCACCAAGATTAAGTTCAACAAGGAATGAGAGATTTCCTAATTTTGGAGATATCATGCCTGTAAGACCCATATCTCCAAGATTTAAAGAATGAATCCTTCCATGGCGAGTATTGCAAGTGACACCAACCCAATTGCATGGAGAAGAGGAGACAGACCAATTAGCTAAGAAATCATATGGATCTGAAGTGATAATGGATTTAAAAGCAAGAAGTGCTGATGTGTCGGTGGTGATATTTGTCTCACTACTCCAAGCTAAGGAGGCCATGAAGCAATGAAGTAAGAGAACAAAAACAAAGGAAGCAAGTTCTCCCATGTTAGTAAATCGGACTTAACAAAATTGCTCGGACTTAACAAAATTGCGAGTATTGAGCATAAGGTATCCTCACGCTTCATTTTTTATACTTCTCAAAAAATCCGAAAAAGCAAGTCAAGGGTCAAGCTCGGTGTGCAAATAATTTAACGCCAAGTTGCTCGCGGTTTGAAATTGAAAGCAGCATGAACTTTCATATATAGTTAATTAATTCTCAGAAAAAGGAATAAATTCATTGGATGACCATAATCGATTCAAGTCAATACTCATCACCCATCAATAAAAAAATATTTTTATAAATCAATATAGTATATAGTTCATATCTAGTTGATAAACAAATTTATTTTATTTTTAATCCTATTAATGTTAATAAGAAAAAGTAAATTATCAAATTATGTATATTTTTACTAGGAGCAAAGTTAGAAATTACTAAATTTTTAAATAGAGTTAATAAATTTTAAAATTTTCCTTAATTATATTCTAGTACAATATATCAAAACCTGAAAGTAATTTATAAATATAACCAGCAAAATTTTAGAGATAGAGAAAGATTTTAATTTAATTTAATTTTTAACAAACACACCTACCACAGATATAATATAGTATAAATTGTAACTAGGCACCTGCGTGCAAATAGTGCAATTAACCAAGTTGCTCGTAGTCTGAGTTTTTGGATGACCATAATCGATTCCATTCAGATTTCATACATTCGAGGGTCAAGTTTGGTGAGCTCTTTGGAGTATTCTGGAAACAACGTTGATAATGACATAATGTAACAAATTCTCATAAAAATTGTGCATAAAATTTTATATAATCTTACATTTTGTAAAGGGCATTTTTTCCAATGTTCTTTGTACAGTATAATTTCCGTGATCTCCTTTTGCAGTGTTAAAATCCAGTTTGTTCTTTATTATTGTGGGGTCCTCATGATGTGAATTTTTTTTTTTAAAAATTCGGTGAGGTTGCGATTTCTGGTAATCATCATGTGACGGTTTAATATTAAATTACAAGTTTTTCACTATTGTAATCCCTTTAATACCCTTGTACAATGTTTGAATCTCATTACTTGCATAAATTTTTCTCCAATCTTCTTTCTGTATTGTAAAGTTGGTCCAGAACTACAATACCCTTGGACCAAACTCTTATTTTAGTCTACATTAATAAATTAGTTATTTAAAAAAGTAAAATTACAGATGACATTACATTTAAAAATATTTTTTTTAAAAAAATTTGTTAAAGGATAAAAGAGAAAATTTGTTCTTAAATTATATTTCTAGGAGTGCCTGAGATCCTTAATTTATTTTTGATACAATATTTTCTTTTAAATTTTGAAAATTGTGCAATCAACCCTTTCTATTAACAAAAAGTTAACTTTGACAGTTAGTTGGTTAGAAAATAATAAAAAAATTATGGAAGAGGACAAAAATATATAGTAAAAGACTAAAAAATTATATATAAGGAACCAAAAAATTACAAAAAAGGAACTAAGAAAAATTTATTGGTCCTTTATTTTTTATAATTTTTGAGATCATTTTTTGTAATTTCTGATCAACCAAAGGTCAAAGTTTACTTTTGTTGATAATAGGGATTAGGTTGCACTATTTTTAAAAGTTGAAGGAGAATATTATATCAAAAATAAATTTAAGATCCTAGATGTTCCTGAACTTATAATGTAGGGGCTAATTTGTTCTTTTATCTTTTGTTAAAATATAATTGAGGTAATACATTTTTAAATGAAATAAGCATGGGTGATAAATTTTGGAGTCATTTATAGTTTTCAATTTTTAACATGTTCATATATAATAAAATTTAGAATTTACAATACAATGTGCTATCAAGTTTTTAAAATGAAAATACTTACCATATTTTAGACACAATTACTATTGTTTTTAAAATTTTCAAATTAATATTTATTAAATATGTTATTTTTTAGTTCTGACACTCTATTTGATTTAAGGGAATGGGGGGTGGATTTTAGAGACTTGGATTTTTTAAAAAAAATATAGAAGTGAGATTAAAAGTTTGTAATTCATTTTTCTTATTCTTTCATTTTGGATCTTCTCTCTATTAAAACTTTACAATTCTAATTGTTTATTTCTAAAAATTTAATTAATTAGAATCTTATTTCTTTTCATTCTTCCCAAACTAAATGGAGGATTAAATTTCCCATGCCATGAACGCGTCTAAAATCTAGTTTAGTATGTAGTTGATGCCTTCAGTAAAATTAAGATACTAGATTATTACTGAAAAGAGTGTGAACCGCAATTAGCAATGCAGCTTTTCTAGGTTCAGAGTATCATCATACTTAGGAAAAAGTTGCATTCAATTTATTAAAATTTTTCTTCTTTCTTTCTTTTTTTGCTGAATATAATTTACTAATTTTGTACTTTGAGAGTTGGAAAAGGTAGAAAGTGTGTGTGTGTGTGTGTATCTAAAACAAGAAGAGCGAGTCATGTAACTATTTATTTATTGCTTTTTAAATCATCATTTGATAGAAAGATGGGGTGGTAATGTAAATAATAGAAATTTATTACTATCGCCGCCACAAGGACAAAATTTTTCTGGTTTTTAGTTTCTTCGTTATCACTTTTGATCAGGACCGCTTCAATTTGTCGTCAAATTTAGAGGGCGTCTTCTCTTCCAGCCTCGCAACTAGCCACCATGCGTCACCATCAAAATGCGTACATTAGGTAAGGTTATCTCAAGTTCCTTTACTTCTTTCATACAAATATAAAAGCATCAAAGGCACAAATCTACTCTCAATATTTTCAGCCAGGCACGCCTATCATATTTTAAAGTTTTATCTAGTGCAGTTTTGCCCCAATGTTTTTCAATTTAGTACCATGTTGCCCTCGCTATTAATTGACTGTTAATTGACGGTTAATTTGTTAAATTTAATTGTTAAATGCCTTGCTGGATGGCCATGTAGGAGTACATGATATGTCAGAAGTCTTTTTCTTTTATCATTGCCACATCAATTTCTTTTCTTCTTCCTCTCAATCTGGAAAGCCTAAGCTATATGGATTTCAATCCAATGGCCAAAAACGGATAAACTAGAACAATCACGCCCAACAAATTAAGAAGACAAGGCAAGAACAATTAAGCAAAAGTAGAAGACAAGGAAGGGGTAGGGAACTAGTACGATCATGTGAGGAAATCAACAAATCAAAATAAAATTTTACAGTGTATAGATTGTTAGATTAAAACACTTATAGACTCTCTCTGGAGGACTTCTCAATGCTAAAGATAGGAGGACGAAATGTGGTGGAGATGGACGATTGCCTGCAGAGAAGTATGAAGAAGAGTAAGATCAATGGGAATGAGACTGTTTTGAAGGATTCTTATGTGGATTGCCTGAAGGGTTTAGATCGGGAGGAGAAGGAGGGAAGAGATGAATCGAAGACGGAGAAAGTGCCTTTAGGAATTACTATTGTTGAACATGTTAGAGGAGGAGTGAAGATACCAGAATTCATTATCTCTGAGGAAGGGAAATGTAGGCTTTGTGCACTAGTTGAGCATGATTGTGAAATTGCTAGGTATGAGGATGGGGTTCGCAGGTTGGGTCTCAAGCTACAAAGTATGTGGGCAAAATTGGGAGTTATCTCAGTTGTGGATTTAAGAAACAGTTTCTTTGTGGTGAAATTGTCTTATTGGGATGATTATCTGAGAGCTTTGTGTGAGTGGCCTTGTTTAATTGCTGATTGTTATCTAACAGTGAGGGAGTAGAGAAGCAATTTCAATTCGATGACTGAGGCCATTGAAGATGTTTTGGTATGGGTGCGTCTTACTGATTTACCTTTGCATGATTATGATGGGGAACTGTTGGTGGCTATTGGTGATAGGATTGGGCATACTGTGAAATTAGATATCTCTTTGCGAGGATAAGGGTGCAGGTGGATCTTACTAAGGCTCTCTTACCTAGTTTTATTATAGATAAAAGAGAATATATAGTTGAATATGAGGAGTTGCATCAACTATGTTATTGGTGTGGTAAATATGGTCACATTGAGAAAGACTAAAAAGAGAAATTGGATGTGGAAGTGGCAAAGGATTCTGGAAATGAGGGTATTGGGGGAAGAAGCTCGGAGGAAATTCTTGGTCCTTGGAATTTGGCACAGAAGCTGAGAAGAGGAAGGAGACAGGGGTTTGACAATAGAGAGGGAGAGGGTTGTGTTTTAAGGGTGGACCTATGGGTTCAAAGTTTGAGGGATTACATATTAAGGAGGTTCAGGAGGGGTCTAAAGTTGCTACAATGATGATGCATGATGGTGTTAAGGAAGATGTGCCTAGATACAAATATAAGTCTACAAAGGATGATAGAACATGGGAAGAGTTGGCAGTTGAATGGAAGAAAGAGAGGCAATTGAAGGCTAGTGCAGAAATGAAAATTGTGTTTCAACAAAGAGAAAGAATTGGAAAAGGGGAGCATAGTAAGGAGGATATATCAATGGATAGGAATGAAGGAGATCTGGAGGTTGATATGACTAATAATTCTATGAATATTTATAGGGAGCCTCTTAGAGATGTTGACCAGAACATGCAACTAGTTTTGCATAAAGTGAGTGGAGAAAAGAGGAAATTTATTGGTGAAAGGGATGGCAAACCACCAGATGATGATGCGATAGAAGAGGAGGAATTTGTTAAAGCTGAAGTTCCTAATGAGGATTTTAATAGCTCTGTTATGCGCTTGGCTTAATCAATTTAGTTGGAATTTTATGATGTGTTAATGATGATAAAAAACATCTTAGTCTGGAACTATAAGGGTGCATGAGGTAAGGAGATAGAGCAGGGTGTTAAGATGATGATGGGAATGTAATGACAGAGAATTTATGAATTTTTAAAATATGTAATAAACAATTCATCAATGAAGTAAATCAATAATTGAGAGAAAAATGGGTCAGCTATAAAAATTAATTAATATTATTATTGTTATATTATGGAGTAAACTTAACAAGAGATTTTGGTGGTTTGGTGGAAATATTTCTTTCTCTTTACTAGCAGATTCCAAGGAGATGCATTTTATTTTGCTATATTGTTGCAAAATAATAATAATAATAATAATAATAATAAAAATACTAAAATGCCCTTCTATCAACCACACCGCCACACGCATACGAGGAAAGGGAGCCACAGGGGGTGTGAGAGGAAGAGAGTTCGGAAATTTCAAACCCACCGTTCTACAGCCACTACCTCTGTCTTCATCCTCCGTTCTCAGCGTTGCCAGAGTGGATGGCAAGGACGTTGTGCACCACTGCTCTTCTTCCTCTGTTTTCTCCCCTTTTCGGTGTGATTTGCCTTTCCTTTGCTTTCTGATTGCTGTAGCTGGTTGAAGATCTTCCCTTTCTTTCTTCATCGGCGTCTTCTATGTGATAGTGTGAAGCTCAACTTTCTGCTTCCATATGCGACGCTGATTTCTTCTTTTCTTCCCGTGCGTGGTATCGCTAGTGTTTTGGTTCGAAAAAGCTTGCTCTGTTTTTGTTTCTCTTGGATTCTGATTGTTGGCTGATTTGATGGAATAGGGGAGAAAATTTGAGGTATGTGTAAGTTATAATCTTGAAATATGATTTTTGTTTGAGTAGGTATTTTCTAAAATTTCATGTAATCTATGAGAAGCTTGATTTGACAAGTTTTCTTTGAGTTTGTAAACTGATTATTTGGTCGAAGAAATGGAAATTTGGAAGCTTTGTTTAATTCAAATGTTGTTATTTGAATTTTTTTTTCTTAAAAGGGAATTTAATAGGAAGAAGTTTGGTATCATTTTGATTTTTGATGCATGTAAGGTCATCGATAAAATGCTTGAATGAAGAAACTTACTATTGGTTGTGTGCTGAAGCTGTTGGTTGATTATTGTTTCCTCTTTCAATTTGTCATGGATAAAGTGTAGAAGAGTTGAAATGGAGTTATTTAATATATTCAATATCTTTAGGACTAATATGATGGGCTTAGGTTCTGTTTTTAATGGATTTGAATTTACTTTTGATAAAGGAGTGAATTTGGTAAGCATATAAACTTTATTTAGATGTCTAGAAAATATTTGGAAAAAAGATTTGAAGTTGTATGGCTTAATTTTGAATGTAAGAAAGATGTTCAATGAAAGGTTTGATATAGAAGAGTGTTAGTCTATGGAAACAAATAAATATGATATATGTATTATTGATGGGTAAAATTGTTATAGGAGGTATTATTCTCCACAATGAAAAGTTGAAAATAAAGTTGGAGAATTTGGGGGGATACTATTCGGTTAATAATTCAAGGAGTAAGATTGACATTGTTTATGTTAGCTTTTGAGTGCATATAAAATGTTTGATAAGATGTTTGTGAAGAAAAATTATGAACATGGGATATACATGATTGATAATGTTGAATAAATCATGGTGGAAGCTGGTTATTTTTTTTTTAGGAAGACTTGAAAGTTTTGAATATTGTTTATATCCGTGTATGTCAAAGATTCTTCGATTAAACTCATCATGATGTTTTAATGATTTGCGGAAAGTTTATTCTTGAGCCTTTCTTTTCCCTTTCTCTAAACTTGTTTAGAGTGAGAATTTTGGGTCTATAAACAAAAGAAGTAACAATGATGTCACTTTGGCAATAGGGAATTAAGGCACATACACTATTATAAAAGTGGCTAATTATGAGTAAGTTATATATTTAAAATATTTCAGGTAAGTGAATAGCATCCCAAATAATTTATTAGTAAAAATATTTTCTTCACAATAATATTTAGTATTTGCTTGACTATTTATATCATTATATTTTAAACTTCATTATCTACTATCATGAATAAACATGTTTCTATTGTATAAATTTTATAAGAAGATTTAGAATTATTTTAGATTGGTATATGCCAGTTTTTAATATATTGGCAATGTTTGATTTTATAGTTTAAGGAATGATTTATTATTATGACTCATGCATGTTGGATTTAAAGTGTGGGACTGAATCTGGTTGCTAATAGTAGTTTTGTTAGCCCTTAGCAAACCATGATATACTTAGCTATCATGGTGTTTGTAGGAAGTGCTAGCTCTGTGCACAGGCCAACGTATGTGAAACGGAAGAACGTATATTCGTAATCATTGCACTTGTATTGTTTCGTGGCTTATGCCGTGCCTGTTTCATGGCTTCCAGCTGCACTTGACTAGTTACTTATCCTCATAGACTATGTGTCCATGCTTATTTGTTATTTACCCTTGTGGACTGTGTGTCTATGCTTGTTATTTATTTTAATAAAGTCCTGTTAAAGGATATTTTGAAATTATTTTTTTAATACGAATCTTATTAAAAAAGTTGATTTTCATAAATTGATTTTCTTGTAATGAAAAAGTTGCATTTCTTAACTATTTAATACGAGTATGATAGTTTAGAAAGTGAAATTTGACTGTTGTGTTATTATCATATGAGGATGTTTTTAGATTAAATGCTTAAACAAAAATATTCAATTTGAGTTATACACTACTGCTTTTCTAAATGATTATTTTAGTTAAATTCATGCTTATTCTATTTATATTTTTTTTTTCTATTATCATTTTTAATTTTATCTTGGGATGTTATTTACTGAAAAATATTTTAGCCTTAGATAATAGTTGGACCTGTATCATCTGTTGATCATTGGGAGCTTTATTGTTGAACTAAAGTAAAAGAGTTTCTTTGGACAAATATCAACTTGATCTAAATGTGAGTTTAAGTATTATTTTATAGTCTACTTCATGTGCTCTTTATTGATTATAGATAGAATCTTGACTTGTTGCATATGTTGATTATTTGTTGTTGAGGAGAGGAGCTCCTTGTTATTGATTATTATAAATTTTTTGTTGTAGAAATTTTTAGGAGTTTCTTTAGAATTTTTAAAAGAGTATATGATTCTTTTTGTGCAACAAAAAGCATGGTAAAAATTTTAAATCTTATTATTAATGGGTTCAAAGTATTAAATTAGAAGTTTCTTGAATTAAGGCTTTTAAGATATGGGTTTTATATGCATATCTTATGCCAGTCACACCTTATTTTTGGGGTATGATAGGGAATGAGGAAACCAGCAATTGTTGCTTTGCTAGAAACGAGAGTAGCTGCGTGTAAAGCCAGGGATTTATTTCATAAATTTGGCTTAAGAGATTGTGTGGCTTTTGAGGGCATGGGTTTTGCCAGAGGAATTTGGGTGGCATAGGATGAAAGGGATGTAGAGGTCAAAAGTTTGAGAACACACAATAATTTAGGCATTTTTAGGTCAGGTTTGGATAAGAGGATTTTTGGAACCTCACTATTGCTTATGTGAGTTTGAGGGAAAATGATAAAAGAGTTTTCAAGAATGAAATGTTGGAAATGGCTCCTAATGATAATGGGTTATGGTTACTTATAGGGGATCTTAATGATATAAGAGGAGTGAAAGAGAGGAAAGGGGGGCTAATGTTAATTTGAGGAGATGTGAACTTTTTGATGAAAGAATAAATGCCTATAACTTGATTGAGATGGAGTCATGTAGGAATAGTTTTACTTGAAGGGGGCTTTAATTCCTGGTTATTAGCGAGTTTTTAAGAAACTAGACCGAGGTCTTTATAATAAAGCTTGGATGATTTCTTTTCCAAAGGGTATTGTTGAAGTTTTGTTGAGATTGGGTGCTTTGACCATCATTGTCTTTTAGTTAGTTTGGAGGAAGTGAGTTCTATTGGGAATAGACCTTTCTGTTTTGAAGTTGCTTGGCTCCTTCATGGAGATTTTGAGAATGCGGTCAAGCAGAATTGGGGAAGGTGTAGAGAAGTGGGTGAGAAACTTAAAGAGCTTAGTAGGGCTCTAGATAAGTGGAATAAGGAGGTTTTTATGAATACACAAAAGAGGAAAAAATGCTTTTAGCTAGATTGGATGGAGTTAAACAATTAGTTTTTTTAAAGGCTATTTTGCTATCTATTTAGGTTAGAGAAGAAGTTACAAAAGGAGTTGGACGTTGTGTTGTAGCAGGAAGAGGTTTTGTTCTTTCAAAAATTAAGGGGGAATTAGATCAATGATGGGGACAAGAATACAAGGTATTACTATATTAAGACTATCATGAGAAGGAGGAGGAATAAAATGGTCATGTTGAAGAAGGAAGATGGAATTTAGAAGGAAGATCCAAATGAGCTTAGAAACATGGTTGTTTCATTTTATATGGGTTTGTTTGCTACATTGATGATACTCTTTAGGTTGATATGTGCAAGCCTTTGACCGATAAGGAGATTGTAAATGGCATTTTTTCTATTGGAGCTTTTAAGGCTTCGAGGGTAGATAGTTTTCTTGTTGTATTTTTTTTTTCAAAATGAATGGAAGATTGTAGGGAAGGTTGTGTGAGACGCTGTCAGGGCTTATTAGAAGGGGGAAAGGGAGATGGAAGATATTAATGAAATGCTTCTTGTACTTGTTCCTAAAGTTGATAAGTCTGAAACTATAAAGCAGATGAGGCCTATTGCTTTGTGTAATGTTATTTACAAGGTTATTCCTAAGATTTTGGTAAATAAGATTAAACATTTCTTTAATAGTTTGGTGGCCCCTAATCAAATGAGTTTTATGCCTAGAAGACACATCCATGATAACATTGTGGTGGGGCAGGAGTTGATTCATAGTATGAAGAATATGAGAGTTAAGAAGGGTTTCTTTTAATTAAAAATAGATTTAGAGAAGGCCTATAATGGACTCAGATGGGATTTTTTTGGGAGATTTTGGTGGAGATGGGAATGAAGGAGGAGATGAAGAATTTGACTATGAAGTGTATTAATACTGTCTTGACCCAAGTGCTTTGGAATGGGTAAAAAACAGAGGTGTTTGAACCCTTTAGAGGAATTCATCAAGGGGATCCCCTTCCATTTATATCTTTGTTTTGGCCATAGAAAAATTGACTCATATAATGTAGGATGTAGTATAGGAGGACAAGTGGAAAGCAATCATAATTGGTAGACAAGGGCTTGTGGTTTCCCATTTAATATTTGTAGATGACCTTATTTTATTTAGGGAAATGATTAAGGAGAAAATGGAGGTGGTTTTGCAATGTTTGAAGACCTTTTGTGAGGGATTTGGACAGAAACTTAACTATGGTAAGTCATATTTTTTTGTCTCATAATGTTGGGAAGGAGAGGAGAGAAGAAATTGCAAGTATGGTAGGGTTTAAAGAAGTGGATGATCTTGGATTATATTTGGAGATACCTTTGAATTGTGGGAGACATAAGAGTAGATGTCTAGGCGAGGTGATTAAGAAGTTAAATGTAGATGAGAGGTTGTAAGGCTAATTGTTTGAACATGGCTGGTTGAGTTACTCTTGCAAAGTTTGTGATGGGTTCTATTCCTGTTTATCCAATGATAGTTACCTAGATCCCTAAACATGTGATGGATGAGATATATGTGATGGATGAGATTGAAAGCGCTCAAAGATCCTTTATTCAGGGACATGATAGTAGAAACTGTAAATTGCATTTAATTAATTGGGAGACTTTGTAGAAGCCGAAGGAGTGTGGTGGATTAGAGATTTTGAACCTTGAGGATATGAATGTAGCTTGTTTGCTAAAATTGATTTGGAGAGTTAGAATTAAGAATGGTGGTTTGTGGGCTGATGTTTTAAAGCATAAGTAGTAATAATAATGAAGACTTTAGAGGTGTGGTTAAAGTGAATCAGAATGCTTCCACATTATGGAAGGACTTAGGGAAATTATGGGATAAATTGAATAAGGGTATTTGGAGAAGAGTTGGAAATGGAAGAAATACTCTTTTATGGAAAGATACTTAGTTAAAGTAGGGTTTTTTTATTGCAAAATGAGAAAGTTACTCAACTTTTTGAGGTTGGGGAGAGCTGGAAAGTGGCTGAGATGGTGGGAAATGAAGGAGTGTAGAGATAGGATCGTGTGGAAGGCCTCTTATCTCAACAAGCAAAATGGGTGTTAAAAGCGACTATACCTTTTGATCCTAATGGGGGTGAAGATGGTTGGGCTTAGGGAGAAGGGAGTTGCTCACAATATAGTGTGAAAAAAGGGCTTTGAATGATTAGAGGTGAAAGATTAGGTATGAAGGAAAGGAAATGGGAGGTGGTGTGGAAATGGGGTGGACCTGAAAGGATTCATCTTTTTTTATGGCAAATGATGCATGATAGACTACATACAAATGACATCAAAAGTAGGAGGTGAGCAATTAGTGAAAGGCATAGTATATGCAGGGAGGTTAAAACAAACTTGCATATTTTAAGATATTATAGGGCTGCTAAATTACTATGGAAGCATTTCAATGCAGTGACATAGCCCACATTTTTCATATCAGACAATAGATTCTTATGAATTTAAATAGAGAAGATTATAAGATGAGGTATGAGCTTGGGGGAGTTGGTGCAGCCACATTGTATTATTGTCTTTGTTGAAGAAATTTTGAAGGCAAATAGGCCTACTTGGAGTAATCTTCTCTTTGGTGGAGGAAGGATGGAAGGGAGGTAGCAATTACTAAGGGAAGGCTTGTTCAAACTCAATACTGATGGAGTTAGTAGAGGGGATCTTGGTCAAGCTAGTTATGGAGGGATTATATGGAATTTTAAGAGTAAGTGGGTGTTAGGATTTACAGAAGATGTAGGATGGTGTACAGCTGTAAAAGTAGAGTAGTAGCACTTGCATAAAGGGCCTGAGTGGCATGGAACGCCAGGATTAGAAAGCTGGAAGTAAAAGCTGATTTGAAGGAGATTGTGTATCGAGTAAAGGAAAAAGGAAAAGCTGGAGTTGATCGCCATTTAAGGGAAATTGAGAAGCTGATAGGTTGTAGGGAGGAGCTTCTTGTAAAGCATATTCCTTGAGTTGGTAATGTGTGTGTGCTAATAGATTAGCTAAAGCAAGTTTAAATTTGCAAATTTCTAGGCAAATTTGGTCTGACGTTTTGAGATGGCTTGAGGATGAGGTATAGATAGATAAGGAGAAGTCACATACGATGTTTGATCTAGGTTAATATATTGTGTTTCTTTCTTGTTTTTTTTTGTCATTTTAAGAGTGTTTCTTTTTGCATAGGCTAGGTCTTGCGTAGTTTGTTTGATTTGTTAAGGCCTTGGGCCTTTCTTTTTACCAAAAAAAAAAAATTACAACAAAATCAGATCATGCAACAAAGTGAACAAATCAAAATTAAATTTTTTAACCTAGAATTAAAGATCTTCGAACCTAAAATTAGATTTGATTGTTGTTGAAGAAGAAGAAGAATCAAAGGATCTTTGGACCTAAACTTTTGAACTAGGACCATCAGCCTTCCTACAACCAAAGAGATGGTTGTTTTGTCACACCTTAAAAATTAAGTGTGACCGGTATGGGATATGGACATAAAACTCACATCCCTTAAGCCTTGATCAGAGAAACTTCTAGGTTAATACTTTGAACACATTAATAGGATGATCAAAATTTTTTGCAATATTAAATCAAATATTCAATTTTTTTTTAAAAAATAAGGGTCTTACCTGTAGTCTACTTGAAGTACCTAAGATTGAACTCTAACATAGGTATAAAGTTCAAAATTTCATCAAATTAGGATTTGTTTAAAATAATCCTTTTACTTTAGTTCAGCAATAAAACTCCTCAATGGACACCTCCAAACACAAGTTCAGCTATACCATTTGAGATCAAAAATATCTTTTGAATAACATCCCAAATTAAAATTAAAAGAAATTAAAAGAAAAAATTATAAATGGAATAAACATGAATTTAATTAAAGTAGTCGCTTAGAATAGTAGGAGTGCATAACTCAAATTGAATAATTTTGTTTAAGCATTTAATCTAAAAATATCCTCATATGATGATAACACAACAATCAAATTCCACTTTATATCTCCCAAGCTTATATCAAATAGTTAGAAAAAATGCACATCTCTTTATAAAGAAATCAATTCATGAAAATCAACTTGTTTAATAACATTCATTTAAAATTAAAAATTTCAAATTATTCTTCAGGAGGACTTTATCAAAACAAATAACAAACGTGGATATACAGTTCATAAGAGTAAATAACCAACAAGTATGGACACACAATCTATAAGGGCAAGTAACCAGTCAAGCGTGGCTGAAAGCGACGAAACAAGCGTGAGCACAATGCTCACGAATATCCATCCCTCTGTTCCACATGCGTTGGTCTGCGTACGGGGCTAGCACCTCCTACAAACACCTTACTAGTTAGGTGTACCATGGCACACTAAGGATTAACGGAATTGCCGTTAGCAACTAGCGTTTTAATTTAATCCCATACTTTAAATCAAGCATGCATGATGTCATAGTAATAAATCATTCCTTAAATCATAAAATCAAATACTGCCAATATATTAAATAATGGTAGATACTCAATCATAAAATAATTCTAACTCTTCTTACAAAACTATATACAATAGAAATATTTTTATTCATGATAGTTGATAACAAAATTTAAAATATATTAATATAATAGTCATGAATGTACTTAAGCATTATTATGAAGAAAATAAATTTACTAATAAGTCATCTGGGATGTTATTCACTACCTATAATGTTTTCAAGTGTAGATTCACTCTTTAGAGTGAAATCTTTCTTCTTTTAAGCACCCTATTCAATATAAAAAATAATTCAATGATCTTTTACTCAAGTTTAATAAACTCTTTTACAATATCAACACCACCATGAACACTTAAGTTTTCAACTAAATATAATTTATGCTCTGATTCTTCTAATCTCTACTAAACTTAATATATATGCATGTGTTTATATATATCCCTTTATTTAACGCTTTGCTTCTATCCAACCCTTTTCAAGTATATATTTCATATATAACTAAATTTGGGTATATACACACCACCTTTAATCACGTTAAAATTTTAAAGTTCTTCTATCACGTATTTTTATTGAACACCTTAAGTGTGTTCCCAAAATCAAGTCTCAAAACAACATTATCATTTATAATCAGCCATGTAATTTCCCAAAAGCCAATTCATCTCACAATAACTTTATATATAAAAAAAAAAAATCTTCACAAAACTCAAGTTAAATCCATAGACAATTAACACCTAAACCAATTATGTCCTATAAAATTTAATGAAATATCTAAAAATTCTCATTTTAACAAACACTTCATCAAACATCTTGTAGGCACCATTACTTAAATCATAATAACAAGTTCATTTCTCTTCTAATCTTCTTATAATATACAGTAAAATAATTTTATTCAGCTTCCTACAAAATCCAACAAACTTCCTTCTAATATTACTACAACATTCAATAGATATTTCAAAGATCAATACATAAAAAATAATTCAGTAATTGAATTATCAATAAAAATATTCTCTTTAAAAATCTCTATTTCTAATTTCAATTTCCTTTCAAATATTTTATCAAACATCTCATGTGCATCCAAATTCAAACAAATATCAAGCCTCTTCATCCTTAACATCCTTTCCAAAATTTCTCAACATCAATATTTAGCTTAACCAAATGAAATAATGCACAGCATCAACCGAAATTACCACATAATTAAAAAAAAAAAAAAATCGTGACAGCAACTAGAGAAACAGGAACGCATGGGTTGAGGGAAGAATAAGCGCGACTCACACTGCTATTAAGGTCATAATCACGTAAGAAGAAAGAATCAACACCTTACCTCAACCAAAGCACAGTAATAGATGCAACACCATACTTCACGGACCACACAAAGAAGAGGAGAAGAGCTTCAGGTTGGCTGCCCCAACAGAAGGAAACAAAGCTGAAATTACAGACCAAAAAGAGGAAGGACTGAAGCTTAATAAGCTCACACACACGGATATTCAACCGCTAAGAAGTGAAGGAAGAAGAAAGATTGAACGCGCACACACCCACACACCTTCGGCAGCCACGCAACAGAGCAAAAACGAAGAAGAACTTCAGCTACTTTATTGGACAGAGATGGAAGAACAGCAAAGGAAATTGACGGACACTTGCTGGCGGTGAAGGGACAAGCATACCAACGGCAAGATGAAGCCTACACGACGGGAAAGAAAGAGAGAAACAGAGACAGACGCGAACGCTTTCTTTCACTCTGTTCTCTAGCTTCTAACTGACAAGGAGGAGGGGGAGAATAATCTAATAAACACCTTGGGAAACTTACCAAATAAGACCCAAAGTTTGTTGGGAAAAATTTTGAAATAGTGCCCCACCAGATTTTTAATATTATTTTTAATATTATTTTTTTTTACACAAAGGGGCAATATAGTAATCTCACTAAAGGCTGAAAAAAATAAAACACCTCTCGAGCATCAACAAAATTCGAACCGATGACCCAATAAATGAATTACTAATACAATTTCCATTACACCCAACATTCCCTCTTGCCTTATTTGTTCCAAAAATTAATAAAATATAATCAAAACTTATCATTAATATTAATCTTACTTAAATTCCTAGGTTATTACAATTTACTCCAAAACTTTAAATAAAATACATTCAAAATTTCTTATTATAAATTTTAATTCTACTAAAATTCTGGGATTAGAAAAATTTAAGTCAAAATACCAAGAGAAATATTAATTAATTAATCAATTAATTTATCTTAAATTTTTCTGAATTTACACCAACTCCTCTTTTGATACTTAAATAAAACTTATTGTATATTTGAAATTCTTGAATTTTCTAGTCATTATAAAATACTTTATCATTTATTTCATTTTTACTAAATTTCTGGAGTATTATATTACCACTAAGCTACCAATCCACTATTATGTCTACTCTAAAAATTAATAAGATGCACTTAAATAATATAATTATAGATTTTAATTTAAGCTAAATTTTGGAGTCATTACATTGTTGCTGTAATATGCTTGCAATATAAAGCTGACTTCAGACCAAGCATGAGCATCGTAGTCAAAGCTCTTCAACCTCTGTTGAATGCATGACCTAGACCTGCTGGTGAAACTGCAAATTAACCAAATCTAAAACTAAAATTAACCATCAAAGAGACTCAGAAACAAAACTAATCACAACCAAATCTAAAACTCAATCAGCAGAAATCTACCAAGAAAGAGATTCAAAAAAAAAAAATATTAAATCTACTTGCCATTAGAGCCAGAAGAGCCAGCTCCCTGTGGAGTTGCGAAGAGCTCACCATCACCACCACATTGCAAGATCAGGAAGGGAAAAGGAGGAGGAGGAGGAGGAGGCAAAGCTTCAAAATCGCATTGAATTCCCCACGTTGATGCTCTTTCTCATATTCTCTTTCAGTCATGCGTTCTTTCATATTTGTCATTAGTGAAGCTCGGCTCGACCTCGACTATTACAGCAACAACAACCTCCTCAACTCAGTCATCGCCACCATCACTCATGTTCTTCTTCCTCTCCATCTCACCTCTTCAGCTCTTCAGTCCTCCTTCTCCTCCATCGTTTAGATATGAAAGCAATGAAGAGGAACCAGGTGTTAATATTTTTTAATTCTCTAATTTGTAAAGTAGATGTCACTTTTCTACAAGCGTCAAACAAACGGTCAAAGTTGAATCTGTTATCCTTGGGTGACATCGCACCAAATTAAATAATTGTTAGGCGAAATTGCACCAAAACAAATTAGGATATGAGGTGCACCTACGTGGAAATTTGAGGGTAGATTTGTACTTAAACTCTATATAAACCCTCTTTTTCTTGTTTCCTTCCCTCAAATATCCTTCTTATAGTTATGGTTCAAGGACCACGTGGCCGTATCACACTTTTCCTTATTTGAAATGTTTTACATATTAAATGTTCCTTCACATTATCTTCAACATTTGAAGTTTAGATCTTTCATTCGTTCAAGATTTGAGTAATTGAACCCCCTTTAATATTTTTTTTGTAAGTATACAAGAAGTAGATTTTGTCGACATTTATTTCCAATGAATCAAAAAAAACAAAAAAAAACAAAGGATTCAGTTGACTGTAGAAATTATCTCCCTTGAAGTACTGGGAGCAAAAGGCAGATCTAAAATTTGCAAGCCACCACCCATATTATTAGGAATGTTTCCTAAAATTTGATTTCTTGGCAAATTCAAGAGTGTAATGTTAACCTCTAGAACTTCATGTTATTTCAACATATTTTTCTTATACTTAATATATTTTGGCATGATAATACATATTTGAATACCCATAGAAATATATGCATCTTACATTGGGTTTTCACATATAGCTTCTTTTTTTTTGACATTTTTGGGCAAAATTTCATGATATTTTGATTTGAGGTTATGTTGGAGGCATTTTTTGATCCTTTGGTGATGCTTTTGGAAGGTTTTAAGATGAAGAAAGCAGATGCAAAGGTGAATAGTCATGCCAAATGACATAAGTGTATGGAACATACCAAAGTCATTACAAACATCATGACCTTATTTGCGACTATTGTTGCTAACAGCAAAACAAAATGTTTTGATTACCTAAAGAAGTTAGAGCTGGATACATATTTGTCACTGCTTCGACTTGGAAGGAATTCTTAAGACTTTGAGACACATTTGGAATTTGGATTTTCTAGGATTTGGGTTTTGGAAAAGTTGAAATGAAAAAAATATTAAAGTTTTGAAGATATTTGAAGTTTTATTCCTTTAGTTCCTTTGTTTCTTCTTTCTTTCTTCTCTTATAGTCTGATATGGGTTCAATTATTTGATGTATTTGTAGCTTTTGTTTGATTATGAGTAGCTAAATATTTTGTTCTAGAATTATTTTGAACTCTTGCAAGGACTAACACTAATTTTCTTCTCCATTTTTGTGATTAATGATATATCAATATTTACTTTACTCTTCTCTTATTGCTTCTAATTAGTGTTAATTTGGCCACCATTTGGATGATTTTTTTTCTTTTGAGTGGTGCTAGAGAGGGCTACCTTGAGTGTAAAATTAGAGTAAAATATTGTAAGAACTTGAAGTTTGCATTTTGAATGGATAGTTTTATTAACAAGATAGAGATATACTTGCTAACCTTACATATAACAACATTAGGGTTGGGGCTTAAAAATTGAATTTTATTCATTATAACAAAAATATTGACCAATTAATGAAAATACACTTGTTTTTAACTTGAGAGAGCTTGTTCAAGTGGTTTTAGAACCCTATGTTAACATTTATTTTCATTAAAAGTATTTATGAGAGGAGGTAATTTAGTGTTCTGAAATGCAATGAGGAAATAAATAGTTTTAGATCCCATTTCAATCTCAAAGTTTAAGAATCACTTGCTTTTTATTAACCTCTAGAGTTTCAAGTTATTTTATCACATTTTCCTTGGTTTCTAATATATTTTAGAACAATTGTATATATTTTAATTACCCAAATTAGGAAAATGTGTATCTTGCATTGGGTTTGCATGCTTGACTTTAATTTGACACTTATGGGCTAAATTTGCATTATTTTAGTTAAGGTTTGGTTGAAAATATTTCTAGACCCTTGATAATGCTTTTGGAAGGCTTTTAGATAAAGAAATAAAGTGCAAAATGATTAGTTTCATTAATTGAGAGAAATGTGAAAAACTAGCCAAAGCTGTTACCAAAGTTGTGTTTATTCTTGATTACTTCCACCGGTGTCACTAAAAGGTTGTGTTTGTTTTAGCTGAAAATGATTGGGTATGATATGACATATATTGCTGCTTGATTGACCTAGAACGCATTCTATATACTTGAAAACACTTTGAGAACTTGGTTGTACTAAGATTTTGTCTTTGGAAGAGCTGGGTTCAAGAGTTAAAACTTTGAAGATATTTAAAGCTCCATATTTCTTTAGTTCCTTTGTTTCTTCTCCATTTTTCTTTTGTAATTTGATATGGCTATAGATATTTTGTGTATTTATAATTCTTGATGATTATAAGTAGGTAATTTCTTTACTTTAGGATTATTTTAAACTCTTGTATGGATTAACATTATTTCCTTCTCTCATTTTTTGATTAATGATATATAAGTGTTTATTTTAGTCTTCTCTTAATGCTTCTAAATGATTGGTCACTATTTATTTACTTTGTTCCTAGGTGATGCTTGAGAGGGCTATAGCTTGAGTGTAGAATTTGGGTAAAAATAGTGCCAAAGAACTTAAAGTTTACATGTTGAATGGATGGTTTTATTAGTAAGATAGAGATATACTTACTAACCTTATATAGATATATTAGGGTAGGAGCTTAAAATTGGAGTTTTATTAATTGAAACAAGTAATTAAAAAATTAACTTAACTAAGCACTTATTCATGACTTGCGACTTGAGAGTTCTTGTTCAAATATTTTAGAACTTTAAGTTAGCACTTGTTTTCATTAAAAATATTTGTAAGAGGAGGTAATTTAAGTATTATGAAATGTAAGAGGGATAAATAATCATAAGTCCCATTTTACTCTTGAAGTCTAAGAATCAAGTGCTTTCTTAATTCCTAGTTTTAACATAATTTCAAAACGAACTTTTTTTTTAACTAATTATATTTTGCTCAACTTGATTGAGAATTGCAAAATCTTTTATTTGATCACATTTTTTTGAAATAAATTTCCGTGGAAATGATATTTTATTCACACTTTATTCGTGCACTTGCAGAATCTGATAGCGAACAAAGGCATGACTGTTACTGATTTTGCTCTCAAGGCACGAGTCACTATACAAAAAGCTCTCGGTAATGGTAATATAAGGGTTGCTCAAAATATTGTCTGGCATAAACCACCATCTGGGTGGCGGACGCTCAACTGTGCATTGTTAGCTGAGGCTTTGTGGTACTGTAGCCTAGTGTTTCTTTTTTTCCATTTGTATCCAAAAAAGAAAATACACAATTTATGAAAGTTAATTAACTACGTATATAACTAGAAGTGAGTCATATTATATAAGTTATTTTTGGTATATTAGACAAGTCTAAAATATGGTAAATACAAGAAAACTTAATACGGTACATATATGGAAAAAATGAAAGCTAAGGTCATTAAATATTGTAGACCTGAGGCTTCTTACAGGTAAAAAAGGTACAAGATCAGGCAAAAATATTGTTTAGAACCACATGACTTGCAAAAATACTCCATAAAACATCGAATCTTAATTATATCCTTACTAGCTAGTTCGGTGCAATGAGTGCATATCTGTCTTTCTTCTAACATGTGGCAAAATAATTCGGTGCACTAACTTGTCCTCAAGGAAATATTAATCCAAATTATTGTTAATTAAGAGAAAAACATATTTTGTTTAAAGATATTAATCGTATCATTCAAATTAAATCAACAGTAATGAAATTAACTGTGCCAATTTATTAAATAAAATATAAACTCATCAACTCATTGAATAAGTCACAGGTTTGATAATAATGGAAATGCATTCAGCATTCTTATAATCCAAATGCAGTTACATATATATGAAATTAAAAACCTCAAACATTATCATTCCATTTTACAATGTTACATGTTCAACAGTAAAAAAAGAGGAATAAAGAAACACCACCAAAAAAAATTAATTTTTAATAATAACTCAACTAGCTAATAATGCTTTATGCCTCTAACATGATTATTCATTAAAGAACCTTTATTTTCTTCAGGAATGCCACAACATCTGTCATATTAATTCGTGTCTCAGGCAAATCACCGCAACAATTTAAAGCCAACTCAAAGATTGATGACACGTGTGATATTATGTTGCCAAAATTTTGATTCTCTTCTTGCAACAAATTGGCATCCAAGATATTGATGATGGAATGCGGTGTTGATTGACTAACCCAATCCTTCAAACTTAAATTTTGAATGAACATGTCATCTGTAGGCTTCTTTCTTGTAAGCATTTCCATCAGCAAAATGCCATAACTATATATATATATATATATATCTCCTTTGGTAATAGCCCCTTTTGATCCATACTCTACAACATCAATATGAATGGGGTAGAAAGATGTTATAATAAGGTTTGCAAATGCATGCATATTGTTTTTGTATATGTTTTCATCAAAATCTTCACTTATCATATTCATACAACTATGAAATGAAGAGATTATTTTATTGCAAATATAAACATATGCAAGGACAAACATAACATACGAATCAAATAAAGTATAAAAAAAATTATTAAATCATTACCTGGTGCCATATAGCCAACCGTAGCCAGAGTCTTGGCGTATATTTCTGATTCCCCGTCGGCTAATAACTTGGAAACACCAAAATCATTGAGATGGGCCACCATATCTTCATCTAACAAAACATTGCTTGTCTTTACATCACAATGAACTACCAGTATAGAAGATCCATAATGAAGATACTCCAATGTAGATGCTACATCAATCATTATATTCAACCTTTGAAAAATATCTAGGCAATAGTTATGAGAGTACAACCATCTGTCAAGACTCCCATTTGACATAAATTCCATAATTAGAGCTTTAAAACCATCATTTGAGCAACTGCTTATGATCTTGATGAGATTATGATGACGCAAATTACATATGGCAGCACATTTAGTATCAAAGCTCCTTAAAGCCTCTTCCAAGTCTGAGTTAAATATTTTAATTGTCTATCCATTTGAAAGAATTGCTTTGTAAACTGATCCAAAGCTTCCCCTACCAAGGAGATAACTCTCATCAAGCTTGTTTGTTCCTTGTAGAAGCTCATAATATGATATCCTTATAGGTGTGTCCAAGATTATTGAATCATTGTTGGTTGAATCATTAGCATGACCTTTCTTATGCTTTAGAAAAATTATGCACGAAACAACTAAAATGATAGCTATGGGAGGCAATATGCATGTGATCAAAAGCACCACTTTTTTTTTTATTTGTGCTTGTTTCCTTCTTGACAAGGTTGGACATGTGGTTGGGGCTTCCCACAAAGATCTCTATTCATCATAAAAGACTCAGCCATAAAATTTGGAAAAGGGCTGCTAGTTGGAATTTCTCCATGCAATAAATTGAAGGAAAGATTAATGTGTTTTAGATAGACAAGTGACTCTAATGACTTTGGAATCACACGTGACAAGTGATTTTGAGAAAGATCCAAGTTCTCCAAGCTTACCATTCCACCAAATGAATTAGGAATAGGCCCTTGCAATTGGTTGTGAGCTAAAGATAAGTTTACCAAGGTTTTCAAGTCACCCATGGTGTTGGGGATGTCTCCTGAAATTTGATTCCATGACAAGTTCAAGGTTGTGATTGCTCTCATGTTTGAAATCTCAAGGGGAATTCTTCCACTCAAAGCATTGGAGGATAAGTCTAAGAGCAAAATTTTTGAAAGCCTCCAAAGAGAAGAGGGAATATGAGAGATCAATTTATTAGAACTGAAATCTAACTTTCGCAAGAAAGTAAGATTCTCAAAGCACCTCAGAATTATTCTTGAAAGCATGTTGTTTGCTAGAGACAACTCGCTTAAACTTTTGACTTGGCAAAGTTCATCAATGATGGACCCACGCAATCTATTGTTACTAAGACTTAAAATTTGAAGACTTTGTAAATTTTTAAATGCAGTCGGAATCAACACATTCAAATCATTCCCATCTAAATATATCACCATCAAGTTGGTTAAATTCCCAAGTTCATCAGTCATAACTCTGCTAATTCTATTCATCTCTAAAATTAGTTGATAAAGACTTGTAGCATTTGAGATGCTTTTTGGAATCTGCCCAGTAAGTTCATTATACTCCAGACCCAATTCTTTCAAGTTGGGAAGGCCACCGCCTAAATTTGATGGGATGAGGCCAGAGAAGTAATTACCTTCAACGTGCACACGATTGAGTGTTGAAATGTTGAATATATTGGAAGGAATAGGTCCAAATAAAATGATTTTTTGCCAAACCTAGCAGTTAAAGTTTATCAAGACTGCTTATGCCGTTGGGTATGAAACCTGGAAACACAAAACCTGATAGTTAATGACATTTTTTTTTGCTACCCATAGGTATCTTCCTATTGGAAGCAGTCTTGTTCGAAACACTATCAGTCACTAAATGTGGGTACCTCTCCCAATAAGGATTTGAACCTTAGTTCGCTACGTTGTAAGGGACTAGCTCCTTCTATTAGACCCAACCCTAGTTAATTCACTTGTAACATTTTTATAAGAGAATAAACTAGTAAAATAAAGTATTGCATACACCATGTTTTTCCAAAATCTAAGTACAGCATATATTACGAAAAAATATCTTATTAATTTCAAGAACTTGCATATCTATGTTTTGCTAAATAATCAATACTTGATTATAGTTGAGAAAACAAATCACCTATTCATGAAAATAGTTATTGCTTTCTATTAATTACATGAGAAATTCTTAGATGGATCCAATACAACACATCATCCATGGCCCATCCAATAAAAATATGGCACTCAAATGACATTAAATATAAATTGATTGTGACATTAATAATAGTAAAGAGAGAAAATGCAAAAAATTAAATATGCTCTCTATTATAAAAATAAATTCATTAAAAATAATGACATGTGAAATTTTATTTGATTAAATTAGTGCAATTTTATTGGATGGACTATGGATGATATGGTGTATCAGGACCATCTAAGAATTTCTCTCTGTAGATGGCTTCAGCATTATAGTCATTATGTATGCATCGCACAAAAAACCAAAGACCAATTTTTGGGCAAAATTTGACTAGTATGCGATCTTTAGAGAAGGTCAAACAGAATGAAACATGCATACATCTGTCAAATTTTTTAAACAGGTGAAAATTTTAATGTTAAAATAAGTGCATCATTGCTGGAAAAGTACAAAAATTGATTTTTGTATTTTGATGGCATTTTATTTTTAGTTCCTATAATTTTATTCCGTTATTCTCAATCCACTTACTTTGACCCATCTACAACATTGTCCTACACTACAACAAAGTTACCCTTTTACATCATTATTCTCAGTCCCTTTAATTTGATCTGTATGCAATATTAGTCCCTATAGTTTTAAAAATGCACATCACAACCATTAGTTGGCACTGACGGAGTTAATTTCACTATAACTCTACTAAATATCACTTTTCTTATATGGTAAAAATATGCTGGCATGAAAGTAAACTGACCAGATATGATTAAAAATAAAGGTAAGGGGCCAAAAAAGGCTTCATTTATATTTAGATTGAACAAAATGTGAGAGATGAATGCAAGATTAAGGACACATCAACAAAGAAATTACCAGAGTTAAGTATACAGCAGCAAAATTAACTCTATCAATTGATGTCAGTCCGTGGTTCTTATATGCATTTTTACAACTATAGACACTAATGTATTCTATCAAAGTACAGGGACTTACTGTTGTATTTTCTTATATTTATAAGACCGTGCCATGATTTATTTAATTCATTGAAAGTAGGTTGATAATTACGTTTATCATTTGAAACTTAATTTTTGATGTTTCCTACTATTTCTTTTCATACAAAACACTAAACAGGAGAAACGCACACAAACACAAACAAAGGGTATACCTGTGAATAAGTTCATTCCCAACTGTGAATGTCTCAAAGATGTGCAATTACTTATGGATTTTGGTATGTTTCCCTTCAATTGATTATCAATAATCGAGATGATTTCAAGTGAAGAGAGCTGATTGCACTTCTCTTCTGGCAATTTTCTGTAGAAATGGTCGTGGTTAAGGTCAAGCTGTCTCAAAGAAGGAGTATTGTTGAAAAATGAAGGAGGAATTTCACCTATAAAACAACACACAATTTATTAATTAATTTATTATTTTCTTTGTTGGGAGAATACAATGCAGTTTGTTTACCCATGGACTAATTTCTCTTATTACTCAAAAATTATTGAAGAGAGGTGGTGAATTTAACCAGTTTAAAATTTAAAACGAGCAACAAATTAAAGTAGTTGATATTTCATTGCTGTAAGGCTATGATATTCAATATTTTTGGTATTTAATTGCGCATGCATGATGGTGATATTAAATGAGTCCATGATTTCAAAGTGCAGAATTTAGCATCAACTTTTTCGTAGGCATTTTATTTAATAAACGGAATTTCAAAAAGCATAAATTTACACCTTCAAAAACCATACTAATTAATTGAGCATATACCAATAATGGAGTTGTAACTTAGACTTAAGATTTCGGGCAGCATCCAATTGCAAGTTGATCTCGGTAGATTGTTTCTCCCTAAGCCAGTCCTTCTTAAAGAAGAAATGTTGGAGAGAGATGATGGAATTTCACCTGTATGTTTAGGATTTATAGTAAGCAACAAACCAATGCATATTTTACATTTAAGTGTGCTAAAAGCTACAAAGCTTTGACATTTATCCATGGTGTTAATTTGATAGTGAATTCTTAGAGCACAAAATGAGATAAAATCATAAAATAAAACAGGAAACCTTAGTTAAAATTTATAAGATATCAAATGACATATAACTGTGACAGCGTGAATAAATATATATTTCTAGGTGAGAGTTGGAAGTATTATGAAAATTGCAAAATGCTCCGGTTCTTGTGTGCAAGCATAGAGAAACTAATAGCTCGTTTTATTTTGTTCTCACTTTTTATTTTAAAAAAATTTTTTCCAAATCACTTTTTAAAAATAAAAATAAAAAGAAAATTTATTTGATTTTATCTATTTGAAAAAAATTTTAGAGTTAAAAAATTGGCTGATAGTGGTGGTGGTTGCTGTGATTAATAGTAGTAGTCTATGATCGTAGTGGGGTGATGAATGTTTTCAATAGTCAAATGTAGTGCTCTTTAAAAATTAAAAAAAATCATAAGATATTTCTATATTCTGTTTAAAAAAATAAAAGATGGATTTACCAAAAAAATAAAATAAAAGATGAGAACAGTTTAAAAAACATTTTGAATCCAAAACACTTGTGTAAGTTATTTGTTTTTTTTTTTAAAAAAAAACAGAAAGTAGTTTTTGGAAACAGAGATCAAACATGCGCTAAATTTTTTATGCAAATTAATGACTTATACCCACTAAGAATAATTTAAGTTAAACAATTAACATATAATGGATATGGTTTTTTTTTGGTCAAATAATGGATATGTTTGTTAAAACTCTTACCTTGCAAATTTGTATTCCAAAGAAATAAGATCTGTAGATTAGTTCAATTTCCAATATCACTTGGTATGAGTCCTTTGTTGAAACTGTTATCTGCTAATTCTAAAATCAGTAGCTCCTTGCATTGATGCCAAATGAGGGGTATGTTGCCAGACAATTCATTTTCTTGTACAGAAAGTCTTTTGAGTTTTGGAAGGCCAAAACACACATTTGTTAGGAGACTGCCAGAGAAATAATTGTTTCTAATGTCAATGTATTCTAACTCAGAACTGTTAAATATTGAAGATGGTATCGAACCAGAAAGGTTATTAAATCCAAGCTGTAGTATCTGAAGCTGTGGAAGTCTTCCAATCTCATTTGGGATGCCTCCTTGATTTGGGGAATAACAAGTTTTAGAATGTATTTGATTCAACCTTAAATGACAAAATTTAATATGCACATGAAACAAAGATATTTTTTTTATATCATTGTAGAGCTTACCATCTAGAGAAATAACAAAAACATTTTAAATGATAAAATAAAAATACAATTATTTTCAAATAGCTATGACCATCTTCTGTCTTCACTAACCATTGAACAAATTATTTTTCATAGGGCGTGTTTTATTGATACACACGCACACACAAAATATTTATTAAGAAATTTGGATGGAATGTCGATATTATTATAGAGACAAGAAAATAAAATTTGCCAATGAAAAGAAAAGGAAATGAAAGGTATTATAGGAACATCCAAACATAACTTGTCATCATTTGTCATTCCAATCAGAGACACATACCACTAGCGGAGTAGTTTTGTGCATAGCAAAAACAAAAAAAAAGATAATACAAATAATCAAAGACGTACCTGACAAAGTATTATAAAACAAACTCAATAATTCAAGTAAGGATAAGTTGAAAATTGTTTGGGGAATGATTCTTGAAAGTTTGGTACCCGCAAGTTGTAAAATCTTCAAGCTCTGAAGTCTTCCTACATCAAGTGGGATGTTCCCTCCAATTAAATTATAATTCCAATCCAAGATCTCCAGCCTTGACAAGTTGCATACAGATGTTGGAATGAATCCACTAAAACTATTACTGCAAAGACTCAAGTGTTGTAGCCTTGACAAATCCCCAATCCATGTTGGAACTTCTCCATTGAATCCATTGAAACTTAAGTTTAGTAGTTTCAATCTATGTAATTGGACTACCTCTTCTGGTATTTGACCATGAAAGTTGTTACTCAAATCGAGCTCAATAAGAAATGAGAGACGTCTCAGTTGTGGAGATATGGTGCCTTTAAGATTTATGTCACTAAGATTCAACAAACTGACCCTTCCATGGTGGGTATTACAGCGAACACCAACCCAATTACAAGGAGGAGGAGAGATTGACCAATTGGCTGAAAATTTGTTTGGATCAGAAGTAATAAAGGATTTAAGACTAAGAAGTGCAAATTTTTCGGTGGTAATGTTTATTTCACTTGTTGTGGAGGCTATGAAGCAAAGAAGGACAATGATGAAAACAAAGGAAGGAGGTTTCCCATGTTTAGCATATCAAACTAATCAAAATTGCAGGCTTTGAGCATCCTGAGATACACAAAGCATTTTATACCACAAGCATTTTTTTTTATTTCTGTTGATTTCCTTCTATGTTGGTGTCTTAGGTCTTGTTAGGGTGGGTTGCACTTGTTTGTTGGGTCTTTGCTTTTGTTATGTGTAATTTTGTTTTCTAGTAATATGAAGTGTGTCCTCTGGCCCAAAAAAATTACTTTCCTTACATTCTAATTAGACCAATTATAGCCTTAAGTAGGCATAAGTAGCTCCATGGAGACTCATATTAATTCCATGGAGACTCATGCTATATCAAGCATTAAATAAGAAATTTGTCTTGTAAATTATTACGAATTGTTACTTGTAAATGATGAAGCTGCAGTTGTAATTGAAAGCCAAATCAATTGCTAATAGCTTTATTAATTACGTCTAACATTAAACAACCCTTATGCTAAATATGTAAATCCCAAGTGAGCTCTATTATTTTCCTTATATCCCAATCAAACCAATTATAACTTTAAGTAGATATAATTAACTCCATAGAAATTTCATGTTGCATCGATTATTTAACAAGAAATTCCACTTGTGAATCACAAAGTTTTGCTTGTAAACTTTAAAGTTGCAATTGTAAGTGAAAACCAAATTAACATGAATAGAATTATCTTTACACTCTAACCACAAGTTACACTTAAATGTCAAGGTACTTAGCTGTAGTTTTAAAATTTTGTAAGACTTATTATTAAATAAGTCTGTTGTATGGGCGAGGACTTAGCTTACCTGTAATTTTTCCTAAAACATAATTTTCAGAAGAAACTACCCATGAGGAAACAGGGTCTAGCCCAGATAACAATGTGGACACAAATAACCATAAATGTTGTTGCTCAATAAATTAAAATATGATCGCGGCGAGAGGAGGAAAAAAATTGCGTGTTTAGACTTTGATGTATTAGCCTCTCTATCATCATATTTTCCAGATAAATCTTCTTCCTCACGCCATCTTCTCGAGTTTGTGAACTTCCGTCGGTGATAACAAGAAAATACTACATGATTGGTCAATTGTCATGGTTTGCTTTTTTCCGTGACATAAGAAGTATGACTGACTTTATTTTTCTTTTTTATTTAAAAAAATAATAATAAAATTCTCTCAAATTATATAAATGATAATTCGATCTTTCAAAATGATATAATTTTACTAAAGTCCCTAAGGACTTTTGTGTCAATAAATTTTAAAGTGAAAAAACTATTTTACCTTTATTAAAAAAATGTCCTAATTATAACTTTTGTTTTGTGAATCGCAAGAGTTGAACAAGAAATCATAACTTGATAATAAGCTCCAATCAAAACTTTTACTTAAAGAATAATAACTTTTATTTTGTGAATTGTAAGAGTTAAACAAGAAATCACAACTTGTCAAATGTAATTTCTGTTATTGAAAAACAAATTTTAAAATAACAAGTTTCAATCACAACTTTTTTAAAGGAAAAATAACTTTTATTCAAAGAATCACTAGAATTGAAAGAAATCATAACTTGTCAATAAGGGTAAAATAATATTTTTAACTTAAAATTTATTGACACAGAAATTCCTAAGGACTTCAGTGGAATTATGATATTTTGAGGGATTAGATTATTATTTATATAATTTTTGGGGAGGTTCTATGTTCCAAAATGTAAGACACATTAAGAATATTAAATAGGCGCATTCCAAATTTCTAATATTACCATTTCTCTCTATCTCTCTATTTAATGCTGACTAAGTGTTAATGTTATTAAATGAAGGATATTTTTAAAAGTTTATATTTTTATTTTGAAAAATAGAATTGTTGAGTGTATTTAATGAAGTTTATTAGCATATGAGATTTTGTTTAAAAGTATCTTATAATTTGAGACAGAAGGAGTATTTATTAAGTTCAGTTTTATCCGATGTGAACTTCTTACATCACCTCAAGTTCATTTTAGACATCCTAACAATAAGATATTTAGATTAGTTTTTTTTATATTAGTCATTTTAAAAAAGTTCATCTTAATAACTATAATGAACTTTTTTGGTCTTCCGTACTTTTAGTGTATTTTGGTTTAATCCTCATTTTTTTTTCTTTCCAAGTCTCTTAAGTTTCATTAATCTGCAACATTAATATGATCTTTATAGTCACTAATAGAGTTAAATTTATTAACATATACATAAATCTGTTAATTCTATTCCTGTGTTGGACATTATATATGAAAATAGCCACCGTGATTTTCTACATATCTATCCTAGTTGGTCACGTCTTCTTCCTTTTGAAACTTCATTCATTGTGCACTTAGAAGTTCTGATTTAATGTCTTGTTATTTTCCTTCTACTCATTTTTTTATACAACTTAATCAAATTTTAACAAATCAACACAAGAAATAACAATTTATGTACATCTAGCCACTATTAAGTCCTCATGATTATATTTAAAAATATATGTAATTAGCATTTGTAATTTTTTTCTCATTTTATTTCTTATATTTATTAACCTGAATTCTCATGTTAGTAAATTTATAACCTTTTTCTCATTTATCATAAATTGAAACTAAAAGTAAAATGGGAAAAGTATATATATTTTTCATGAGAATAACAATTTTATGGGGCTTTTGCAAATATAGTCCATTTTATAAAATCAAACCAAATAAATAATCTAACATTTATTATATTTTGCATCACGATTGGTTAATTATATTTGTTATTAATATGCAAATAAATCTCTTATATATCAATGTGAATCGGTCACACTCTTAAAATTTTAAAAATTTAGTCCATATTTGTTAAGCACAAGACATTTTTGACCAGTGGGCTAATTTATCCTAATTTTATTGGTGGGTGAATTATTATTAAAAGCTATTTATGTTTTGCATAGGAGGGATTACATGTTAAAAGTATTCATTAAAGTATTCTGCCTTAGTACGATAGAAGAGAATATAACTACATGTCACCGTTTAATTGTAGGTAAATACCTATATGCTTGACTTTTGTGTCGACATGAACGTGACAATTAATTTGACATTTTCAACATAAATAAATATTTATAAATCATTTATAGCAAGGTTCACATATCAATAATAAAATTTTAACCCATAATTTTGTGAATTATAAATCAAATTCCTACCAACTAAATTAACTTTTCTTTATTGGTATGTAAGAATTTTTTAATCCTATGATGGTTTTACAAATACTGGGGAGGACATACGAACCACTACTCGATTAAAACTTTTTTCCCCCAAGTTCTCTTCTCATAGTTGCGAGTCAAACTGTGAAATTTACAATTTATCTTATGTTTTTTTTTTTGCATAAGTTATTTAAAGAGACTCAAACAAGACATATTAATATTTAATAATAATTCAATTTCAAAGTATCCAATTAACTATCGTGAAGCATATTTTTATTGCATTGTTTCAATAATGGTGACGTCTGGTAGGATACTTCGCCACTCAGTTGACTCGTTTATCGTTTTTAAGTTTAATTTTTAATTTATAAAATCATGTCAACTCACTTATAAGCTCAGACTGAATACAAATTTAATTAAACTCATGAGTTTATTCTTTAAATTTATTATTTTTACATTTTTAGTTTATAAAATTATATCTACTTGCTTATAAATTCAGACTATATACAAACTCAATTAAACTTACTAACCTTGATCGTCATTCTTTTGCTGAGTTGATTAAGATAGGTATATGCTGTATAAAACTTGGGAAAAAACTAATAAAAAAGGAAACAAGATATACCAAAAATAAGTTACATTATCTTGAAATTTCCATGTTGAATATAACAAATAATCTATAAATGCATATGGCTTAAATTTCAATAATTTATATTTGAAATATATTTAAATCAAATCTTACTCATATTTTATATTTTAATTATTTAATTATATATTTTTAATAAATATTTATTAGTGGATCAAATTCTTATGAGTTAACAATCTAATTTTACAACTATTCAAATTTACATTATTATCATGAGTTTACTTAAATTTGCATGTTTAACAACCTTGATCACATCTAAAGTCTTCATAAGTGACCTGAAATGATAGGCATGACTTGTGACTTATTGTGAGTACTTAATTTTTCTAGCATAAAATTTAAGAAAAAATATAATTGTAGGTCCAAATCCTTATATATTTTTAGGGTAATGTTTTTGTTAAAGTCGGGATGTTTTTTTTTTAACTCCAAGTTTATTAAATTTTATCTATCTACAACATTAGTCACTTTATTTTTTAAGTACAACTACAAGAACTTAATGACAGCTAACACATACATACAGACACGCACACACGCATGCACGCATGCGCATATATATTCTTTCACGTCTTGCGCTAACTTATCAAAAGGTTATGATAAGTTATATAAAAATGAGCAAAATGAAAAAAAAAAAAACACAAGCCAAATATTAAATTAGAATCCTTAGACGCATAATGGAATGAAGTTATAGAAGGAAAAAGCATTGACAGCTAAGGTAGAATGAATGAAAAATTAATAGCTATTTTACTCATACAATGTCCAATTCATAATAATTTTGTTAACCCAGTAATAGAATTAATAGAATTATGTAGACATCAACGGATTTAATTTCATCAGTAACGATAATTAGGACTGGCATTATTCATAGTTGAAATTTAAGGGAATTGGATCAATGAAAAAAAAATATATAAAGACTAATAGCAAAACAAGTTAAAAGTATAGGGACCAGCAATTACATTTTTCCTAAAATTTAGATAAATTATATCCTAATAACTTATAGGGTTAGAATAAATCTTACTATTCAAAAGGTAATTTGCAAAGACTTTAATGAATTCCTCACATAAAGAATAAGAATTAAATCCATATATTTTATTTTATTTTCTGTTACAATTGAGAATTTATCAATAAACTTTAGAAATATTGTTCTGTTTCTTTACACACACGCGCCCGCACGCATCGATACACACAGAGACGGAAAAAAAAAAAAACAGAGAGATCCTACCCTATTTACTCAAATAAAAATATTACAAGTGGTGCCAAAAATGCATATTTTCTTCAACAGTAGACCTAACTCCTAGCCAGCGTGATCTGAACCTTGTCTAACTTACAAAAGAAGAAAAACCGGGACACCTAATGTGAACACAAATTAAATAATTATAAGTTGTCACATACGTTGATGCAAGAAAATTTCTTTTTTTTTTTTTTGCCAAAGAAAATTTCGTAGTGTTTAATTTCAACCATTTTCACTTTGTGAACAATATTTCCGAAGCGTTATTTTATTAATGGGCAAGTGATCTGGCGGGCTGGCTAGAGGACCGCCAAAAAAGTGAGAAAAAGCTTATGTGAAAGTTGATCAATTATAAAAGTTGATCGTCCCCTAAAACAAGTTGATGCAACGAAAGAAAAGTATTGCAATTGCTTCCAAAATACATAAATTTTCTCTCATTTAGGTACACATAACTCGTATGGTATGTGAACATGTATAATCCGTGTAAAAGGGGGAAAATAAAGACAAAGAATATTTAATGTGGACAAGAAAAATTATAAAGATTGTCCCCTAAAGGAACATGCAAGAAAAGGAGAGAGAATTGATCAGTCTTTAAAGTTGCATGTCTTGTTGTTTTTATGAATAACATAACCAAGGTTAAAATCATGCAAGAGCATACAAAATTAGTCGAGGTTGAAAAAAGCAAAAATTCCCTACACTCTAAAAGAACACCATTTTTTTTTCTTAAAATCTCCAAACTCAAGTTTATTAATTATTATGTCTAACTTTATCTTATATATAACTTCTTACATCGGCTCAAGTTCATTCATATTTGGGCTACATAGCAAATATATAATTTATTTTCATAAACTATCATTGCATATAAATAATATAAAATTTAAATTGACGGTATATTTTGACATTTTTATAATAATAAATTTATTTATAAAATCTAGAGATGTGATATCATTTTTTTTGTTATATTATTAAGAATATTTATACTGATTCATAGCTCACCTTATAATTACCGCCTAATTTCATCTATAAGTTAATTTTCCTCATATTAATTAGATAATATACCCTTTAATGTAAGAAAAATATCTCAATGCAGGTAGGAAAAATATATACACATATTTTATTATATTTAGAGATAAACACGAACAAGATATGATATGACCGATCGAAAAAACCAAAGAAACACACACACACACACACACACACACACACACAATATTGACTTTTAATAACGATAAAATGTTGTAGGTACACGACGCCCTTGACTTGCCAAATAGACCTTAAAAGTCACAGTTCATATGACAAGAAATTAAACAACTTCTAATGACTCCTTATGAATTATTAGTGATCAAAGTCTGGTAATAGGCTTATGAAGAGCTTCTTGGGTTCATTGAAAAGAAGAAAAAAAGAAAATATGTTATCAAAAAAACAAAGAAAATAAGTCATGGTAAGCAATAAATATGTCCCGAAAAGAACGTTAGTGAAAAGAAGCTTGTGTGGACACGTTGTTCTTTTGCATAGAAAGCCTGTTCAATATTGCTTGTCAGAGGATGACCATAATTCATCATTACACCATTTGATTTTATGGTCAATTTTAGTTCGTAGAAAAAACGGGTATAAAGACGAGATATTTTCGTAGCTTAAAAAGACATGTGTATATATATATATATATATATTCTTCTACATATCTAAGAATATAAAGAGCTTTAAAAAAAAAAGGAATTTAAAGAATACATTCTTTCCCCATGAATCCATGACATAAAACAAACACTAATTAACGTAATAATTTAATAATAATTTAGCATTTAGTTTCAATTTGCAATATCATTGATATATTGAGTCGAAGTCTATCATCTTATTTTACAAGAGGTTAACTTCAATAGTTAATTAGGGTAATTTTTAATCGTTCAAAAAATTATGAGATTGAAAGCACATTCACAAAAATCAACGTAGATGAAAAATCAAAGATCATATGCATAAACAATGATGTAAGACCATTACACAATTTTAGTCTTTTGTTTTGTTTGTTTATTTACTAAGCAATTATATAGAAGGCTCATAAACGAACTGGATCAGAGGATGAGATATGTGAGCAATGTCAGTGGGGAAACAAAATTGTCCACATGAAAAGTAAGAAGATTATATTATCATGTATACATATTCAATTTGCTAAGAATTGTTGATTAAAACCCTTGCATGTTACAATTCCCATTGAATAATATGTGTTCCTTGCCTTATGAACAACGTCTTCTGGTTTAATTCTTTGCCTAAAGGCCCAAGCAATGAAATGTAATGTGCGCTTGGTACGTAAGTTTATTTGTGTCGAGCAAGCCCAGTATATATGTATTCATGACCCAAGCATTTTTAGCAAAACAAAATGTTGTATTTTGCTGTCAGCAGTAAAGGTGGCGAATATGATTGTGATGTTGGTGACAACTTTGACCAATTTTGCACATTTCTCCCAATTAGTGTGACTAATCTTCTTTTACTAAAGCAAGATGCACATCTTCTTAATTTAGATAATCAAAATATATATAATTATACCAAAACATATTGAAATTTAAGGAAAATGTGTCAAAATAAAATGAAATTTTAGAGGTTAACGAGGTTAACACCCTCTCAAACTTAGATTTTTTTACTTATCCTCAAATAAAACAAGCAATAAAATAGTTAGATTGGTCAATTATCCACCTACTTAATATGCATGAAAATATCCTTACTAGTTGTTTAAGATGTACATTAAAGAAGATGATAATATGAAAGAATGCTTGATTCCCAAATTAAGATCAATTTTTCTAATAATTTTGAAATGTGTGTGTGTGTGGCTAGAAAAAAATTCTCCTGCAACTATCAAGTAAAAAATGCACGCAGCACTTCAACACGTATGAAACGGTATCAAGATTTCATATATATATATATATATATATATATTATGAACGTTATTTTTTTGTAAGGACATTCCACTTTTGTCGCAGTGAGGGATCTTAGTTCCTCCCATTCCACTGATGTGTATAGAATTGTTGCCAAATTTCTTTAAGAAAATATTTTTATGGAAAAAATAATGATAAAATAAAAAAGAATCTTGATACAAATCCACATGGAAATGATATTTTTCTGCTCACTTTACCACTTGTCACAATTCATCCTCATTTGGTATATGTCAAGCAGCGAATTACATTATGGAAGATATCCAAAACACATGTAGTTAAATTTGAATTTCTGAAAATTTGACTACTACATATATTGATGCAAAAAATATATCATCATTTCTTTTACAAGATTTTAAATGTTGATCAACAAATAAAACAAACCAAAAGGTTGAAGAAATAGTACCTACAATGTTGGCTTAACAACCATTATATTGAACTATTTGGTCACTAACATTTTGTGGAAATTTTGTCCTTTAGTTTTTTCAACGAGGCCACTATATTTGTCATATTAAGACGTGCCTCAGGTAAATCATTGCAACAATTCAACGACAACTCAAAAATTGATGATATATGTGGTAATATATTACCAATATTTTGATTGTCTCTATGAAGCAAATTAGCATCTAGAATATTGGTGATTGAATGTGGTGTTGAGTTGCTAACCCAATCTTTCAAACTTAGATCTTGAGAAAACATATCATCTGTTGGCTTCTTCCTTGTAAGCATTTCCATAAGCAAAATACCATAACTATAAACATCTCCTTTGAAGGAAACCATTCCTCTTGATCCATACTCTGTTAGATCAAAAGTTGTGTGGTTATTAGCATGTGGCACATTATGTAAATAAATAAATAAATATATTGCTAAACGTTTTTTTATATCATTACTCTTCATATGTGATAATGGAAGATATTTGTTAGTAAGGGAATAGTATAAATGTTTATATAATGAAAAAAAACAAAATTAAACAAAGTAAAACCAAGAAATGAATATTAACTCATCACCTGGAGCCATATAGCCAATTGTAGCAAAAGTTTTGGTATAAATTTCCAACTGTCTTTGACCAAACAGCTTGGCAATGCCAAAATCACTAAGATGAGCTACCATATCCTCATCCAACAAAACATTACTTGGTTTAACATCACAATGAACAACTAGTGTAGAAGAACCATGATGAAGATATTCTAATGCTGCGGCCACATCAATCATTATGTCCAACCTTTGCATGATATCTAAACAATAGTTGTGAGAGTACAACCATCTGTCAAGACTCCCATTTGACATATATTCCATTATCAAAGATTTAAAATCATCATTTGAACAACTACTGATTATCTTAATGAGATTGCGATGATGTAAGTTGCATTGATAGCACATTCAATCTCAAAGCTCCTTAATGCTTCTTCCAAGTCCAAGTTAAACACTTTAACTGCAACTATCTTTCCATTTGAGAGAATGGCTTTGTATACTGATGCAAAACTTCTTGAGCCAAGAAGATTACTCTCATCAAATCCATTTGTTCCATTTGGGAGATCATAATAGGATATCCTATTAGTGTCTCCAAATTTACCATCTCCCTCTTGGATGACTCATCAACACGGTGTTTCTTTTGCTTTAGAAAATATGCATAACACTATAGAAATTTTAGCTATGATAGGCAAAAAGCATTGATCAAAAGCTTCACTTCAGTTGACAAGTGCTTTTTTCTTTCCTACAAGGTTGGACTTGTAGTTGGGGGATCCCACAAAGATCTCCATTCATCATAAAAGACTGGGCTGTAAAGTTTTGAAAAGGCCCACCATTTGGAATTTCTCCATGTAAGGAATTGTAGGAAAGGTTAATGAATTTTAGATAGACAAGAGATTTTAAAGACTTTGGAATCATCCCGGTCAAATGATTTTGGGAAAGATCTAAGAACTCAATACTGATCATGCCACCAAGTGATTCTGGAATAGGCCCTTGCAATTTGTTATGAGCTAGAGATAAGTTCATCAAAGTTTGCAAGCCACCCATAGTTGCAGGGATGTGTCCAGAAAGTTGGTTTCTTGACAAGTCCAATCGTGTAATTGCTCTCAAGTTTGATACATCAGGTGGAATTCTTCCTCTTAATAGGTTGGAGGATAAATCCACCACCAATATATCTTTAATACTCCAAAGAGAAGAGGGGATATCAAAAGTCAATTTATTTGAACTGAAATCCAAACTTCGCAAAGAAGTAATGTAACCCAAGCACCTTGGAATTGTTCCTGAAAACATGTTGTTAGCAAGGTACAACTCACTCAAACTTTTGATTTGGCAAAGAGCTTTTCTAACGGGCCCAATTAACCTGTTGTTATTGAGACTTAAATGCTGAAGGCTCTGTAATTTGCTAATTGTAGTAGGAATCATCCCATTCAAATCATTCCCATCAAAATATATTGCCATCAAGCTGGTCATATTCCCAAGTACCATGGGTATGGCTCCACTAAATTTGTTCCCACTTAAATCCAACATATTGAGCTTAGAAGCATTTGAGATACTATTTGGAATTGGTCCAGTAAATTCATTCTGTGCCAGATCTAAGTACTCCAGGCTGCGATGGCCACTTCCTAAATATGAAGGGAGAGGGCCAGAGAGGTAGTTACTTGAAAAGGACGCCTTTTTCAATGCTGAAATGTTGAATATTTTGGAAGGAATGGATCCATCAAAATAGTTTGCTTGCAAACCTAACAGTTCAAGTCTATCAAGATTGCCTATCTCCTAGGGTACAAAACCTAGAAGCACACAAAGGGATTGATAACGACATTTTTATAAGAGGTGGATGAGGAAGATAGAAAGGTAATTAATAACATTTTTATATCACAGAAAACTACTTATACAGTACCAAAAGCTTTCATAATTTTTTTATGTTATATAATTAATCCATGCATGCATAATTGGAAAAATTGAGAAAACGAATTTTCTTCCATCAGTCTAAGTTTGTGGGTGTATGCATGCGCGGCTATTTTGGAAAGTAGAAGGGGGAATGACAACATGTAAAATTATAATTTAAGACCTTTGGTCCTTAAGCAATCTATATCCGCAGGATTTGATAGTCACTTTCCAAAAATTAACACTGAAATACGACAATTTGCAACCAATGTTGAAAATTTTAACGTAGAAGATTTGGAACATGAGTTGCTAATGCTCATATTTTAGTATCGAATTTTGGAAAATGCCAGAGAAATCCTGCACCTATATAATTTACTTAAGGACCAAATACCATAATCGACCATGACTGTTGACTACTTTTTGTCGCCACCCATAATCAATATCATGTCCAGATTTATGTAATTTATTTAAACTAGGTTAAGAAATAGGTATAGGTGATGTTGGAAAATTAAATTTTAATGGGTGCTTTACTATTATATCTTTCGATATTTGCATGCATGAATGAAAAAACAAAATGTGCACGACAAATTTGGATTGCACAGTCGAATATTTTCCATTCTAATCCATACAAAAGAAATATCGGAAGGAAGAAAACAATATTGATTTATCCATAAAGTAAATTACGTTCTCCCAGTCACATGTTGCGATTATATCTTTCCAATATTTGTATGTTTGAATGAAAATATCAACTATGTGAAATAAGACCCCAAAAGAATCATACATATATAACACACACACATGCATGCACATGCTTGCATGCATGTAATTGCATATCTGCATGGGTGCAGAAAAGTATTTACCTGTAAATGAATTGAGGTTCAAGAATAGTTCACTTAAATGTGTGCAATTACTTATTGATTTTGGAATGTTTCCTTTTAATTGATTCCCATTCACCTCGATGCCTTCTATTAAAGGCAGTTGACGGCACATCTGTTTTGGCAAATTGCCATATAAATTATTGAAGCCAATGGCAAATCTTCTCAAAGAAGACATGTTAAAAAGAAATAGAGGAATTTCACCTGTAAAAAAAACAAAAGAAAATCAATTCAAGACTTGACATATGTCCTTGCATGTTTGGAAAATATTTTAGGACTGAATATTTTTATCTATCTTGTAATTTGCAAACAAAAAAAAAAGCTTAGTGTAACATCTTTTATCCTGTCAAACATATTAAGTTATCGATCATATCAATATGAAAAACAATTTCAGTTATATATAAGATATAAATGAACATTGATTAAAAAATTTAAATCCTCTAAAGTTGAGATTCTTGAATTTGTGTCAAGATTTTTTTAGTATTTTCTCTCATTTTATTATTTTCCATAAAACATAAATTTTTTTCCTGTTTCTTAAAATGATAAACTTTATGAAATTCACATATTCTCAACTTTAAAGGATCCATTCTCTTGATTAGCATGTCATTGAAATAACTTAAACTCATACCTTCCAAGTTGCTGTTGTAAAGATGTAAGAATTGGAGGTTGGTCAAATTTCCAATGTCGCTAGGCATGAATCCTCTTTTGAATTTATTCTCACTTAATTCTAAATCAACCAACTCTTTGCATTGATGCCAAATTGAGGGAATTTCACCTGACAAATCATTTAGATACACAAAAAAGCTTTCAAGTTTTGGAAGCCCAAAACATATATTTTTTGGGAGTCTACCAGACAAATGATTTTCATTAAGTTCAATATTTTGCAACATTGAACTATTGAATATTGAAGATGGTATAGAACCAGAAAGCTGATTGTTTGAAAGATACATTGTCTGTAATAGTGGAAGGTTGCCAATTTCACTGGGAATGCCTCCTAAGAATGTAAAAACAAACAAACAATATGTCAACATCAGATTTATAGCATGCATATAATTAACTTTAAGCATCATGAGTTAATATGTATAGGTAAAACTCATGTATTTTATGTCATAAGACTTGCTCATTTTGAAAAACAAAACTTCAATAAATTTTAGAAGGGAAAATGATTTAGGTTTCAAAATAAAAATTTGGCTATAATTAAATTCCAAAAATTTTGGTAATGAATTAAAAACATCAATTCAAATAATTATAAATACAGGAGTTTTATATTACAAATTAAAGAGGGATCGTATCATGCTTACCAGATAAACTTGTCTAGAGCAAAAATAAATTATTTCAAGGATGACCAACCAACAATTCAAAACTGATTGGTCAAATAACAAACGCCCCATTCTTTTCACTAACTTAATTCTAAATCTACTAATTCTTTGCATAGATTCCAATAATTGAGGGCAAGTCACCTCAATAATTTTTATACACATAAAAACTTTTGAGTTTGAGAAGCCCAAAAACATAAATTTTTTTGGCAGACTACCAGCATGAAGTTTAATATTTTGTAGCACTGACCTATTGAATATTGAAGATATAGAATCAGAAATTAAAGTCAATTGTTTGAAAGACATATTGTCTGCAGTTGGGGAACGATGCCACAAAAAAATAATTTTTTTAACCAACGTTTTACATCGGTTAAAAAAATCAACGTAAAAAGTATGTGCATGCAGTGACATTTTTGTAAATAAATTTCAATAACATTGGACTATTTTTAAGCAAGTTGAAATAACAACTAGTGCAAAAACTTAAACAACTAAATAATTTTTTTTACGCACCTTCCACACCGACCACTATTTTAACCGGTACATCACCTATGTATTTGTGTATGGGTTTATGTTTTGTGCATGTGATTCTTTTGATATGTTCTTCATCAATGAGCTTTGTTGTAATTTCTAGTTGATTTGTGTATAGGTTTTTGTTATCTGTATAGTGTTCTTTAATTTTTTGTTTCCTACCCAAATCCGAAATCCATGGCTAAGGATGAAATATAACCTATCACGATCCGTTTTATTCTTAAAAAAGTTTTATAACTTTTAACACAAGTTATGTCGTCGACTAGTGTCATTACTACAGAAAAGACTTTTTATATTGATTATTTTACATTTTTTACCTTAGTTATTGGGGAAAGTAAAAAGAAGCAAAGTGGAAAGTTAACTTCCCATGTTAGTGAATAATATAATCTAAATTATTGGTGTAAAAAGTTATCTTTAACCGACACTAAGACTTCTTTATCTTGACATCTAGTAGAAGGTTGCCAATATTACTTAGAATGCCTCCTTAGAAAATTAAAATTAAAACAAATATACAGAATTGGTCAATATCAAACATTATAGCATGCTTATAAGTTAACTTTAAGCATCATATAATATTAATGTGTACTTGAGAAAAACTTATGTATTTTATGTCATATGAGAGTTACGCTTGGAAAAAACAAAAAACTTCACCATGTTTTTCAAATGGTGTAACTTTCTTATTGGATGGCTAATGTTTTGAAGACGAAGTGGCAGTTCTGTTTTCAATACATATGGGATAAAGGAAAAAATATTTTAGCTATTATAGTTTTGGATATGAGATTTATTGAGAAATTTAGATAACTTTTTCTTTTTTTTCCCAAGAAAAAACCGAGTTGCCTAAAAATGAAAAGAAAATAATTTTTTACCCTTCTTAGAGCCTTATATCTTGATAATCAAATGGAACTGGCAAGAAAAAGACAAATAAAGATCTTGGAAATCATCCAGACATACCTGACAAAGTATTATAAGACACACTCAAGGACTCAAGTGAAGATAAATTAGAAATTGTCTGAGGTATGATTCCCGAGAGCTTGTTCTTCCCAAATCCTAAAAACTTCAAGTACTTGAGTCTTCCAATATCAATTGGAATGTTCCCCTCGATGAAGTTATTAGCTCTCAGATCCAAAGCCTCCAATTTTGACAAGTTGCATATGGATAATGGAATCAATCCATTAAGACTATTATTGTGAAGACTCAAATATTGTGGTATTGACAAATCTCCTATCCATATTGGAACTTCTTCATCAAATTCATTGTAGCTTAAGTCGAGCAGTTTTAGCCTTCGCAATTGACCTAACTCTTTTGGTATGTGACCGTGAAATCTATTGTTTCCAAGGTCAAGTTCAACAAGAAATGATAGATTTCCCAACTGTGGAGATATGATACCCCTGAGATCCATGCCATTAAGATTCAATGAATGAACCCTTCCATGGCGAGTATTACAAGTGACCCCAATCCAATTACATGGAGAAGAAGAGGTAGACCAATTAGCTAAAAAATCGTGTGGATCCAAGAAGATATAAGGTTTGAGAGCAAGAAGTGAAGATTTGTCGGTGGTGATGTTTGTCTCACACCAAACTATGGAGACCATGAAACAATGAAGTAAGAAGATGAAGGCAAAGGATGTGGGTTCTCTCATGTTTAGCATATCAAACTAATTAAAGTTGCAAGTATTGAGAATCTAGCTAGGAATACCCACATCACATTTATAGCCCCCAGATTGAAATCAAGTCAAAGACGTGCAGACACATTTCACATTGCCAAAAGTAAAGAAGTTATTAGCGTTTTGGGTAAGGCCGGTTAGGTTCTTCATGTTCAAGGATTGCTTAGGAGTTTGTTTTATTCTAAATTTAAAACACCAATCCCTCTTGTCTCTACAAGTCTATATAACTTTATTTTATTATGATTGTTTAAATATCTATCTTTTTTATATGGAGATAAAGAAATTCCAAAAGAAAATTTCTGTTTTTTAACTAATAATAAATTTGGAATTAGTTTTTCAAAATTTATTATGTGTCGTTATAAGATAAATTACAGTTTGAAAATTATGTGTTGTTTGATCATTTCTTTCCTTGTTTCAAGGGCCACAGTGTGATCACTGCACTATTTCATACGCCCATGGTTAAGTCTAACTCTGGTCAGCCATAGCGCGTAACCCAATAAAAACCTCAGTGTAAATACTCAAGACAAAGTATACTTTAGGTTCATATACTTTGCTCAAGTTTTATTATAAATTTTTATATTTTTTTACGTTTTAGATCTCTATATTTTTATTTTTGATATTTTAAGTCCTTATAACATTGCTCATTTAAAGACTTAGAACACCAAAAAATAAAAGTGTAGGAACATTAAAAATATAAAAAAAAGTGTAGGAATCTATAATAAAATTCAAGCAAAATACAATGATTTAAAGTTATTTTTTTCTAATATTCAAAATATAGCACATTGAGCAATATACAATTTAAAATGCCTAAAATTGTTAAAAATGAAAAACGAGAAACAAGAGAAAATAACAAATAAGCAAGAGTATCATAATGATACCATGTCTTAACTCAAAATCTTAAAACTGAAATTTATGAATCTTTTTTTTTTTTGTATCAGGTGGATCCTTTTTTCATATATTATAAATTAGTTATTAATTAAGAATAACTTTATTCAACATATGAAATTATCAAATCCACTCACACGTTGTCAACCTAACAATCTTTCCCTCAAATATGAGTTTGCAAGCTCCTTAATTATATCAAAGATATGCCACAAACACCAAAGTTTGTTTGGAACGGGTAGACCGTATTTTTTCTCAAAAAGAAGGAAAGGGAAAGCAAAAAATAGTGGAAGGACACCATTTTTTTTTCAAAACTTTTGAGCTCAAGTTTGTGAGTCATTCTCCTTTATTATATATTAGTTGTTATATTCAATTTTATCTAATATTTGACTTCTTACATTGGCTCAAGTCTAATCATATTTGAACAACCTAACAAATATACTCCCTCCATTCAAAAATATAAAGTATTTTTTAAGGAGTTGGATGTTTAAAAATGTAAGGTATTTTAAGTCTTTTAAAGTTTAATCGTTACCCTTTTTTTTCAAAAGTATCCCTATTGAATATATTAATTTATATTTTTTAGGGTGAAACACTCTATTAAATAGGTATAAATATAGAAAGATAGAGTTAGTTTAAAGATAAGTAACTATTTTATTTAGGGGTGAGATTCGATTAAAAATGCCTTACATTTTTTAACGGAAAAAGTATAATTTATTTTCATAAACTATCGTTGGATATAAAATCAATATAAAATATAAAGTGATAATATATATTGACATTTTTATAATAAATTTATTGATAAAATCTATAGATGTAATATCATTTTTTTGTTATATTATTGAGAATATTTATACCGATGAGCGATGACCATTACCATGGCTCACCTTATAATTACCACATAAGTTCATCTATAAGTTAATTTGCCTCATATTAATTAGATAATATAATCTATACTCTCACAAAGATAATATAATCTTTAATGCAAGAAAAATATCTCAATGCAGGTAGAAAAAATATATACATACACGGTATGACATGACCCACCAAAAAATCCAAAGAAAAGAAAATATAATATTGACTTTTAATAACTACAAAATTGGTAGGTCCACGACGTGCTTGACTTGTGAAATAGACGTTAAAAGTCACAGTTCGCACGCCAAGAAATGAAACAACTTCTAAATGACTCCGTATGAATTATTAGTGATCAAAATCTGGTAATAAGCTTATGAAGAGCTTCTTGGGTTCATTTGAGAAAAAAATAAGAAAATAATAATTTAAAATTTAAATTGCATGTTAAAATCCGAGATACTGTGAATATTAATGTTCAATTTCAATTTTTTATTTTTTACAATGTTTGAGTGTTGGTTTTCTTGGGCCCATTTGTTTCAACTTATTTTATAAAAAAATAGCTTATTTTTTGAAAAAAGTTTGTTTTGTGATTTTTTATGATGTTTGTTTAAACTTTTAAAAATAATCAGTATTAAAAAAAGTTAATTTCTGATAACTCTAAGGGCACATTTGTTTAAAATTAAAAGATAAGTAATTTTAAGAAAGTTTAGAAATTTTGTAAAGAGAGATTAATTTTATAGAGATTTTATAAAAAGTAAACATTATTTTATATTTAGTTACAATAATAAAATCAGCCAAAAAAAGTTACAATAATAAAAATGTGATTCTTGGATAGTTGTTTTTAAATTTTATGATATCCTTCTTGATTTTTATTTTATAAAAATAATTTATTATATTATTTCAAAATTGTATGATAATTTTGTGTATCCCCCCTTTTTAGAATATTATCTCTCATCTACTGTATTAGATTATTTTCAAAAACTACTCAAAATAACTTCTTAAGATAATCAGAACAGAATAATCTCTTTCAAAAAATTAAGTGATTTTTCATAAAATAAGTTAAAACAAACAAGATTTAAGAAGTTACTTTGAATAGCTTTTGAAAACAATCTAATACGGTAGATAAAAAGTGTTTTAAATAGGCAGAATATATGAAGATATTATAAAATTTTAAAATCATCAGATAATAAATCATTTTGATAAAACAGCAATTAAGAAAAATATCATAAAATTTAAAAATGATTAACTGATAATAAATTTTATATTATTGTAACCAAATGTAAAATAATGTCTACTTTTTATAAAATATTTACAAAATAAATTTTTTATAAAATATTTAAGTTATTAAAAAATTACTTATTTTTTAATCTTAAACAAACGATCCTTTTGAGAGGCTTGACATACTAGCTAGCTGGGAAGATGATTTCATTAAAAAGGCATGCACATGCTTATAGGTCTGAACCATAAAAATTGGAAGACCACAACTTCATTTTCGCTGAACTGTTTCATCTGCTGTCCAAGTCAAGGTAAGCAATAAATATACCCCTTAAAGAACGTTAGTGAAAAGCTCGTGTGGATGCATTGTTGTTTCGGGTCGAAAGCCCGTTCAATATTCCACGTCATTTGGAAAATTCAGTGGATGACCATAACTCAGCATTAATTACACCATTTGATTTTATGGTCAATTTAATTTGTGCATAGAAAAAATGGTATGAAGACAAGATATTTTCGTTGCTTAATATATTTTCTTCTACATATCCTAACTTCCTAAGACTATAAAGAGCTTTATAAAAAAAAAGGATTTAATAAAGAATACATTCTTTCACCATCAATATCCATGATATAAAACAAGAACAAATTAACTTAATAATTTAATATTAATTTAGCATTTAGTTTCAATTTGCAATGTCATTGGATATATTGAGTTCGAAGTCTTTCATCTTATTTTACAAGAGGTTAACTTCAATAGTTAATGAGGGTAATTTTTGGTGGTTCCAGAAATTATGAGATTGAAAGCACATTCACAAAAATCAACAACAACAACAACAACAAGCCTTTATCCACTAAGTGGAGTTAGCTACATGGATTGCAAGACGCCATTGTGCTCTATCATTTATCAAGCTTTTAGGAATATTATTAATTAAGAGATCGCGTTCAACAACTTCCAAGAGTGTTCTCTTAGACCTTCCTCTACCCCTCTTAATCGGACTCAAAGTTATATGTTCCACTCTTCTCACTGGTGCCTCCCTTGGTCTTCTTTGTACATGCCCAAACCATCTCAACCGATTTTCTACCATTTTTTCCTCAATAGGTGCTACCCTCACTTTTTCGCGTACGTGCTCATTTCGAATTTTATCTTTACGTGTATGTCCGCACATCCATCGTAACATTCTCATCTCTGCTACTCCAACTTTATGCTCTTGCTGTCCTGTTAGAGCCCAACATTCACTACTATATAACATTGCCGGTCTGATAACAATGCGATAAAACTTTCCTTTAAGTTTATTAGGCACCTTACGGTCACAAATAACTCCTTTAGCTTTTCTCCAATTAAACCACCCAGCTTGAATCCTATGTGAAATATCTCCACTGATTTCGCCATCATTTTGAATAATGGCTCCCAAATATTTAAACTTTTCCACTTGAGCTATAATTTGATCTCCTAATTTCACTTCTAAATTATTGTCGAATAGTCCCTTACCAAATTTACAATATAAATATTCTGTCTTACTCCTACTCAGACAGAAACCTTTCGACTCCAATGTCCTCCTCCATAATTCAAGTTTGCAATTAACCTCTTCTCTTGTCTCTGCTATAAGAACTATATCATCCGCAAAGAGTATACATTTGGGAATTTTCTCTTAAATATGTTCCGTCAAAACATTTAGGATCAAGTTGAATAGATAAGGACTCAGAGATGATCCCTGATGTAGTCCAATCTTTATAGAAAAATCCTTTGTTTGACCACTAGGCATTCTTATACTATTTTTTACCCCCTCATACATATCTTGTATGGCTTTAATATAAGCAATCCGTATTCCCTTTTCTTCCAACGCTTTCCAAAGCACTTCTCTTGGTATACGGTCATAAGCTTTTTCTAAATCAATAAAAACCATGTGTAAATCTTTATCTTTACAATGATACTTTTCCATTAATCCCCTTAATAGATAAATCGCCTCTGTAGTTGATCTACCTGGCATAAAACTAAATTGATTCTCAGAAATACTTGTCTCCAATCTCAACTTGTGCTCAATTACTTTCTCTCACAATTTCATTGTGTGGCTCATGAGTTTAATCCCTCTATAGTTAGTACAATTCTGAATATCTCCTTTATTTTTATAAATAGGAATTGATGTACTTCTTCTCCACTCATCAGACATTTTCTTGGACCGTAAGATCACATTAAATAACTTAGTTAACTATCTCACCCTTTCTTCATCTAAACATTTCCACGCTTCGATAGATATACAATCAGGTCCGTTGGCTCTACCATTTGTCATTTTCTTAAGAGCTTTCTTTACCTCCTTATCACGTATTATTCGATAGAATGACAAATTTTGTCCTCCTTCACCAGTTACTAAATCCTCCAAGTTACTAGATGAACCCTCTCCATTATTGAAAAGTTTGGAAATGTAAGTCTCCCATCTATTTTTAGTTTTATCCTCTGTAACTAAAATTCTTCTCTCTTCATCCTTAATACACCTTACCTATTCTAGATCCTTTAATTTTCTTTCCCTACTCTTAGCAATCTTATGTTTTGTTCTCCTTCTTTCGTCTCAAGGCTCTTATAAAATTCTTCAAAAGCTTTAGAACGAGCTTCACCCACAGCTCTCTTAGTTTCCTTCTTAGCCATACGGTACCTCTCCCAATTTTCCTCATTGTTACACAAATGTATGGCTTTAAAACAGTTCTTCTTATACTTGATTTTGTCCTGTACACTATTATTCTACCACCAAGACTCCTTATCTCTCGGACTAGAATTTTTTGATTCTCCCAAAACTACTTTTGCAACCTCCCGTATCTTTTTAGCCATATCCTCCCACATGATGTTAGCACTTCCCTGAGATTCCCAAATTCCTTTGTCCAAAAGATTTTGCTTGAAAATATCTTGCTTCTGACCTTTTAATTGCCACCACCTAATCCTTGGTGCTAAACTTGTTGACGCTTTTGGATTTTACTCATAATACACACATCAAGGACTAAGACCCTATGTTGTGTCGTTACAGCATCTCCGGGGATCACCTTACAATTTTTACAAAGTCTTCTATCTGTGTTTCTAACTAAAAGAAAATCAATCTGTGACCTTGAGGCTCCACTTTTGTAAGTGATGAGATGCTCATCTCTCTTCTTAAAACAAGTGTTGGCAATCTTAAAATCATATGCCAATGAGAAATTAAGAAGAGTTTTTCCTTCATTGTTTAGCTCTCCAAAACCAAAACTACCATGCACCCTCGTATACTAACCAGCCTCCCTCCCAACATGCCCATTAAAGTCTCCTCCAATGAAAATCTTTTCACTCTGTGGTATGTGTCGAATCAACCTCTCCAGATCCTCCCAAAATATCCTTAAGACTGGCTTCTGTCCCGACTTGTGTGCTAACAATATTAACAGTCTCACATCCAATTATTTTTTAAGGAAATAATTCTGTCTCCAATTTTGCTAACTTCTACAACATTCTTCTTCCACTTCTTATCCATAATAATGCCTACTCCACTCCTTATTCACAAAAATCAACATAGATGAAAAATGAAAGATCATATGTATAAACAATGATACAAGACCCATATTTATTCTTTTGTTTTGTTTGCTTTTTAACATAAAGCAATTATATTCTTGTGTCCAAGTGCTGTGTCGAAGGCTCATAACGAATTGGATAAGAAGATGAGAGATGTGAGCAATGTTATTGGAAAAACAAAATTTTCGACATGAAAAGTAAGAAGATTATAGTATCATGTATACATATTCAATTTGCTAATAAGTGTTGATTAAAACCCTTGCATGTTACAACTACCATTGGATAATGTGTGTTCCTTGCCTTATGAACAACGTCTTCTGGTTTAATTCTTTGGGTAAAGCCTAAGCAATGAGATGTAATGTGCGTTTCATGCGTTAAGTTTATTTGTGTCAAGCAAGCCACATATATATATCCATAAACCAAGCACTTTTAGCAAAACAAAATGTTGTGTTTGCTGTCAATGGTAAAAGTTGCGAATATATTTGTGATGTTGGTGACAACTTTGGCCAGTTTTGCACACTTCTCCCAATTAGCATGGCTAATAATCATCTTTTACTAAAGTAATATGCACATTTTTGTAACTTGAGTAATCAAAATCTGTATAATTGTACCAAAATACATTAGAATTCAAGGAAACTGTGCTGAAATAATATGAAATTCTAGAGATTAACACCTCCCAAACTTAGATTTTTACTTATCCTCGAGTAAACCAAGCGGTAAAATAATTAGATTGATCAATTAGCCATATACTAAACATGTATGAAAATATGCTCACTAGTTGCTTATAATGTATATCAAAGAAGATGATAATATTGAAGAATGCTTGATTCACAAATTAAGATCAGTCTTTATAACAATGTTGAAATGTGTGTGTGTGACCAAAAAATAATTCTCCTACAACTATCAAGTCAAAATGCACACAACACTTCAACATGTATGAAATAGCCTCAGTATCAAGATTTCATTTGCCTAAACTTTTCCTCTCTCTCCCCTCTAAAAGATCACTCCATGTAGTCCTAAATCAATAGGATTTTGCAGATTCGCAATGTGGCCAAAGGTTTTGGGCTAATTAAAATAATATGATAAATGAGATTCAAAGATCTTGAGATAATTAAATCACAATGAAGAGGAAATCATTCCATCCAAACTATTCAAATACCTTTCCCCAAAATTATCTTTGACACCATTACTTGTTTTCTGAATTTATTGCAATTGAAACTCCTTCTTTCTCTTTTATTTTCATTCATCATTTACTCACACACACACATATTTAAGATCATAATCTTTTATAGTACAATCTGTGGCATTCCTTGCATCATTTGCATTGCCCCCATCCAAATTTGCACAAACAAAACATTCCTTAATAGCCATACCAATCCTCATTCCTACCAATACTTCACCCCTTATCTCAAGAGTAAGGTCATTCATGATTTTTAAGTTGTAAAGGTTAGGGTCTAATAAGTATGATCACTGCACTATTTCATACGTATGGTTAAGTCTAAGTGTGGTCAGCCATAGTGTAACCCAAAAAAACGTCAGTATAAATATTCAAAATTAAGTACGTTGAGCAATATACAATTTAAAATACTAAATTTTTTTATATTATCTAACATTGTCAAATATGGAAAACAATAAATGATAGGAAATAACAAATAAGCAAGAGTATTAGAATGATACCATGACTTAACTCAAAATCTTAAAACTCAAGTTTATGGATCTTTTCTTTATCAAGTGGATCCTTTTATATATATTATATATTAGTTATTAAAAATAACTTTATTCGATGTATGAGATTATCAAATCTACTCACACTTTTTCAACTTAACAATCTTTTCCTCAAATATGAGTTTGTAAGCTCTTTATATCAAAGATATGCCACAAACACTAAAGCTTGTTTAAAATGGGTAGAGACTGCCTGAAAAGAAGGGAAGGGAATACAAAAAGTAGTGGAAGGATACCATATTTTTTTTCAAAATCTCCAAGCTAAAGTTTGAGTCATTCTCCTTTACTCCCTTGTTTCTATATGTAAAAGAAAAAAAATTATATCACACAGTTTAAAAAAGTTAGTTAACCATTATAATTTATGTTTAAAAATAAAAAAAATTAAACTAAAATATCATGTGTTAATCAACATAAGTAAGCATTAATTATTTCTCATTAATGTAAATTATGAGGGATGGTTTAGAAAAATGTGTAATATATGTTTATTGAAATGAGTGATTTCACTTATAAAAAAAATACAAGTAAAAAGTGGTAGTTTCTCTATCACTAAAAAATGGAGGGAGTATTATATATTAGTTATTATATCCAACCTAATAAATATATAATTTATTTTCACAAACTATCATTGGATATAAAATCAATATAAAATATAAAGTGACAATATATATGGACATTTTTATAATAAATTTATTGATACAATCTAGAGATGTAATATCATTTTTTTTGTTATATTATTAAGAATATTTACACCGATGACCATTACCATAGCTCACCTTATATTATGGTTATCACATAAGTTCATCTATAAGTTAATTTGCCTCATATTAATTAGAAAATATAATCTTTAATACAAGAAAAATATCTCAATGCAGGTAGAAAAAAAAGATATATACATATACAGTATGATATGACCCACCGAAAAAACCAAAGAAAAGAAAATAAATATTGACATCAGTAAATTAGCATATAGAATATTGGTGATTGAATGTGGTGATGGCTTCTTCCTTGTAAGCATTTTCATGAGCAAAATACCATAACTATAAACATCTCCTTTGAAGGAAACCATTCCTCTTGATCCATATTCTGTTAGATCAAAAGTTGAATGGTTATTAGCATGTGGTACATTATGTAAATAAATAAATAAATAAATAAATAAATGTATATATTGCTAAACGTTTTTTTATATCATTACTCTTCATATGTGATCATGGAAGATATTTGTTTATAACAGAATGGTATAAATGTTTATATAATGAAAATAAACAGAATTAAACAAAGTAAAACCAAGATATGAATATTAAATCATCACCTGGAGCCATGTAGCCAATAGAAGCAAAAGTTTTGGTATAAATTTCCAACTGTCTTTGACCAAACAGCTTGGCAATGCCAAAATCACTAAGATGAGCTACCATATCCTCATCCAACAAAACATTACTTGGTTTAACATCACAATGAACAACTAGTGTAGAAGAACCATGATGAAGATATTCTAATGCCGCGGCCACATCAATCATTATATCCAACCTTTGCAGGATATCTAAACAATAGTTGTGAGAGTACAACCATCTGTCAAGACTCCCATTTGACATATATTCCATTATCAAAGATTTAAAATCATCATTTGAACAACTACTGATTATCTTAATGAGATTGCGATGATGTAAGTTGCATTTGATAGCACATTCAATCTCAAAGCTCCTTAATGCTTCTTCCAAGTCCAAGTTAAACACTTTAACTGCAACTATCTTTCCATTTGAGAGAATGGCTTTGTATACTGATGCAAAACTTCTTGAGCCAAGAAGATTACTCTCATCAAATCCATTTGTTCCATTTGGGAGATCATAATAGGATATCCTAATAGGTGTTTCCAAATTTACCATCTCCCTCTTGGATGACTCATCAACACGGTGTTGCTTTTGCTTTAGAAAATTTATGCATAACACTATAGAAATTTTAGCTATGATAGGCAAAAAGCACTTGATCAAAAGCTTCATTTTAGTTGACAAGTGCTTGTTTTCTTTCCTACAAGGTTGGACTTGTAGTTGAGGGCTCCCACAAAGATCTCCAATCATCATAAAAGACTGGGCTGTAAAGTTTTGAAAAGGCCCACCATTTGCAATTTCTCCATGTAAGGAATTGTATGAAAGGTTAATGAATTTTAGATACACAAGAGACTCTAAAGACTTTGGAATAATCCTGGTCAAATGATTTTGGGAAAGATCTAAGAACTCAATACTGATCATGCCACCAAGTGATTCTGGAATAGGCCCTTGCAATTTGTTATGAGCTGGAGATAAGTTCATCAAAGTTTGCAAGCCACCCATAGTTGCAAAGATGTGTCCAGAAAGTTGGTTTCTTGAGAAGTCCAATCATGTAATTGCTCTCAAAGTTTGATACATCAGGTGGAATTCTTCCTCTCAATAGGTTGGAGGATAAATCTACCACCAATATATCTTTAATACTCCAAAGAGAAGAGGGGATGTCAAAAGTCAATTTGTTTGAACTGAAATCCAAACTTCGCAAAGAAGTAATATAACCCAAGCACCTTGGAATTGTTCCTGAAAACTTGTTGTTAGCAAGATACAACTCACTCAAACTTTTGATTTGGCACAGAGCTTTTCTAACAGGCCCAATCAACCTGTTCTTATTGAGACTTAAATGCTGAAGGCTCTGTAATTTGCTAATTGTAGTAGGAATCATCCCAGTCAAATCATTCCCATCAAAATATATTGCCATCAAGCTGGTCATATTCCCAAGTACACTGGGTATGGCTCCACTAATTTTGTTCTCACTCAAATCAAACTTCGTGAGCTTAGAGGCATTTGAGATGCTAGTTGGAATTGGCCCAGTAAATTCATTCTCTGCCAAATCTAATAACTCCAGCAGGCTGCGATGGCCACTTCCTAGATATGAAGGGAGAGGGCCAGAGAGGGAGTTACTTGAAAAGGACACCTTTTTCAATGCTGAAATGTTGAATATTTTGGAAGGAATGGATCCATCAAAATAGTTTGCTTGCAAACCTAACAGTTCAAGTTTATCAAGATTGCCTATCTCCTCGGGTATAAAACCTAGAAGCACACAAAGGGATTGATAATAACATTTTTATAAGAGGTGGATGAGGAAGATAGAAAGGTAATCAAAAACTTTTTTATATCACAGAAAACTACTTACACAGTACCAAAAGCTTTCATAATTTTTTTATGTTATATAATTAATCCATGCATGCATAATTGGAAATTGAGAAAACAAATTTCTGTCGGTCTAATTATGTGGGTGTATGCATGCACGGGTATTTTGGAAAGTAGAAGGGGGAATGACAGTTTGGGACCAACATGTAAAATAATAATTTAAGACATTTGGTCCTTAAGCAATCTGTATGTGCAGGATCTGATAGTCACTTTCTAAAAATTAACATTTAAATACGAGAATTTGCAACCAATATTGAAAATTTTAACATAGAAGATTTGGAACATGAGTTGCTAATGCTCACATTTTAGTATCAAATTTTGGAAAATGAGAGAGAAATCCTGCACCTATGTAATTTACTTAAGGACCAAAAGCCATAAAATGAAACTGACCATGGGTTGCATAGAACTGTCAAATTTTCTTCCGTGCTCTGCCAACAGCCAACCGTGACTGTTGACTACTTTTTATCGCCACCCATATTCAATACCATGTCCAGATTTATGTAATTTATTTAAACTAGGTTAAGAAATAGGTATAGGTGATGTTGGAAAATTAAATTTTAATGGGTGCTTCACTATTATATCTTTCGATATTTGCAAGCTTGAATGAAAAAGCAAAAAGTGGATGACAAATTTAGATTGCACAGTCGAATATTTTCCAATGTTAATCCATACAAAAGAAATATTGGAAGGGAGAAAACAAGATTCATCTATATCCATAAAATAAATGACCTCCTCCTAGTCATATGATCACTATTATTCTTACCAATATTTGTATGTCTGAATGAAAATATCAACTATGTGAAATAAGACCCCAAAATTATCATACATACATAACACGCATGCATGCATGCAAGTATTGTATATGTGCATGGAAGCAGAAAAGTGTTTACCTGTAAATGAATTGAGGTTCAAGAGTAGTTCATTTAAATGTGTGCAATTACTTATTGATTTTGGAATGTCTCCTTTTAATTGATTTCCCATTCACCTCGATGCCTTCTATTAAAGGAAGTTGATGGCACATCTCTTTTGGCAAATTGCCATATAAATTATTGAAGCCAATGGCAAATCTTCTCAAAAAAGACACGTTATAAAGAAATACAGGAATTTCACCTGTAAAAAAAACAAAATAAATTCAAGACTTGACATATATCCTCGCATATTTGCAAAATATTTTAGGACTGAATAATTTTCTCTATCTTGTAATTTGCAAAAAAAAAAAAAGCTTATTGTAACACTTTTTATTCTGTCAAACATATCAAGTTATCGATCATATCAATATGAAAAACAATATCAGTTATATATAAGATATAACTGAACATTGATTAAAAAATTTAAATCCTCTAAAGTTGAGATTCTTGAATTTGTGTCCTATAAATTGTTGAAGCCAATGGTAAACTTTATCAATGAAGACATGTTATAAAGAAACCAAGGAATTTCACCTGTTAAAAAAAACAAAGAAAAACACGTCAAGACTTGACACATGTCCTTGCAGATTTGAAAAAGATTTAAGACTGAATATTTCTTTTCTCTAATCTTGTATCTTGCAAAAGATTCTTAGTGTAAAATCTTTTGTTCAGTTAAACATATCAAGTTATTGATCACATCGATATGAAAAACAATTTCAGTTATAAGATATAACTGAACATTGATTAACAAATTTAAATCCTCTAAAATTAAGATTCATGAATTTGTGTAAAGTCCTTTTTTTTGTATTTTCCCTTGTTTTATTATTTTTTATAAAACATAAAAAATTTTGTCCATTTTTAAAACGACAAACTTCATGAAATTCACATATTTTCAACTTTAAAGAATCCATTCTCTCGAGTAGCATATCTTTGAAATAATTTATTAAACTCATACCTTCCAAGTTGCTGTCGTAAAGATGTAAGAATTGGAGGTTGGTCAAATTTTCGATGTCACTTGGCATGAATCCTCTGTTGAATTTGTTCTCACTTAATTCTAAATCAACCAATTCTTTACATTGATGCCAAATGGAGGGTATTTCACCTGACAAATCATTTAGAAACACATAAAAGCTTTCAACTTTTGGAAGCCCAAAACACATATTTTTTGGGAGTCTACCAGACAAATGATTTTTACCAAGTTCAATATCTTTTAACATTGAACTATTGAATATTGAAGATGGTATAGAACCAGAAAGCTGATTGTTTGAAAGATACATTGCCTGTAATAGTGGAAGGTTGCCAATTTCACTGGGAATGTCTCCTAAGAATGTAAAAACAAACAAAAAATATGTCAGTTTCAGCTTTATATCATGCATATAATTAACTTTAAGCATCATGAGTTAATATGTATTGGTAAAACTCATGTATTTTAAATCATAAGACTTGCTCATTTTGAAAAACAAAACTTTAATAAATTTTAGAAGGGAAAATGATTTAGGTTTCGAAATAAAAATTTGGCAATAATTAAGTTCCAAAATTTTTGTTAATGAATTGAAAATATCGAGTCAAAGATGTGTACACACATTTCATATTGCCAAAAGTAAAGAAGTTATTAGCGTTTTGGGTATGGCCGGTTAGGTTCTTCATGTTCAAGGAGTGCTTATGAGTTTTTTAAGCAGTTTGTTTTTATTCTAAATTTGAAACACCGATCTCTCTTGTCTCTATAAGTCTATATAACTTTATTTTATTATGGTTGTTTAAATATCTATCTTTTTTATATGGAGATGAGTAAGTTCCAAAAGAAAATTTGTGTTTTTAAACTAATAATAAATTTGGAATTAGTTTTTCAAAATTTATTATGTGCAGTTGTTATAAGATAAATTTCTGTTTGAAAATTATGTGTCGTTTGATCATTTCTTTCCTTGTTTCAATGGCCACAGTACAATCACCGCACTATTTCATACGCGCATGGTTCAGTCTAAGTCTGATCACCCCCATAGCTCGTAACCCAAAAAAAAACGTCAGTATAAATATTCAAGACAATATATTATTTTGGATTAATGTACTTCACTCAAATTTTATTATAAATTTTTATATTTTTTATATTTTAAATTTTTATGTTTTTATTTTTAATATTTTAAATTTTTATAACATTAAAAAATAAAAATGTAGAAATCAAGAACACACAAAAAAAAAATACAGGAATTATAGTTGAACTCAAGCAAATTGTAATAATCTAAAGTTATATTTTTTTAATATTCAAAATTTAGTATGTTGGGCAATATACAATTTAAAATACCTAAAATTGTTAAAAATGGAAAACAACAAACGAGAGAAAATAACAAATAAACAAGAGTATTAAAATGATATCATGTCTTAACTCAAAATCTTAACGCTCAAATTTATGAATCTTTTTTTTTTGGTATTAGGTGGATCCTTTTTTTATATATTATATATTAGTTATTAATTAAGAACAACTTTATTCAACATATGAAATTATCAAATCCACTCACACCTTGTCAACCTAATAATCTTTCCTTCAAATATGAGTTTGCAAGCTCCTTATATCAAAGATATACCACAAACATTAAAGTTTGTTTGGAATGGGTAGAGACCATATTTTTCTCAAAAGAGGGAAAGGGAAAGCAAAAATAACGGAAGGACACCATTGTTTTTTTTTTTTTTTTCCAAAACTTTCAAGCTCAAGTTTATGAGTCATTTTCCTTTATTAATATATTAGTTGTTATATCCAATTTTATTTAATATGTGACTTCTTACATCGGCTCAAGTCTAATCATATTTAAACAACCTAACAAATATACTCCCTCAATTTAAAAATATAAAGTATTTTTTAAGAAGTTGGATGTTCAAAAATGTAAAATATTTTAAGTCTTTTAAAGTTTAATCATTACCTTTTTTTTCAAAAGTATCCCTATTAAATATATTAATTTATATTTTTTAAGGTGAAACACCCTATTAAATAGAAATAAATATAGAAATATAGGATTAGTTTACAGATAAGTAACTATTTTATTTGAGGATAAAATTTAATTAAAAATATCTTACATTTTTAATGGGGGGAATATAATTTATTTTCATAAACTATCGTTGGATATAAAATCAATATAAAATATAAAGTGACAATATATATTGACATTTTTATAATAAATTTATTGATAAAATCTATAGATGTAATATCATTTTTTTGTTATATTATTGAGAATATTTATACCGATGAGCGATGACCATTACCATGGCTCACCTTAAAATTACCACATAAGTTCATCTATAAGTTAATTTGCCTCATATTAATTAGATAATATAATCTATACTCTCACAAAGATAATATAATCTTTAATGCAAGAAAAATATCTCAATGCAGGTAGAAAAAATATATACATACACGGCATGACATGACCCACCGAAAAATCCAAAGAAAAGAAAATATAATATTGACTTTTAATAACTACAAAATTGGTAGGTCCACGACGTGCTTGACTTGTGAAATAGACGTTAAAAGTCACAGTTCGCACGCCAAGAAATGAAACAACTTCTAAATGACTCCGTATGAATTATTAGTGATCAAAATCTGGTAATAAGCTTATGAAGAGCTTCTTGGGTTCATTTGAGAAAAAATAAGAAAATAATAATTTAAAATTTAAATTGCATGTTAAAATCCGAGATACTGTGAATATTAATGTTCAATTTCAATTTTTATTTTTTACAATGTTTGAGTGTTGGTTTTCTTGGGCCCATTTGTTTCAACTTATTTTATAAAAAAAATCACTTATTTTTTGAAAAAAGTTTGTTTTGTGAGTTTTTATGACATTTGTTTAAACTTTAAAAATAATCAGTATTAAAAAAAGTTAATTTCCGATTAATTTAAGGGAAAATTTGTTTAAAATTAAAAAATAAGTAATTTTTAGATAGTTTAGAGATTTTGTAAAAAGAGATTAATTTTATAAAGATTTTATAAAAAGTAAACATTATTTTATGTTCAGTTACAATAATAAAATCAGCCAAAAAAAGTTAAAATAATAAAAATGTGATTGTTAGATAGAAGTTTTTAAATTTTATAATATCCTTCTTGATTTTTATTTTATAAAAATAATTTATTATATTATTTTAAAATTGTATAATAATTTTGCGTATCCCACCTCTTTAAAACATTATATCTCATCTATTGTATTAGATTATTTTTTAAAAACTACTCAAAATAACTTCTTAAGATAATCAAAACAGAATAATCTTTTTCAAAAAAAAAAAAAGAAGTGATTTTTCATAAAATAAGTTAAAACAAACAAGACCTAAGAAGTTACTTTGAGTAGCTTCTAAAAACAATCTAATACGGTAGATAAAAAAAAGTGTTTTAAATAGGCATAATACATGAAGATATTATAAAATTTTAAAATCATCATATAATAAATCATTTTGATAAAACATAAATTAAGAAAAATATCATAAAATTTAAAAATAATTAACTGATTATGAATTTTTTTTAATTGTAACCAAACATAAAATAATATCTACTTTTTATAAAATATTTAAAAAATAAATTTCTTTTTATAAAATATCTAAGTTATTAAAAAATTATTTATTTTTTAATCTTAAATAAACGATCCTTTTGAGAGGCTTGACATACTAGCTAGCTGGGAAGATGATTTCATTAAAAAGGCATGCACATGCTTATAGGTCTGAACCATAAAAATTGGAAGACCACAACTTCATTTTGGCTGAACTGTTTCATCTGTTGTCCAAGACAAGGTAAGCAATAAATATACCCCTTAAAGAACGTTAGTGAAAAGCTCGTGTGGATACATTGTTTCTATAGAAAGCCCGTTCAATATTCCGCGTCATTTGGAAAATTCAGTGGATGACCATAATTCAGCATTAATTACACCATTTGATTTTATGGTCAATTTAATTTGTGCGTAGAAAAAATGGTATGAAGACAAGATATTTTCGTTGCTTAATTAAAAAGACCAATATATTTTCCTCTACATATCCTAACTTCCTAAGACTTTAAAGAGCTTTATAAAAAAAAAGGATTTAAAGAATACATTCTTTCACCATCAACATCCATGATATAAAACAAGAACAAATTAACTTAATAATTTAATAGTAGTTTAGCATTTAGTTTCAATTTGCAATATCATTGGAGATATTGAGTCGAAGTCTATCATCTTATTTTACAAGAGGTTAACTTCAATAGTTAATTAGGATAATTTTGCTTGATTCACAAATTAAAATCAATCTTTCTAACAATTTTGAAATGTGTGTGTGTAACCAAAAAATAATTCTGCTACAGCTATCGAGTCAAAATGCACAGAGCACTTCAACATGTATGAAATAGCCTCAATATCAATATTTCATTTGCCTAAACTTTTTCTCTCTCTCCTCTAAAAAATCACTCCATGTAGTCCAAAATCAATAGGATTTTGTAGGTTTGTAATGTGGCCAAAGATTTTGGGCTAATTAAAAGAATATGATAAATGAGATTCAAAGATCTTGAGATAATTAAATGACAATGAAGAGGAAATCATTCCATCCAAACTATTATTCCCCAAAATTATCTTTGATACCATTGCTTGTTCTCCGAATTTATTGCAATTGAAACTCCTTCTTTCTCTTTTTTTTTTCAGTCATCATTTACACACACACACATATGTTTAAGATCATAATTTTTTATAGTACAATCTGTGGCATTCCATGCATCATTTGCATTGCCCCCATCCAAATTTACACAAACAAAACATTCCTTAATGGCCATACCATCCCTCATTACTAACAATACTTCACCACTTATCTCAAGAGTAAGGTCATTTATGGTTTTTCAAGTTGTAAAGGTTAGGTCTAATTTAGGTTTAAAAAGAAAATTCACATGAATTTTCAAGCAAATCCTCAAAAGGGGGTTTAAGTGAAAATAATGCAATAGGTAGACTTGAAAGGCTCATTTACATTTGAAAGAATACCAAAATCATTTTTTAAAATTATGTGAAGTAATTAAAATTTTCTAGAGATTCCAAGCCAATTTTTAGAGTCTCTTAGTTGAAAAAGAAAAAACATCAATTTGTCACAAATTTTTCTAATAGAGGCATTTAAATCATTTTCTATTCTTGATGCAAAAGAAAATTTCAAAACTTGTTGGAAAACAAGCCTTAACGTTACAAATCTAGCATAGCAAAACATTGACCACAGAACTTCCTATTAAGTATACAATCTAAGTAACCTTTTATCATTAGATCACACTTTAGTTTAACAAATTAATAGGGATAGTATTGTTCTTGTACCTTAAACCCAAAAGACTTGGTTGTAGTTTCTTAATTTTGTAGAACTTATTTATAAATAAACCTACTAGATAGGACTTATTCATTATTTTTCCTTAATTTAATTAATTATTCAATCTCTTATTACAATTAATAAAACTAAATTTTAAGCTCCAACCCTAATGTGGCTATGCAAAGATAACAAGTATATCTATATATTATTAACAAAAGCATCCCTGTATCATGCAAACTTCAAGTTCTACACTTAAATTAGCCCTCTCAAGTATCACCCTAATGAACAAATTAACTAAATGGTGACCAAACACTTAAAATCACTAAGAGAAGAGTAAAATAAACAGTTATACATCATTAATCACAAAAAGAGAGGAGAAAACTAACATTAATCCATTTAGTAAAGTGTTTAGATTTTTATAATCATTCACAAGCTACAAATATTCAAAATACTTAAACACATATCAGATTTCAAGAGGAGAGGAGAAGTGAAAAAAAAAAAAAAAAAGCAAGAGAATGGTGGTCCAAATGCCTTGAAATCTTATATTTGCTCTAAGCTCTTCTAACTCCAAAACCTTAGCTCACAAAGCTGCCCATGGTGGTTCAAAGTCAGAACAATGCCTTCCAAGTCAAAACAGCAGCATATATATACATCAAATCCTAACTTTTTCAGCTAATCAAAACATTTTGTGTTTTGTTAGCATCAAAGTTGAGAATAACTTTGCAAATTTGGTCAGAACTTTGCTCTGTTATGTACATTTCTCTCATTTGGCATGATTGTTCACCTTTACACCTGATTTCTTTATCTTAATACATTCCAAGGCATCCCTTAATGTCCAAAAACGCCCAACAGAACATTAAACTAAAATATTAATAAATTAGCTTGAAAATACCAAAATAGAGCCATGGTTTGAATTTCCAAAAAAAATATGTACATTTTCCTAACTTGAGTATTTAAAATATGTACAATTAAAAAACCCAAAAACATTGTGATGAAATGGTATGAAATTCTAGATGTTAACAGCATCATATTATTTTCAAAAGCTGCTCAAGAGTAGCTTCTCAAACTAATTAAAAATCCTTTTTTAGATTCTTTGATTATTTTCAAAAATTTAAACAAACATCATCAAATTTCTCGTAATATGATCTGTTTCAAGAAAGAAGAAATTTTTCATGAAAAAAGTTTAAACAAACGAGCTGCAAACTACGGAGAAAAAAGTAGAAAACAAAACAAAAAATAACGTGAAGATGTCCGCCAAATAATTAAGCCATCAAGGTCTGAAAATATGAAATTTCACTTTTATATATATATATATATATTTATTTATTTATTTATTTATTTATTGATATAACAAATATCAACATCACTCCATCTTGCAAGATGTTCCACAAATAAAACAAGGCAAAGGGTTAAAGAAATGTAGTAACTAAAATTTGATTTTAACAATTATTTACCTAGTGGCTCGTGTGTCTAAGATTTCGCCTAAATATAGCCTTACTTTTTTCAATGACACCACAATATCTTTCATATCGAGTCGCGCCTCAGGGAAATCAAGGCAACAATGTAAGGCCAATTCAAAAATTGTTGAAATATGTGGTAATATGTTACCAATATGTCTATTGTCTGTAAGCAGCAAATTGCCATCTAAAATATTGATGATTGATTGTGGTATTGATTCACTAACCCAATCTTTTAAACTTAGACCTTGACCAAACATCTCATCTATTGGCTTCTTCCTTGTAAGTGTTTCTATGAGCAAAATACCAAAACTATATACATCTCCTTTAACAGAAACCGCCCCTTTCGATCCATACTCTGCATGCCAATTTGATTGCTAAGTGTTCATTAATAGAAATAGAAGAATGTAAGCATAATATATATTCCTTAGTAAAGGATGTTCAAATGTATAAAAGAACATAAGAAAAGTAATTAAATAAAATATAATAAAATATGATTACTAAATAATCACCTGGTGCCATATAACCAAATGTAGCCAAAGTTTTCGTATAAATCTTTGACTGCCCAAGGCCTAACAATTTGGCCATTCCAAAATCACTAAGATGGGCCACCATATCTTCATCTAGCAAAACATTGCTTGGCTTTACATCACAATGAACCACCGATAAAGAAGAACCATGATGAAGATACTCTAGCGCAGATGCTATGTCGATCATTATATTCAATCTTTGCAAGATATCTAAACAATAGTTATGGGAATACAACCATCTGTCAAGACTTCCATTTGGCATAAATTCCATTATTAGAGATTTAAAATCAAGATTTGAACAACTACTAATGATTTTAACAAGATTCCGATGACGTAAATTGCACAAGGTAGCACATTCAACGTCAAAGCTCCTTAATGCTTCTTCCAAATCTAAGTTAAAAACTTTCACAGCAACTGTTTTTCCACTTGAAAGAATTGCTTTGTATACAGATCCAAAACTTCCCTTGCCAAGAAAATTACTTTCATTGAAACTATTTGTTCCTTGCAAAAGTTCATAATAGGATATCCTAGGTGGGTCCAAATTTAGGAAATCCCTGTTGGTCCTTTCACTCATACGATCCTTCTTACACTTGAGAAAAACTATGCAAGAACTAACCAAAACGATTGCCACCATGATAGGCAATACATATTTAATCAAAAACATCATTTTAGCTGACTTGTGCTTTTTTTCTATTATACATGGATGGACTTGCAGCTCAGGCTTCCCACAAAGATCTTTATTCATAATATAAGATTCCACTGTAAAATTTTGAAATGGCCCACCGTTTGGAATTTCTCCATGCAATAAATTGAAGGAGAGATTAATGTATTTCAGATAGGCAAGCGATTCTAATGACTTTGGAATCACACCAGACAAATAATTTTGAGAAAGATCTAAGAACTCAAGGCTTATCATGCCACCAAGTGATTCAGGTATAGAACCTTGTAAGTTATTATGAGCCAATGATAGGTTTTGCAAGCTTTGCAAGCTTCCCATGGTTGCAGGAATGTTTTCTGAAATTTGATTTCTTGACAAGTTCAATAGTGTGATTGATCTCAAGTTGGACACCTCAGGTGGAATTCTCCCACTAAATGCATTGGAGGATAAGTCTACAACCAAGATATCTTTGAGATTCCAAAGAAAGGAGGGAATATGAGAAGTCAATTTGTTAAGGCTGAAGTTCAACTTCTGTAAAGAAGTAAGATTCTCAAGGCACCTTGGAATTGTTCCTGAAAACCTGTTGTTGGCCAGATTCAACACACTCAAACTTTTGACTAGGCAAAGTTCTTCAATGATAGACCCTTGCAATTTGTTATCACTGAGGTCTAAAAGTTGTAGGCTTTGTAATTTGCCAATTGTAGTAGGAATCAACCCATTCAAATCATTTCCACCCAAATATAATGCCACCAAATTGGTTAAATTCCCAAGTGCACGGGGAATATCACCACTAAATTTATTATCATTTAAATATAATTTATTGAGCTTAGAAGCATTTGCTATGCTTTTTGGAATTTTTCCAGTAAGTTCGTTCCCCTCCACATTAAAAACTTTCAGGTTGGGAAGACTACTTCCTAAATATGATGGGAGAAGGCCAGAGAACATATTCGTTCCAAGGTACACTCGTACTGCTACTGAGATGTTGAATATATTGGAGGGCATATATCCACTTAAATGATTCATTGACAATTCTAATTCTTCAAGTTTATCAAGATTGCCTATGTCATTAGGTATAGAACCTGGAAGAAAAGAAACACTGATATATAATACTTTTACAGATGGATGGACTAGCAAGCAAAAACAAGAACTCACGAGTAATAATTTTTGTGTTATAGTATATATGAATGCATCACTTAATATTACATAAACTACACATATTTGTGTTTTTTTTTCTTTGGGTAAAAAACTGCACGTACTTGTCTAAAAACTTTCAGGTATATGTAGCATTTGGATTGATAGATTTGCATTTGAATTTGAATTTTAGAATTTAAATATCACATTTAAAATTGATGTATTTAAAATCTTTTGTTTGAATAGTATAAAATATTTCAAAGGAATGAGAGAGATTAATTGAGATTCGAAATAAAAACTGAAGATTCGAAATGACAAACTTACCTTAATCAGCAAGTGCTAATCTCTAGAATTTCTTATCATTTCATAACATTTTCCTTGCATTTTATTATATTTGGGCACAATTGTATATACATTTTGAATATCCAAGTTAGGAAAATGTGCTTATTGTTTAAAATTCACATCATAGTTTTATATTTTGATAACTTTTGGGCTAATTTCATACTATTTTGGTTTAAGGTTGTGTTGGAGGCATTTCTGGTGATTAGGTGAGGCTTTTGGAAGGTGTTTAGATGAAGAAATCAAACGCAGAGGTGACCAATCACGCTAAAAGAAAGAAGTGTATAGAATAGACTAGTGACTTTCGCCGGTGGGAAAGCCCAGCCTTTTCAATAGTTGAAAAAGAAAGGCCTAAAAATATATAAGCTATTTGTTTGACTTGGGACACATTCTTCCATACTTTGAGCTACATTGGGAGCTTGTGTGCTAGAGTTTGGGATTTGAAAGAGTGGGAAGTTTGCAAAGGATTGAAGTTTTGCGGACATGTGAAGCTCATTTCCTTGGTTTTGTTTTCCTTCTCCCTTTCCTCTCTTGCAGTCTAATATACATTTGAATATTTTGCACATTTGTAGCTTTTAGATGATTATGAGCAGCTAACACTTTGCTTTAGGATTATTTTGAACCCCTATAAAGATTAACCCTAATTTCTCCTATCTTTTTTGTGATTAATGATACATAAGTGTTTATTTTATTCTTTTCTTATTATTTCTAACTTCTACGTGATTGGCCACCATTTATATGTTTTGCTCATTTGTGTAATACTAGAGAGGTCTAGCTTGAGTATAAAACTTAAATAAAATAGTGTAAGAATTTAAAGTTTGCATGAAGAATGAATGTGTTTATTAGTAAGATAGATATATACTTGCTAACCTTATACAGCCACATTAGAGTTGAAACTTAAAAATTGGGTTTTATTAATTATAACAAGAGATTGAGTAATATATTAATAAAATTAAACATTTGTTCTAGATTTGAATTATAATAAGCAATAGATTTGGATTTGAATTTGATAGATTTCTAAGTCCTAACTTATTCAATTCATTAAATTAGAAGTAGATTTAGAATTATCAGGTGTGTGTGTGAGTGTTGGACAAGGGTATACCTGTGAAGAAGTTGCCACCCATATATACTCCTTTCAAAGAAGTGCAATTAGGCATTGATTTTGGAATGCTGCCCTTCAAGTTATTGGAAACAACAGAGAAAATTTCAAGTAAAGGGACTTGATAGCATATATCTTCAGGCAAATTGCCAGATAATTGGTTGATGCCAAGGCTAAACTCCCTCATAGAAGGCGTGTTGAAAAGAGACCGAGGAATTTCACCTATAAAAAGAAAAAAAAAATGCACATATGAATGTGTTTCCTATTATTTCCTTGTTATATATGCTAATATGACTTGGTTGATCCATAACATTTTGGTCCACCTGATTTGACAAACTACAAGCTACTACCACATTTAATTGATTATGAAAATGGGATTCAATTAGAAGATGATGAGTGTGCTAAAATTTATATTTTTATATAAGGAATTATAATATACTCCGGCCATTCCATCCACAATAAGAACATTAGTAACAACTTTATAGATCCAAAAAAAGTTAGTTGAAACCTTAATCCTTTGAAACATTATATATCTTTTTAATTATACTTTTAATAAATATAAGTGCCTTAATAATGACAATTGAAATTACAGTTGATTTTTTTTTCAAAAGGAATAATAAATAAAGTATGGGTATAATTGAAAAATATTATAAAAACTACTCAATGTCTTATATTTTAGACAACCAAACATGGTCTGAAGGGAATATTGAGTTCAAATTTTGGGAATAATATAAGACAAGTTTTGCTACCCCTTTTAATTCTTTTTTCTTAGTAATAGGTGTTATATGTTTACGGCAAGCCTTAAAATTTATGCAAACTTTATGTCAATTATGCCTTTTTAATATCAGCCCCTTCTTTTCTTGTGAGTGGAATTTAGTTAAAGGAAAAGATTGATGGATAAGTAGAGTGAGCATACCTGTAAAGGAATTGAACTGTAAAAACAAGTAATTGAGCAACGTTTTATTGCCAATTGACGTTGGGATGGTGCCATTTAAATTATTTCCCTCCAAAGATAAATCCGTTAGAGAAGACATATTGCTGAAAAGAGATGATGGGATTTCACCTGCTTAAAATTAGAAGTGAGCAACCACTAATATAAGATAATAGTTACAAGGCTCTGACATTGATCTATCTTTAAATATTGATATTCTCGTGTTGATCATATATATATATATAACTCATTTTAATTGTAATTAAATTATCGATGTTCTCTTAAAAAAAATTCCAGTTTACCTTTTTTAAATTCATCATCTTTAACACAATTTTCTCTCTCATATATAACATTTACTCTATTCATAAAAAATTACAAAAAGATAAAATTGGAAGAAATTATACTCCCTCTGTTCAAAAATGTAAGGCATTTTTAACCGAATCTCACCCCCAATAAAATAGTTATTTACTTTTTAACTAACCCTATCTTTTCATATTTACCCTTATTAAAAACCTTATAATAAATATAAAGTCATTATCAATAGGGGTACTTTTAAAAAAAAAAACTGATTACACCTCAAAAGACTAAAAATGCTTTACATTTTTGAACGGAGAAAGTATATGATGACCCATCTTTTTATTTAAAATGACTAATAAAAAGAACCATAAAGTATTATTAGGTGACTTATATATATATATATATATATATATGGGACTAGAGGATTATCTGATATGGATCCTATGGAGGTGGCTTTGTCTACCATCTTTGTTATGTTTTTTTTTTTAACCTTCTCATCAACTGGCTTTTATTGTAGTCCAGTCTTTTTGAGATAATTTATATATATTTTTTGGCAATGAGATATTTTTTTTTTTTGAATACATAACTTCTTTAAGGATTTTATTCAGTCGAATATTAAATTTATTTGGGAGAATGACAGGTGACAGTTAGATCCTTGATAAAATTTTCTACAAAATAAATTATAAATATCAATTCAAATAGTTACAAACTAAAATTTCTGTTACAATCTAAAAATTATATCTGATATTTGAATACTTATTTGTAATTGAAACTCCTAGATTTGTAATTATTTAGATTGATATTTTCAACTTATTTTAAAAAAAAAATTGTCAAGGACTTAACTGGTATTAATTCAGTATTTTGGGACCTAATTGTTGTTCTTTCAATTTATTTTCATTTAGCTAGCACCTGTTAGAACTATTAGCTCAGTAAGAAAACTATGAAAGGATTTACGAACTTTTTTTTTTTTTGGGAAGCTTCACTCTTTTCAGGTGATTAATTATCATATTTGCCTCATCCTTATGGCTCTTTGTTATATTTCATATTCACTTTAATTTCGGAGTAAACAATCTAGCTGAGAGTTAATTGATACCTAAATTTAGAGGAGTTAAATTTTAGGAACTCGGCTGTAACTAGATTAATACTACAAGAATTAAATGACTAATTTTTCCTTTGTTTGTATACAAATAGAATTACTAAATTATTACTACTAGAAATCATGACAGATCAAAACATGAAGAAAATCAGCAATGAATATATAATTTAAGACACAACAAACAAATCATAGATATAATTAAAACTCATACCTTCCAAGTTGGCGTATGAAAGATATAAATATTGAAGGTTTGTCAAATTTCCAATATCGCTTGGTATGATTCCTTTGTTGAATGTGTTTGTGCTTAATTCTAAATCTGCTAAATCTTTGCATTGATGCCAAATAGAGGGCATTTTGCCAGACAATTCATTTTGAGCTAGCCAAAGTAGTTCAAGTTTTGGAAGCCCAATGCACAAATTTTCTGGGAGACTGCCAGTGAAATTATTTTCTAGAAGATTAATGCTTTCAAGCATTGAATTATTAAATATTGAAGATGGTATAGAACCAGAAAACTGATTGGTTGAAAGATCTATCATCCGCAACAGTGGAAGACTTCCAATCTCAGTAGGAATGGTTCCTTCAAAAATTAAAAACAAACTAAAATGTGTTAGTATCCATTTTAATAGCATGAACATTGTAAGTTAATTTTAACCTTCATAGCTAGCATATATGCCAGAGAACATTTATATATTGTGTCTTTAAGTTAATTCTTTTAATATATATATATATATATATACCCATTCCATTTCAAAATATAAGACACTTTAATTTTAACTACCTTTACAAGGATTAAGAAAAATAGTAAAAAAAAATTGAATCATTAAATAGGTGGAAAAAAAACATTATTACTACTTTCTAAGATTTCCCTCCAGTGAAAATTAATCTATTTTAATTACTTTTATTACTTTTTTCTCATATAATATCTCTCTACAATACATTTAATAAGGACATTTATGAAAACAAAAATATAATACAATCCACTTTCTGCAGAGGGTTTTACAGTTTGAACAAAAATTTTAACTGACAGAAAGAAGATGTTCTATATTTTCAGCCGGAGGGAGTATATAAGAATTGAGTTTCCTAAAAATAAGAAGGAAAAAAGAAAGATTTAGTTTCATCATCCTAAAGGAATTATATCAAGGTAACCAAATATATTTTCTTCTATATAAAAAACAGATATAGATCTTACAATCTTTTCAAGATACATACCTGAGAGAGCATTATATGACAAATCCAATAGTTCAAGCGAAGATAATTTGGAAACTGCTTGGGGAATAGGTCCATAAAGTTGGTTAACCGTGAGTAGTAATTGTTTCAAGTGCTTAAGTCTTCCTACCTCAGCTGGAATGGTCCCTTCAATTAAATTCTCACCCCAATCCAAGATTTGTAACCTTGACAAGTTGCATACAGATATTGGAATGAACCCATTAAAACTATTATTGCCAAGACTCAAGAGTTCTAGTGTTGATAAATCTCCAATCCGTGTTGGAATTTTCCCATCAAATTCATTGAAACTTAACTTGAGTAGTTTCAATCTACGTAATTGAACCAACTCGTCTGGTATATGACCATGAAAATTGTTGTTACTAAGATCAAGTTCAACAAGGAATGAGAGATTAGCCAACTGTGGAGATACTATGCCTTTAAGACCAATGCCACTAAGATTCAAGGAACGGACTCTTCCATGGCGAGTATTGCAACTAACACCAGCCCAATTACAAGGAGAAGAGGAGATTGACCAATTAGCTAAAAAATTGTATGGATCAGAAGTGATAGAGGATTTAAGAGCAAGTAGTGCAGATTTGTCAGTGGTGATATTGGTTTCACTCCAAGCTAAAGAGGCTATGGAGGAATGGAAAAGGAAGATGAAAATGAAGGAAGTAGGTTTTCTCATTTTTGCATATAAGACTTGTCAAAACTGCAAGTATTAAGCATCCATGATTGTACACATCATTTTATACTGTTTCAAACCCAAAGCAAGTCAAGATGTGCGAACACAATATGCCAAATTGAAAAAGGACATCTCTACTGGTTGGAATAAAAAAGTTTATATTAACTCAATTTTATAACCAAATATATTCGTATAATGCAAGTTAATTTTTTTATAATTTAAATATATATATTTAATTTTAATTACTCAACCATTTTCCTTGTAATAGAAACTCAGTTAATCAAACAAATTAAGCACAATCCTTCATTGATGATGTGAAGTTCACTAGTATATTGCAATCTCATTTGAGGTAAGATTCAAGAAATTAAATTGAACAACTCAATCCAACCCTAATTGGTGGCCATTAATCAACCAGCGTCTTAAATTTTCTTTTGTTTCATAATTTATCTTGAGCTAATAATTTGTTTTTAGATTTTCTTTTCAAGATTTATTTTATTATTTACTCCCTTTGAACCACAATATACAAGTTATTGTTAACTAATTTATATTTCTAAAAAAAATTGGCTAAAATCTTAATTTTCTAAACGTTTTGAAGGCTTTTCAATCATCCCTTGAATAGAATAAATAAAAAATTTTATTTATTCAAAACACACTAATGAATTTCTTGAATGAAGCATAATAAATTAATGGCATAATTGGAGAAAAGTATATAAAACCTACCAAATGTTCTATATTTTGAACCAAACAACACTTTTAGAAAATGCCTACTAATGGAGTATAATATATCATCGTTGACTCTTTAATAATGTTCATCTATCAGTCTATGGAATTGCAAAGCAGTTCCACATCGATGTTCGCTGCAAGGACATTCATTGTCGGCCAGACCTGAAAGTCACCTTCAACAAGACAAGAAACAACTACAAAATATCAAGGACATTCATTTTGTGTGTGTGTGTGTGTGTGTTTTTTTTTTTTTTTTAATATCATAACTCAAAATATGAGTCCGTGACTCATGTATAGACTAAACCAATTTCATTTGGCATGGTTTAATTAATATGGTAAGTGGAAATTTATTTGAACTGATTTTTTTAAACAAATTGAGAAATATCTGTGCATAAGAGAATAAGAGAAGGCCGAAAAAAGAAAAGTAAGAGAATGAGAGAATAAATAACTTTCTTATTGTTTTAGTGTGTAGAATATAATTGAAATGCCCTCTATTACTTAGAAAGCTATTACTAAAAAAATAAATATAAAATATGGTAATATGAACAAAAATAAGTATAAAAAGTGCACTGTAAAAGACGTTGATGCGAAAGAATAGGAAGAAAATTGGGCCTTCTATTATTTCTTTCGTCATCATTTTTCCATTCAGAAAAATATCAAAGTCACACATCATTTGACAAGAAACAGATCTTTGAATTATTGTTTCCTTATGAATTATTTTGGTAACTCATCACTTTTTGAAATTCTTAAAATTGTATTGAACTAAGATATATTTTAGATTCAAACAAAACCTGAATGAAATTTTAGAGATTCTGTCTTTAATTTTTCCAAATATAAAATATGAAAAAAGAATTCATGTTAAAGAAAGAAAAACGACAAAGTGTGAAATTATTTTCTTAAAACAAAAAAGTCTTTTATTTATTGGCAATTGGTTCTATAAAAATTGCGTGTCATATAATTTAACCTTGGCGGCCCACAAAATTCATTTACTTTAATTTTATTATTTCATTTGTGGTCAAAGTTGGCAGGTGATAGATACCCCTAAAGGATATCAGAAAGAAGCATGTGAGGATACATTTGTCCTTTCACATGTAGAAAACCTGTTTAGTATTGCTCGGAATTGGACCTGAAAAAGAAACACTTTCATCTAATTTGTCAAAAGAAAAATTCAGTGAATGACCATAATTCAGCATTATTTCTCCATTTGATTTGATGGTCAATTTGATTAGTGCGTAGAAAAAATGGGCATGAAGACAAGATATTTTCGTTGCTTAAATCTCGGGACGCAAACTAAGAATTTGAAGACAGAAACTAACAGAAATAAATAATTTGAAACATGATATATAAAAGAAAATGACAATTAATGATCACATAAGAACATTAATGATAATTATAAATTATGAATTATTAAAATTTTAACAACAGAATATGGCCATTACTTGTAATTAAAAAAATATAAATATTTAGTTAAGAAATTAACAAAATATATTTAAAATTATTTGTAACATCAGTTAAAAATTTATAAAAGTCAATTATAAATCTCAATTTTTTGTTATCAATATAAAAATAAATTACTTAAAAAATTAAAAAATATATATTTGAAATTATTTATAAAGGTAGTTGGCAATTTATGAAAGCTAGTTGTGAATGATAAGTTAATCACTTGTAATTTTGTCTGTCAATATATAGATAAATTATTTAAAAAATTTATAAAATATATTTAAAATTATTTGTAATGTTATTTGAAATTTATGAGGGTCAATTGTAAATTACAATTCAATTACTTGTAACCTTTAGCTATCGCTTGGGAAATCAATAAAAGATACTTGAAAATTTTGTAATGTTAGTTAAAAATTTATAAAAGTCTATTGTAAATATCAAGCTAATCAATGAAAGATAATTTACTATAAGTAAGGATCATGATTTGTTATTGAAATTTAAAAAATTCAAGACCTATAATTATCATTATTATTCTTATCGTCCCTAATTGTTATTTTCTTTAGAAAAAAGTAAAGATTAACGTAATAAGTACTTTTTTATAGTAAAATACGCTAACATCTTTATAATTTATCTTTTTATAGTAACTTTTTTTCTACTTTCAAAATCCATGGAAGCCTCTTTTGAAACCAAAAATTACATAATATATACTTGGCTAAAGTATTCCTTCACTCATTTAACTTTGAATAAAATTTTATTTTGATCTCTTAATTTTATAAAATATATTTTCAGTCCTCTAACTTTAATACCGTTAGTTTTATTATAAAAAATTTATATTAATTTTTAAATATTAATAAAATATTTTTAAATGTTGACATATTAAGTTTAATTTTTATAATAATAATAATTGATATCAAAAATAATTATTTAAAATTAAAAATTTTAGGATTAGAGGACTAAAAAAATATATCATAAAATATATAAAATTAAAAGATAAAAGTATACTTTAACCTATATACATCCTCTTTATTTTAGATATTCTATTTTCAACCATCGATCTAATATTTAATTTACAGTCAAATCACATATTGGGACCAAAATACTCCTCATTTACATTACTATAATTTAATATCTGCGGCATTTTTGTTTCTTTCTTTGTAATTTTACACTATATATGTATGTATGTATGTATGTATAGAGAGAGAGAGAGAGAGTAGGAACTTATATGTAATGACTCAAAATGAGTCCTAACTGATGTATAGACTAAACCCATTTAGATCCAATATATATTCTAAGTGGAAAATTATTTGAACTAAATTAAAATGGAGAAAAACTTATACACTTAGCCTTATATATTTAATATATTTATTTACAATTAAATTAAGACATGTGAATCTTCTCTAAATTATTTATTCTATAATAGACTCTTGTTATTAATATTATTAATACATTAAATTTCACTTGTCTAAATTTAATTAAATAAAAGTATATTAAATATATAAGACTTAGTACCTAAGTCACCCATTAAGAAAATCAAAATTAATAAAAAAATAAAAATTAGTAAAATATAAAATCAATTTCTTAGGGGGTAAATAGCAATTTGACTCTTAAACGACAAGTTTAAGAGCGTCTAGAATCCTAAATTTTTTTTATAATATTTTTTTAACTTTTAAAAATGATATAATGTAATTGTACCGTTAATAAAAGTTAACTTTGAGTATTAGTTGATAAAAAAATGGAAAAAAAAAAAGGCAAGGAAAATTTTCTTGGTTTTTCCTGTTATTTTTCAGGTCCTATTTGTAATTTTGAGTCTTTTCTCTTACTTTTTGATCAAGTAAAAGTAAACTTTTATTGATGGTAGAAATTGTATTGCACCATTTTTAAAAGTTAAAAAAATATTGCACAACAAGAATTTTGTGTCTCATATGCTCTCAGACTTGTAGTTTAAGGGTCAAGTTGTCATTCAACCCATTTTTTAAAACATCTAAACTATTTTATTTATTGGTAATTGAGTCTACAAAGAAGAATTTATACAAAAAAAAAATGCAGATGCTCATATGTCTGTCCCATTAAAAATTGCGTGTTGTATAATTTCATTTGGAGACCACATTTCATTTTCATTGCACTATTTCCTCTGCAGTCCAAGTCATTGGTAAGCAATAAGTACACCCCGCAAAAAACGTCAGTGAAAAGTAGCTTGTGTGAATACATTGTTGTTTCGCATAGAAATTAAGCATGTTCGATCTACATTGTTCGTCATTTGAAAATAAGTGGATGACCATAATTTGATGGTCAATTTTAGTGGGCAGAAAAAATGGGTGTGAAGACAGATATTTTCGGTGCTTAAAAATACCAATATATTTTCTTTTACATATCCTGAGATAATTTGAAGAGCTTTAACTACCCAAAAAAAAAAAAGAATTTAAAGGATACAATCTTTCACCATGAATCCATGATATAAAACAAGCACAAATTAACGTAATAATTTAATATTAATTTAGCATTTAGTAGCAATTTGCGATGTCATTGATACAGTGAATCGAAGTATATCATCTTATTTTGCAAAAGATTAACTTCCATATAGTTAATTAGGGTAATCTTGGTAGTTAAAAAAATTATGAGATTGAAAGCGCGTTCACAAAAATCAACGTCGATGAAAAATGAAAGATCATAGGCACAAACAATGAAACAAGACCCATACACAATTTTATTCTTTTGTTTTGTTTGTTTGTTTACTGAGCAATTATATAGAAGGCTCATAAGCGAACAGGAAAAGATAATGAGATATGTGAACAATATTATTGGAGAAACAAAATTGCCAACATAAAAAGTAAGAAGTTTATATTATCACGCTTAATATTGAATCTTACTAAGGATTGTTGATTAAAAATCCTTGCATATTACAATTACTATTGGATAATGTATGTTCCTTCTATATAAAGCTGCACATGAACAAGTACGCATGGGATGCATAGGGTTGGGCAGCATCGGGCGGCTTTGACTAAGTGGTGTTGTTGCCTCACACGTGATGATATGAAAGTTCTTAATTTTATTTTGAAAAAGAAAAAAAAAAACTCAAGGGCCTTAACATCTAGTAATTAACAAAAATAACGGATAAAACTATAACGACTTGATTAAAATAAAATAAATTGTATGGACTTAATTTAAAATTGAGGAAAACTATAAGGATCTACATATTATACTTCACTATGAATTATGAGATAAAGTTTTACACAAATGCAAGAAGCCCATTATTTTTCTCCATGAAAATATAATGATTCTACAATACACTAGAAATAAATAATAGATATTAAAAGCAAAGATTAAACTTCTTCCGTCTTCGTCCCTAAAATATGTAAGTCCATATTACCTATATATATATATATATATATAAATCTTGGGCAGCATATATTGTCCAATGCCCAGCCCAGTCCATAAGTCATTTTTTTTTATTTTTTGGATTGGGCTGGGCAATTTTTGACCTAGCAGAGCTGAACAAAAACGCCAGATGAACAGGCCTAGTTCTTTGCCTTTTGGACAACATCGTCTGGTTTAATTCTTCGGCTAAAGGCCCAAGCAATAGATGAAATGCTTGTTTGACATGTGAGTTAATTAATTTGTGTAAATTAAAGCTTTGGTTTTTTTTATTTACAAAATTAACTTTTTGTAATATCTTATTTTTCATCTACATCTAATGACATGGCATTGAAAACATATTACCTGATGGACAAGAAGCGCAAAGTTAAAAACGGTGAGATGCCTTCTATCTACTTAAAAGTAAGTAGTTTGAACCCAAATTTTTTAATCCACAATCACTTCATAGATACCTTTGTTATGTATATGCTTCATTTTATATTGAATTGGGCTATTCTTGCTTGCAAGTTGAGGTAACCATAATTAGAAATTTGTAGTAACATCTTGCATTACATTACCGTTTGATTTTAGGTTATAATTGCATAGCTTTCATATAAAATTCAGAGAACACAACTTCATTAATTAGTCATTTTATCATTTTAAAGGCATCTCTTTTGCACTGCTAATTTTATATTAGAATTTTCATATTTTGGTCTTTATATTAAGCTGAAGTCTAGGAAATTTTCATTTAGTGAAGGAACAAATTTTAGGCATCAAACTAACACCTAGAATCAATCTAAAAATATGTTTTGATAGCAGTTTCCAACTTTCAAATATACTTTTCTAAAAGAGTACATTTGAAACAAAAAATGAACCGGCACTAAATTAACCTATACCTTACTATTTGGGAAAAAAGGGGGGGCTGAAGATTGACCTATACTATATTGAGTCAGTATTTGTTTAATTAAGTGTTTAAGTGACTAAAGCATCATCACAAACTGATGTAATTAAAAAAGATCAAGTCTCATTTGTTTATAAACTGATCAGTTGGATTTAAGTTTTTGTATTGTTTCTTTCTTTCTTCTTAAATCGATAGGCAAATACGTAAAATGCTTTGTGAGGGTGGGTTGGTGATTAAAACTGGAGAGTAACTGAGGAACCTAAACTAGCAAGTATTAAATTAACTACAATTCATAATGGTAGTCAAACTCTATAAAGTAATCTAATTATAGTAAACCTGGTCGTCAAATTTTAGAACTAATACAAACATTAATTATAGTTTACATTTGATTGTATTTTTTTATTTGATATGATATTTGCTTTCAATCAAAATTTAGTGAAATCTTCATGCTGATTCTTAATCATGTTTTGATTACCAAATCTTTATGAAAATAGTACTCATTACTTTATTGTCGTCTAATATGATCTATGCATATATCTACAATTGAATTTGAAAATATTTCATTAACCGGAGTGAATCACGAGTCTGAGAAAATCAACACTAGTATGAGTCTATAATTAAGTCTGAGAAAATCAACATATTTTTTAAAATATTAAAAATATAAACTAGTCGACTGGTTCAATAATCAACTTAACGAGCTTGATAATATTAGAATGGATTTAACGTTCTCGTCATAATTCGAATGTACTGTCACTAAATTTGCAATAATAAAAGCTTAAATGCATCATATATGAAATAGCACAAAAAAATTAAACATCATCATTCCATTTCTGGAGGTTATTACAATAATAAAAATTGACTTAATAACAATTATTCAAGTAGTTAGTGGTGTAACTCTTAGCACTTTTGATAAACGAGCCTTTGTTTTTTTCAGTATTACCACCACATCTTCCATATTAATCCGTGCTTCAGGTACATCAAAACAACAATCTAAGGCCAATTCAAGAAGTGATGATATATGTGACAATATGCCGTCAATATTTTGACTATCACTGGGCAGCAAATTGGCATCTACGATGTTGATAATTGAATGAGGTGTTGATTTGCAAACCCAATCTTTCAAACACATACCTTCAACAAACATCTCGTTGGTTGGTTTCTTTCTTGTAAGCATTTCCATCAACAAAATACCGTAACTATACACATCTCCTTTAATGGAAGCAATTCCTTTTGATCCATACTCTGTAATATGTCAAGAACTAGAATGGTTCATATTTGTTGGTGATTGAATAATGTAATATTTCACATAGTAAAAATTAAATAGAAATCAAATAATAAATATTATGTTAGTGTAAAAACTACCTGGTGCCATATAGCCTACCGTAGCCAAAGTCTTGGTATAAATTTCCATTTGTCCTTCACCTAACAATTTGGCAATGCCAAAATCACTAAGGTGAGCCACCATATCTTCATCCAACAATACATTGCTTGGTTTTATATCACAATGAACAACTGGTGTAGGAGAACCATGGTGCAGATACTCTAAAGCAGCTGCCACATCAATCATAATATCCAACCTTTGTAGGATATCTAAATAATAGTTATTAGAGTGTAACCATTTGTCAAGACTCCCATTTGACATGAATTCCATTATTATGGATTTAAATTCACCATTTGAGCAATCACTGATTATCTTAGTGAGATTGCGATGACGTAAATTGCGCAAAGTAGCACATTCAGTGTCAAAACTCCTTGATGTTTCTTCTAGACTTGAGTTAAATACTTTGACAGCAACCATCTTTCCATTTGGCAAAACAGCTCTATAGACTGATCCAAAACTTCCCTTTCCAAGAAGATTACTCTCATTAAACCCATTTGTTCCTCGTAAAAGCTCATAATAGGATATCCTAATTTGTGTCTCAAAATGTATTAAATCCTTGTTGGTTGAATCATTAACATGATCTCTCTTATACTTTATTATAATAAGGATTATGCATAAAGCGACAAAAATGACAACCACGACAGGCAATGAGCATTCTAACAACAACATAACCTTACTTGAGTTATGTATATTTCCTTTTCTACATGGCCGGACTAGTAGTTGGGGCTTTCCACAAAGATCTTTATTCATCATAAACGAATCAAATGTAAAATTTTCAAAAGGCCCACCATTTGGAATTTCCCCTTGCAACAAATTATATGAAAGGTTAATGTATTTTAGATAGACAAGTGACTCCAATGACTTTGGAATCAAACCAGACAAGTGATATTGAGAGAGATCCAAGAACTCCAAGCTTACCATGCCACCAAGTGATTCAGGAATAGGCCCTTGTAATTTGTTGTGAGCCAAAGATAGGTTTAGCAAAGTTTGCAAGCCACCCATGGTTGTAGGAATGTTTCCGGTAATTTGATTTCTTGACAATTTCAAGATTATAATTGCTTTCAAGTTTGATACCTCGGAGGAATTCTTCCACTCAATGCATTGGAGGATAAGTCTAAGACCAAAATATCTTCAAGACTCCAAAGAGAAATGGGTATATGAGAAATTAATTTGTTTGAGCTAAAATCCAACTTTCGCAAAGAAGAATTTGTGAGGCACCCTGGAATCATTCCTGAAAACATGTTGTTGGCTAGATACAACTCACTCAAACTTTTGATTTGGCACAATTCGTCTATGATCAGCCCTTGCAATCTGTTGTTACTGAGACTTAAATGTTGGAGGCTTTGCAATCTGTTAATTGTATTTGGAATCGGCCCATTCAAATCATTCCCATCAAGGTATAATGCTATCAGTTTTGTTAGATTTCCAAGTACATTGGGTATAACTCCACTAAATTTATTACCTGATAAATCTAACAAAATGAGCTCAGAAGCATTTGAGAGACTATTTGGAATTTGTCCAATAAATTGATTATGTCCCAACTGCAATTTATTCAGGTTGGGAAGGCCAATTCCAAAATTTGATGGGAGAAAACCAGAGAAGGAATTATTTTCTAGGGAGACTAACGTCAATGTGGAAATGTTAAATATATGGGAAGGAAAGGGTCCATTGAAATTATTAATTGAGAAATCCAATTCTTCAAGCTTATCAAGATTGCCTATCTCCTTGGGTATAAAACCTAGAAACGAAAAGTGTTGGATAATTATAAACCCCAAAAAAACTGATGGATGATAAAAAAATTTATAATAAAATATAGAAAGAATTGAAAAAAAAAACAGGTGATATGTTTTGCATATAACAAAAATCATATGTTTCAGAAATCTGAGTCCAGTTCTCTATATTACAAAAAAAAAACCAAGATCCACATATCTTATTAATTTCGACTTCTTCCCAATTTTTGATTTGCTTATTAGTCCGTACATTGAAGTGGGGAAACCAAATTTCATATCCATCCATGAAGTTAGTGACCTCCTAGCTTTTGAGAACAATTAATAAAACGACAAATGAATACTGTGCAATTCATGTCTCAAATTTTAATTCATAATAAAGACACTAATAAAAGATCGCATGTCCTGATTTTTTTTTTTAAGCTTCTTAAAAGCAATGTGTAGGAATTTATGAGTATAAATATTTTAAAATATCATTAAATTTTGATTCTTACTATCATTTCGTTTCATATATATCGATGATCAAGTTAGGAGGGGCAAAAAAAAACACACACAGAGAGACCAACTCATATATATACATATAGAGAAGGGCGAGTATAATATAGAGCATACCTGACAATGAGTTCATATCCAAAAGCAAGGCTAGCAAAGAGGAGCAATTACTTATTGATTTTGGAATGTTTCCTTCTAAATGATTATTAACAACCACAAAGACTTCAAGTGAAGAGAGCGTTTGACAAATCTCTTCTGGCAAATTACCATTGAAATGGTTGTGCGAAAGATAAACCTCTATCAAAGAAGGCATGTTGAAAATAGATTGAGGAATTTCACCTATGAAAAAAAAACACAATTTTTGAATTTCTTTACTAATTTAAGATGACCTGATCAGTTTGCCATATATCTTGCAAATTTGGTGCGTGTTTGTGTGCACACTTGTGGCTTTTTGGTCTATGTAGTATGCATGAATAAACTATAAACTCTCTTTGTCTGTCTGTCTGTCTGCTTGTCTCTCTATGTGAATGGATTGAATCTTTTTGTACTCTTTTTTTTTTTTCACCTTGCATAAGCAACAACTTTTAGCCTTAAGTTACCAGTGATTATGAAAAAAAAAAAAGATTCTTTTAGAAGATACAAGTGTACTACAACTTTATTTCCATTTAAGGGAGGAAGGTATTTTCACTAAGAAATTTGGAGATGCTATAGAACTATGCTTTTCAAATAACAAATGGGATTTTGTTAAAGCATAAAATTGATGGATATGAGTAAATTGAGCATACCTGTAAAGGAGTTGGAATCAAGATATAAATATTCCACCATCGTCTGATTTCCAATTGACATTGGGAGACTGCCATTTAAACTGTTCTCTGATAAATACACTTCTCTTAAAGAAGAACTTCGAAAGAGAGATGATGGAATTTCTCCTGTTTAAAATTTAAAGCGTGGGAAAAAAGGATAATTAATGATATTATATACTATTAATAATCCATATGCCTTGCTTATTAAGCCTATATTTTAGGGTAGTCTCTCTTGATAATCCAAATGCCTTTTTTTTTGTCATGCATTTTTCAAAAGAATCCCTGTACTGTGCATCTTCTTTTCGTCAATTAAACGTTCTGATTTATTATTGATTATAGAAAAATGATTCTGCAACAAGATATAAGCGTAAACGTTTTTTTTTTTATTTTGATTTAAGGAATTGAAGTATTTTCAATTAGAAATTTTGGAGATAATATAAAACAGGCTTTGCTTTCACTCATATGGACATATATAATAAAAAAATTTTATGATAAATCGAAATTACAAGACCTACATATTAATTTTCCCGATATAATATTATATGATGAATTGAATTTTGTTAAAGAATAAAATTAATGACTGACTAGATTGAGCATACCTGTTAAGGAGTTTTGTTCTAGATATAAATATTCCAACAACATGCAATTGCCGATTGATGATGAAAGTCTACCTTTTAAATTGTTTCTTGTTAAAGACACTGTCATTAATGAAGAAATGTTGAAGAGAGATGATGGAATTTCACCTATTGAAAATTAAAAATGAGCAAAAGCATAATCAGTATTATAATGACAATAATCCAAACCATGCTAAATTAAATTTATTGAATTTAATAATTATCTGGATTAGAATTGATTAATTAATTAATGGGAATGTATATTTAATTTTATTTTAAGCAATTATTTTTCTTTTAATTTTAGTGTAAAGCCTAAAATAAAACGCATCTCATTTTTTATATAAAATTAGAGAATCAAAAGAATATTTCAGCCAAAAATTACACATTGAAAAAAAAAGTTATAATAAAGCGTACCTGTAAAGGAGTTGTAACTTAAATCTAATCTTTCAAGCAACGCCCAGTTACCAATTGATATTGGGATATTACCTTGTAGATTGTTTCGACCTAAATTTATTTCTCTCAATGAAGAAATATTGAAAAGAGACAAGGGAATTTCACCTGTTTAAAATTTAAAATAAGTGCAAAAAAAATGTTACTACTTTCCATTAAAGCTTTATAAGGCTAAGACTCTGAAATTCCAAAATGATGTTAATTAAATTGATCATGGCGTGTCTGGGAAGAGCAAAAAATGAGATAGAATTACATAATGGAGCAAGAAATCTTTAAGAAATCATATAAATTGACCCAATCTTTTGAGTGTTAAAATATAAATGTGTGTGTTTGGATGTATGTCCTGTGAATATGATAGAGAATAAACATATACGTGCTTCCTCCAATCCTTAATATAGGCAAACTTAACAAATTAATGTTGCACTTACAATTAAGAAATGATAGTTATATTTTTAAAATTGTTTAAAAAATGTACTTTCCAATTTTACTTTTTTTTGCAATTAATAATTATAATAAATTGTTCTTTAATAGATAATGAGTAAAATTGAAAAAAAAATTATTCTAATTTTATCTTGTATTAAGGACAAAAAAAGCTTTTAAAATTTGCTTTATATTAAGGACATGAAGGAATTTGCCTTTAATCTAATTTGTGTGTTTGCGAGGGGCAAGGATTCTCTCATCTTCTTTTGCCATCATGTCCGCTTCTTTTCCTTTTTTTAATCATTAAATCAAGACTTGAATGGTGTAAATTTGATCTCCAATAAAACTATTATTAAAATATTAAATTATAAAAAATTCAAAATAATAAAATTTAAACTGCTAAAATTTAATATGAACAATTAAAAAAATAGTCAAAAAATAAAAAGATTCTTATATAAGAAATCAAATGTAGACCATCCAAATTTTAATATAGTAGTTAGAAATTAGAAAGAGGAGACTAACAAAGGTTAGTCTAATTGCTAAAAATTTGGCCCATAACCTCCAAGTTCGTAAAATTAAATCCCACTACCAATGTAAAGACCTTATTAGTAAGCAATCTGTAAGTATTTCTGTAAATACTCTTTTTTTGAGTATGGAGGCGGAGAAAAAGATAGGAGGCAAGAGGAGAGAATCTTCCAGTATTGGGGGGGGGGGGAGATTTGGCACATAGTGCTACACGCACTCAGCTCAAGTTGTGCTAGTGCTGCACAAACGAAGAGAACCACTGAATTTTTAATGCAAATCTTATCAAACAAGCACATCAGGGGACACACACACACACAAAGCTTAAGATATATAAATAATAATGTGGATGTACTTAAAACTCTTACCTTGCAAGCTGGTGTTGTTGAGATATAAGTATTGGAGATTGGCCAAATTTCCAATGTCACTGGGAATGATACCTTCCTTGAATTTATTGTTGCTTAGATCTAATTCTGATAATTCTTTGCATTGATGCCAAGTAGTGGGCAATTGCCCAGACAAATCATTTTGACTTGCATAAAGTCTTGTAAGTTTCGGAAGCCCAAAACACACATTTGTTGGGAGGCTACCAGAGAAATTGTTGTTATTAAGTTCAATGTATTGTAGCATTGAATTGTTGAATAGAGAAGCTGGTATAGAACTAGAAAACTGATTATTTGAAAGATATATCAGCTGTAGCTGTGGAAGATCGCCAATCTTTTTTGGAAGGCCTCCTTGAAAATTTTTTTTTAAAAAAAGTCAAACACCAACTTTGTAAGATGCATATAATTGAAAACATTTGTCATAGTATATGTGATATACTGAAAAATTGGATAAATAATTTGAAAAGAAAAACAAACTTAGAAAAAATTGCCTAAAAGTAAGAGAATGTGTACATGTTAGATTGTCCATGTGTGAGTAAACTTAAACCTTCCCACATTGGATGAAATTGGGTTTAACAATTGTATTAACAAACAAACAAAAAAGAGAGCAAAAAGGAAATATCCAAACCCAACAAGTCCTTCCATCATCCTTGAGGCATGCTAGTAAAATAGATTTGTCCATGGCAAGAACAAATATTAATGCTGTACATACCTGATAAAGCATTATAAGACAAACTCAATCTTTCAAGTGAAGATAAGTTGGAAATTGTTTGAGGAACAATCCCAGAAAGCTGATTCTTTGAAAGTCGTAAAATCTTCAGGTGCTTAAGATTTCCTATCTCTGGTGGAATTGTCGCTTCAATGAAATTAAAATTCCAATCCAAAAACTCCAACCTTGATAAATTGGATACAGAGAGTGGAATAAATCCACTAACACTACTATTGAAAAGATCCAAGTATTGAAGTGCAAATAAATCTCCAATCTGTGTTGGAACTCCTCCATCAAACTCATTGTAGCTCAAGTTAAGCAGCTTCAATCTACGTAAATGAACCAATTCTCTCGGCATTCGACCATGAAAATGATTGTTACTAAGATCAAGCTCAACAAGAAACGAGAGATTTCCTATTTGTGGAGATATAATGCCCATGAGATTCATACCACTCAATTGTAAGGAACTAACCCTTCCATGACGAGCATTGCAAGTGACACCAACCCAATTGCATGGAGAAGAAGGGACTGCCGACCAATTCCCTAAGATATTGTATGGATCTAAAGTGATGAAAGATTTAAGAGAAAGAAGTGCATGTTTGTCGGTGGAGATATCGGTCTTGCTCCAAGCTAAAGAGGTCATCAAGCAATGAAGTGGTAAGATCAAAACAAAGGAAGAAGCTGGTTTTCTCATGCTTGGCATAGATATCAGACTAATAAAAAACTGCAAGTGTTGAGCATCCGGATACATGCACCCACACCAATTTATAATTCTCCAAAAATAGATCAAATCAAGGAAAAAAAACTGCTAGAAAACATATTGTACGGACTTAGATGTAAGGTTGAAAATTGAGCCTAACATGTGGAGGGGACCAAAAAGTCACAAACTCACATGCATGGAATATGCTGTACTATTCTTATGATCCCCGGGACCAGTTTGCTTGCCAGATCACCTCGTGAAATCTGGACCTCCAGATTTAATCTAGATAGTTTAAATTTAAAACTCTTATCTTATATTTTTTTAAAAAAAGTGTCAATTAAAAAATTTTCTTTATTCTTTATATTTTCATTTATCAAAATAAAAATATGAAAATTAAAAAAGTTTTTATATTAAATTTAAACCATCTATTCACCCAAAAAAAAACATCTAGAGTAAATATAAGGAAAAATCACATTCAAGGACCACTTAAAGAAATTATTTACAGACAAGAATTATTATAGAATGGATTGTTGCTAAAGTGAAAACATGATTTTTTTTTTAAATGGGACTTATTATTAATCCTTGTTTGTGAATAATTTATTCGAACAAGCTTTAGATGTAATTCTTCCTAAATATAAACAGTTAATTTATAAAAATTATAAAAAATTTAATATTAAATTCATGTCTCCCAAATTAAATTTGGAGCGTCCAAATTAATGAGAAGCATATTGACTAAAAATTTTTATAATTTTTATAAATTTTAATTTTGGTAAATACATAATAAAAAAAGATAATCTCTTGACTAATACTTTCTGAAAGTAATTTTAAAACATTACAAGCTACAAACCTTAAATCTAAATTGTTTAAATTAAATTTACACAGTTCAAATCTTACTTTAGGCGTTGAAGCTGGTGCCATCAGCCTATAGATGTCGGCATGAGGCGGCTCCCTCCTTTTTTAACAATTAATATGACCATTTATTTTTTAATGTTCCCTTTCACTTCTTTTTCAGTATTAAGTGTCTCTGGCATATATATATATATATATATATATGTTCATTGGTTTATATATATTGTATATAATTGTATGTAATTTTTAATGTTTACTTTCATAGTGTATGTGTACGTATATGCAAACATGCAAGGGTAATGATACTTAGATTCCAAATGATGAATTTAATTACGGTTATATTTTTTAAAAAATTATTAAAAATAAGCTGTGAATGTTATTCAAAACCATTGCAAATATTAGAATTTAATTGCAAATTTAATAATTAAGTCTCAAAAACCACTCTTAATAATTTGTAACTAAGAATCTCATATTTATGTTTATCAAAAAAAGAATCTCATATTTATTGTTATCTCAACTGATATTTATATCTCTTTATCCTGAAAAATTATTTGCGACTTTGTTGTTATTAAATTAAACTCTTGTAACCTTCCCCCATATTGTTAAATATATGTGCATATGCTTATTTATTAAATAAACATTGAATATTTAGTATGGATGAGCACACGTATACACTCATAGACTGAACAAAACCATCAGTCTAATATTCCAAGCCTACCTGACTTAAAACTCAAAAATAAGTATGATTCCACTAAGTATTCACATTTATTCCACTAAATAAATGCTTATTTAATGGATATTCCAAAGCCATCAATCTATTTTAATCTCTCAAAATATATTCCCTCTATAATACAATATAAGAAATTGATAACTACTTCACATATTTAAAAAAAAATTAGATGAAACATTTATCTGTTAAAAAAAATTTGTATCTTCTCAATTTTATCCTCACATAAGACCCATAACAATGACAACTGAAATTTCCATAAATATTTTTTTAAAAAAAAATAATAAATAAAGTAGAAATACAGTTAAAAAAATTATAAAAATTATTTATTAATACCTTATATTTCAAATCAAACAAGACTTTTAAAAAACATTCAATATCATAGTTCAAAAGGAAGAGGAGATTTTCAGTGGATGACTATGAATATTCCACTACTCTCGAGAGAAATTCAATGGATGGCCACTCTAATTCCAAAGTACTCCATTATTTGATTTGACTATATGAGGGTCAAGAATGGTGGCTTGGAGTATCTGCCACATAGAACGTTGATTATGGAACATGCAATAATGAATCCATCCACTTGGATCACATTACTCAATTTGAAGGCAAAATCATGGCATTCTTGTCTTGTGAGTGGACCTAAAACTCAGCAACTTGACATAAATTTTTTAAGTAAATTATTTTTTTTTTTATTTATAAATCACTTTTAACATGTTCTATCAATATTAAAAAAAACTTTAAAACTCATTAACTTTCTCTTAAAATTTAATAAATTACCAACTTTATCTCTATTAAATATATATACTTTAATAATATATTTTCTCTCTCCAACATTAATGGAGGGTAAAAGAGAAATTGTGTTGAAAATTTAATAATATGACTTATAAATAAAACTAAAAAAATTTGTCTCTCTACCCTATAAATAAAACCAAGGGAGTACATCTATATGATGTAAATGGAGAAACTTATTGCAAATGCAGAAACCTCCTTATTACATTTTCAACCCAAAACTTATAGCAAAACGATAGTTTTTGGGTGGCAACATTACACTAAATTCTCTTTACAAATTGATGTAAATATCCCATTTGCTCTGACTTCTCTTATTCTATCTATAATTCACTTTCAACATATTTTTACATTCATTAACTATTTCTAAAATTTAATAAATTTGCAACTATACTCTTGTTAAATATACATCATTTAATAATATGTTTTTTCTCATCAATATTTAATGGAGTGAAACATAAAAAATTAATAATTTAACTAATTATAAATAGGATAAAAAAAATTTTATCTCCGCCTTATAAATAAAATTGAAAGGAGTATAAAATGATGTATGAGTAGTTTTTAAGAACTTTGATCATATAAGATCGGTGAATCCTACAAATTTTGAATAACAACCGAAGTTTTTGGTACGAATTAAGATTTTTTTTAATTGATGAAAATGATCTAAAATTTCTTTTTAAGTACTTGATAAAAGATTACCATTAAAAAATTAAATGTAAGTTGAAACTTCTTTTTACAAATTCAATTGGAATCAGGAGTATGATTAGTAAACAAAAAACAAATCAAAAGCAAGTTAGAAAATTCGGAAGATTCAGTAAATTAAAATCTAAAACATGTTAGTGTTTCCAAAGATCACTATTTGTAAATATTACAACTATAAAAAAACAAAGATATATTGAAAATTTTTTAATATTCAGTAGGCAATTCCAATCTGCCTTTGGCTTAACCTACGAAAATTTCCAATCTACCTTTGATTTTTTTTTTCATTACTCATCCTTTGTTAATTCAAAAAAATTAGTTCATTTTTGTCAGCTGTTAAAGATTTCAATCCCCCCAGTTTATGCTAGAACAATGCATATGTCAAGCATAGAACAGCATATATTACAATAAAAGTAAAAATATCTACTCAAAGTTATAAAAGTGCATGATAATTATATAATCGGAAAAAAAAATCAGGGATACGCGAAATTGTTGAATAATAGTCGTAATGATATAACATGTATATTAAACAATGAAAGAGATGACCAACAATAAATTTAAACATCAAGGTATCAAAATTTTGGAGTTCATCAAATTAGTTAAGTTAATTAGTGATTTACAGTTTAGTGTTTGGAATTGCAGTATATGTTAGACTTCATAAACCAACAGGCATTGATCCCAATAAAAAGAGCTATGGCTGCTTAAACATAAGGTCTTCAGTTTGATTCTGTGTAAATGCAAAAATTATATTTGGAAGTGCTACTCTTAACTGAGCCTGGTAATCCTCAAATCTAACTCATTCAGATAGCTATATTAAAAAATATGTTAGACCTAGTAAGGGCATCTACGAAATATATGTAACAATTGCAATACTGCAATCAATGGATGTCAGTCTTAATGAAAGGATTTAATAGCCACTTAAACACAAGGTTTCAGGTTCAAATCCTCAATAATATTAAACCTGATAAAATCTGGTACAATCAAATTGTTATATAAAAAATAATTGCAATAATATATGCATTAAATGCAATTGAAATCGGCAATCATTATTAGGTTGCGTTTGGTTGAAATCATGCCCTAAATGAAACACTCGAGCTTTTACTGAATTTTGGTACACTTAACAATGTTCTTTTTAATTAAGGCACGATCACAACAATGTGGGAGTGGGGCTATAAAACATTGGTTTTGGTAGAGGTTATAACCCACCTCCACACTGTGATTCCAAACATTTAATTACTCGGATGTTATTAATATTTAAAACTACATCAACCGCGCAGTGATTGAATGGGTAAATTTGTTGAATTAGTATATGACTAATTCAATAAAATGCTTTATTTATAATCGATCTAATCATGATTCAAGTACGATTTTGACTATTAATTTTTGACCAATTTAATGACTGGCTTTTAATACATTACTAAAAACCATTACTATTTATTAATTTGTTAATATTTGAATCTAAAAAGAAGAACGATGCATATCGGTAGTGTTGTGGCTGCCCATAATTGATTCCAATGTGCGAATACTGCCCTGAATTATTAATATTTTTGTAAAAAAAATGCTGAAAAATTATTTCTTTTCTCTTTCTAGATTTTTAGCAACCATGCATCAATGATATTGATATCGTTGGTGATAAGGTTGACATTGCCTTTGTAATAATGATGATGATAACATCAAATGGAGGCATGACATGGGCCACATGATAAATGATGAGTGACAATAGAGTGGTCACGGTGGCAATTATCATAATAACCGTTGTAATTAAAAAATAAATATAGAAAAGAAAATTTGAAACCAAATTAATTACTCAAAGAAAATTGTAAAGAGACTAGAAAATAATAATTTATAGAAGTTTTTTAAATTTCAAAATATGACACTTACATGAATACCTATCCATTCGAGAAAGATGAAGTAATGATCAAAGGGAAAACAAAACTTTGAGTTCCTGTATTTTGTTGATGTTTTGCTATTAATTTCTTCATTTTTTTTTTAGTGTTCTAGATTCCTACACATTTATTTTTTGGCATTTTAGGTCCCTCTATAAATAAATTGTAGGGCCTTTAGAGGGACTTATAATACAGAAAACAAAAATGTAGGAATCTAAAATATTAAAAAAAATACAAAAACCTATAACAAAATGCGAGCAAAGCGTAGAGATTCTAATTTATGTTTTCTCAAGATTAAACTAGCACCATTGTCACCCAATGAAAACAATTGAGGAAAGAAATAGTTCAAGTGATATAGACAGGAACTGAAGTCGAGTTTGCTTACAATTACTCAATCAATCATGTTCTAAGAAAGTGTCTCATTAATTTCAAATTGATGAAAGTGCTTGTCCACTTAGTCTATTACACTTGACCCCTTCATATAATAGTCAGTCGTACAACAATGATGTGAACCAAATTAAGAGCAAATGAAATCAAAACATTGCAAGAACACAAGGAAATTTCAAAGTAAACAACTCTTAAAGTTGGAGACTTGGTACAGATACACCAAAGGAAGGAACAATTTCCGAAACCAACCAAAAACACCAAGCTATTATCATCCAGATCTAATTATGGTTCATTCAAATTAAATTGTGCAAATTAAATGATAAACAACAATGACTACAAGCTAGATAAAGCTGCCCAGTGCCTACGGGTAGAGCTTTATATTAAGTCTTTATATGGAGTCTTTGCTACTTCAATGTTGTTGTCGATCTTTCATCATACTTTTTTTTAAAAAAAAAAAAAGAAAAGTTTTACTTGAGGACAAGTCCGGTATAACTAGGGACGGAGGCTATGCCCTCTCCCAAGTTTTTAAATTTTTCTTAATATTATATAGATGTTACATATTTTTGGCCCCCTAAAATGTATGATAAAGCTTTGCATTATACTCCATCCGTTCCAAATTATAGAGCACTTTTGAAAAAGTTTCTCTATCCTAAAATATAAGATACTTTAAGTAGATTAAAGTTTCATTAAATGTACTTATTTCAATATTACCCTTTCTCTCTCTATAATTAATTTCCAACACTTCTCTTTTCAATATATTAAATAATGGGTATTTTTAAAAGTTTATATTTTTATTTTGGAAAGATAAAGTTGTTAAGTATATTTTTAATGAGATTTATTAATATGCAAAATTTTATCTAAAAGTATCTTATAATTTAGAATGGAAGAGGTATATGTTTTCTAGTCTTGGCCTCCTTATTATTAAATCCTAGCTCCGGCCCTGTGTATAACTCGAGAAGGATAAAATGGATGAAACAAGATGTTCCATGAATGATGCCTCTGTAACCCCTCCGTGAATTTCCATAATCTCACCCATTAAATTATCGCCACGTTAAGTTATTGTAAATAGGGCACCATCCTTGCTTTCAGCAACGAGCAATAAAGTGAAGAAGAATTTCTTTCACAAAAAGAAAAAAATAGTGAAGAAGAATTTCCGTTTGTTTTCTCCTCGTCTTACTTGACTTATGAGCAATTTCTTTTTATATTCTCATTGTTCAATGTAGCAAATGGACCTAACCTTTCAATTCATTTGGATAAAGAGAAAAATAGGGATGGAAGAAAATTAGAAGGAAAAAATTTTAAAAATAGTATAAAAAATTTACTACTTTTTGAAATTTCTCCTCCTATCTAGTTTTCTTCCCTCGATAATTTTTTCTCATTTTTCCTTCCATTCAACCCAAGCCTAAGGATTAAGCAAAGAGTAGTGGCAACATGCTTGATAGAGACTCGACATACGTAAGGCCCTGTCATTTTCATCTTTATTGTCTTTGATAATGCTCAACATTGGAATTTAAATTTCACAACTTTTAACTAATATATATAGGAGATCCTGGCATCTAGTGAAAAGGGTTGATCATTTGATGAATTAATATTTAAATTTTTATTGGGAGATGTATCAATATTATATTTAGTGCGCTTGAAAAATTCACAACTCTTCTGTTTATATCAACTGTAGAGATCCATTTGTGAGCTTGAAATTTCAAATTGTATGGAAATATAGTTGAAGATTATATACTCCACAATAAATAAAAATAATAGTATTGCAAATAATTTTTTAGAGACTTAGCAGTTATTAAATTAATCATATGAGACTGATCAACAATCACTCTCCCTTTCTTCGCTGTTGTTAGCTTTGATTGAATCCAAAAGGAAATTAGGCCAAGTTGTTTCTTTTATTTCTGTCTTTAGACTCCTCTTATATTTTCACAAATTCATGGACTTACTTGTAAATAAGTTTTTTATATGGGACCTATTTGTAATTTTTTTAATTAATAGAATGATGCTTTAAAGAAATAAGGTCACACTTTTGCCTCAAAAATAGTACGCATGCAATTCAAGCTAGCCAACCATTAGGAAGCAAGAAAATTGTAGAATCCAATCTGCCATGAACATGCATGGAGATATCACCACACACTAGCTGTAATAAAGATAGAACTTCAGGAAAGATAACAAATATGAGATCGCCATAGTGAAATTACTAATTAATCTATCTATTTTTTCATTTTCATTTTTATTTTGTGAAATTTGATTAACAAAAGCAATCAGGGGAACCAGATACTTTTGAAGTAACTTGTATAAATAAGCTAAGTGTGACCCATCATCATCGTCATAATACAAAAGTGTACAATATTTGATCCATTAACTTTGTACAAAATTGATCAGTTCTCTAATTTTATTCAGGTAAGAAAAAGTTTCCTCATTAGTTTAAATGTAAATGAAAAATGCAAGACCAAAGCGTGTGATGCCCACATTTTTTTCTTTTTTGTCGGAAAGTGAAATGGAATAACAGCGCAGTGCTCAACATCGTGGGCATGGATAGTAGCGGATGATATGGTGAAGAGAATTATTATTGGCATGTTATATCACGACTCTCAATTATTATTATTATTATTATTATGTGGCCTATTTCTATTATTTAAAATCTGTATGTTGAAGTAAAACAAATCAAAGTCATCTCACTACGTCCTTTCCACGTCGAATTTCCATCAACGAGGAGTAAAATTATTTCTTTATTTGCTTCTTTTGTGGGACCTGGGGGCATTGTCTAGTATATATTGTCCAATTATAGTAAAATTCCAAAATTAGATATGAATTAACATGTTTTTACACCATCTTTAAACAGAGTTGCATCTACTTCCAATGCTTTAACAAAAAGCTATTTCATGGGTTATTATCACAAGTACTTGTTCGGTTCCTTTGGTGCAAGATATTACCAATCTAGCTACTCTACTAGCTCTTTTCCGTTTTTGTGGGTAGATCCCGTGAGATATTTTGGCACTATAAAACTAAGAGATTTCACAAGTTTTGTTTGGTTCTCTTTCAAGAAGGGGGGGAACTAAATCGAATCAATCCGTTTCAATAAATCTACTTTATTCTAAATATAACTTTATACGCACACACAAAAATAAAACTTAAGATGAATTGGTTTTCAGATGTTCATCAGGGCCTGAATGTACTTCTAGTTATAGGTTCAAAGATCACTTAGAAATACTTACATATCACCCATTAATTAGGTCTTTACATTGATAATGGGATTCAAACCTATTGTGGCATGTAAGTATAGTTTTTGCTTGTAAAAATAAAAATATTTGTGCTAACTCAGACATGCATGTAAATTTATGTGCTATTTTTGCCAAATGAAAATTGTTATTAATGAAATCGTAAAATCACAACAACAAATCATTTTAGATTAAAAATAAATATATTTTAGTGGAAAAAACTAGGAAAAATAACAATTAAAGATTCCCTAAGGATATTAATCTCAATTAACGATCATAAAATTTTTAAATTTCAATTAAAGACCATAGTCCTTAATTGAGATAAAAAAATGTAGTTTTTCTTAAAGGCCCCTAAGAAGAAAAACCAAATTATGTTATTTTCATAATATACGTTATCAATTTTTTCATGTCGAGTTAGTAAATTTTTAAGTGACATTAGTGAATCCCACATCACATTAGTGGATCTCAACTTGGACAAATCAATTTTTGTTAAACAATTGATTTTCAAGTAGGGTTTTATTTTTTCATAACATATATTAAAAAAATTTTAAGTTGGGTTAGTAAATTCTCAAGTAACGCTTTTTGTTAAATAATTGATTCTCAAGTAGGGTTTCATATTTTTATAATATATGTTAGAAATTTTTTCAAGTCAAGTTAGTGAATTTTCAAGTGGTGCTTTTTGTTAAACAATCAATTCTCAAATGAGGTTTCATGTTTTTAAAATATATATTAGAAATTTTTTCAAGTTAAGTTAGTAAATTTTCAAATGGTATTTTTTGTTAAGCAATCTATTCCAAAGTAAGATTTCATATTTTTAAAATATACATTAGTAATTTTTTTAAGTTGAGTTAGTGAATTCTCAAGTGATGTTAATAAATCCCACCTCATGTTAGTGAATCTCAAGGGTATTTAAAATAAACTATATTTTTTTTAATCCCAAAGTACTTAATTGAGATTTCAAAATGTTATGATCCTTAATTTAAATTAATATCTTTAGGAGGTCCTTAATTATCATTTTCAAAAAACAATGATGGGATACAGGATTAATTGGATGTAATAATTTTATTTTTTAGAATAATTTAGAATTTAATTTGAATAAATGTAATCTCTTAAATTAATAGGTTATTTTTTGAATGATTTTAGAATAATTGTATTTAGTTTTTCTAATTAATAAATCACATTTTTTACCAATATGCCCCTATTTTATTTATTTCAAAATATTTAATGGAACATCTTTTATGTTGTTAAAAATTGAACTCAAATGTATATTTTGAAAATACAAGATTTTTTGGCTAAATATGAAAAAATTTGTATTTCAAGGAAGGACTTGCACAGGCCCAAGCCTGGATATCGATTGGGCTCAATTCGAAACAAAAGTCATTCTTAAGAGTGCTGTTGGGCTGCGTTCCATTAAACAATCCGCTAATTCTGGTCCATGTTCCTTCATTGAACTCTCAAAACTTTTTCCTACCAAAAAAAAAAACTCTCAAAAACCTTGTACCAAAAAAACCAACACTCTCAAAACTAAGAAGTCAACTTTTTTCTTGTCAAAACCACTAATCATGAAAACTGTGCTTTGAAGGTTAATTAATCTTTAGTTTAAATTGAAAATTATAATTGTAATTTATTTCCTTATTAATCCCATGTATTAGTTTATATATGTATAAATAAAGGCGTTTACAACAGAAAAAATAAAATCGACTCAAACTAATTAGTTCACCAAAGGTTGAACCTATTTAATTTTTTTAAAATTAGTTTGGTTTGATTTTTGAGAGATTTAATTTGATTTTTGAGCCAATAAATGTTTTACTCATAATCATTATGTGCTGGTTTTTCGTTCATTGATTCAAAGTTAAAACCTCATGCTTAAATTATCATAAATTTATTTTACCAGGACCAATGTTGATATTTTCTTTTAATTGTATTCATGGGTAAGTAATAAAAAATATTATTTGATTAAAACTGATTTAACTACAATCCAATCCCTACTCAACCAATGAACAAGTGCCTTATTTGTTACCATTCAAAAAGGGGAAAACAGCAATAAATTTTTTAAAATACATAAATAATAATTTAATCCCTTAAAATGTCATAATTTTTTTAAATTTTTTAAAAACTTTTCTATCATTAATAAGTTTATATAAATTATTTAATTGTTCTTATTAAAATAAATTATTTACAACTTTCTTCTTATATTCGTAACTCTTTTTTTTAAAATTCACAATAATATAACAGCAAATCACAACTTTCATATGTTAAATTTTTATTTACTATTGCATTATTGTGAATATAAAAAAAAGTTGATATAAAAAGGAAAGTTATGAATTATTTATTTTTAATAAGAGAAATTTGATAATTTATATAAATTTATTAATGATAGAAAAATCTCTAAAAATTTTAAAAAAATTATGACATTTTAAGGGACCATATTATCATTTATATATTTTAGACGATTTTGTTATTATTTTTTCTTACAAAAAATGAAGGAAAAAAGGTGAGACAAAATTGCACTCAATGACCTATGAAAAAAATTATTCGTAGATAAGACAAATCACTGTTGAAAAAATAATTTAATATTTTATTTTAATAATAATTCATTTTACAATGGTTGTTGTCTGTGAGATTCTTTTTTTTTTTTTTTGATACAATGTCTGTTAGTTTTTTGAAACAATTTTTTTTAACATAAAATCGTGTGGCGAAATCAGAACCGTACACGTGTCTTCATTAATTCCAAAAATGTAATTGTTAGTTTCTTTAGACAAGCAGCTTGAAGATTCACAAAATATTCTCCTTCCCTTGTATCCATTTTCGCAGGTTGAGGCGCTGAGCATGGAGAAGGCCAGTGGGGAAGTCAAGGAAGAATTCAAGGCCCCAAGCGATGGTTCTATTTGTGGATTTGATTCCCTCCATCGTCTTCTTAGAGAAAATCTCAAGCCCCAGCTGTTTCAGGTACTTTCATTTTGGAGTCATCTTTTATTTCCTTTGGGTTTCATTTTTAGAGTCACTTTTCTTTTTCTTTTTCTTTTTCTTTGTCACTAAACTCTGCTGAATTTGAAATGAGGATCCTTGCGTTCACGTCTTCGTTTTTTCTTTTTTATGGCGATTTCTGAGGTCAACGTTTTTCACTTTCAGCTGGCTGATGCTGTTTTTAGTTGAGCACGTTCATGTCACCTATTAGTTTGGATTGGGATTTTTCTATTTTCCTTCACATAATATATTGAGATTTAAGTTGCTTTTGAAATGCATAATAGTGTTCCTTGCCTTGTTGATAATTTCTGCCGTTCATTTCTTATGCGATTGTGTGAATAATCAGAGCATCAATTTTTCGAATGAATTTTTATGAAGTGTTGCGTTTCAGATGGTGATACAGATATGTTCCTAAAGCAGAGAAGACTTTAAGAATTGGATTTTTATTCTAAAAGGGAGAAAAAAGTTGTTCAAAGGTTCAGTGCTTTGTTTTGATTGGGCGGCATCCTGATCAGCTTACTCAGTTTTAGTGACAATGTGACATGAGTTTTAGCCTGTTACTATGGGTTTGGTTCTGCAAATATCTTAGCTTTTCTAGGGAGAAAATGGTTGCAAATGGTAGTTTAGCATGAGGATTCTGTGAGTAATTATCATCAAATTCTGGCGACTATAATTGATACTGTGCCCAGAGCAAAGATGGAAACTTTAAAGAGGCATTACTGTTTTACTACTGTCTGTAGCCTTGTCAAGAATAGGGGTTGATTGAGTTGCTTCAATGACCATCAAAATGTGTGGTCAGTGGTCTGCATTTTTGCTAGAAGATTCAGTTTTATGATTTTATCGCAGAACAAGAGCGAAAAGAGGATCCTAGGCATAGCTGATGGGCTGTACTTTTATCCTTAGAATTGTAAGTAAACGCCTGTTCATCTGCAAAGACCAAGTTTCGTCCATTGCTTATTGACTTATTGTGTTGGTTAATTAGCAATCCCAAACAGCAATCAAATTTCCTTCCTTGTTACACGAGTTTTGCATGCTGAACTCTTTCACAAGCCACTATCGGTATAATCATCTTATTATAATAAGCTCTTTCTACTTAGTAGATTGGTCATAGATCTGTCTTCAAGTTCTTATATCAAAATGGGACCAATAGTCAGTGGAGCATTTCTCGTTGGCGTCTACTTGCCAAATTTTCTAGTCATTGAAAGAATATCAGGGATGTATAAAATTTGTTGAGATTTGTTGCCTATAAATTCCTTGAGTGCTTTTAAGCGATATAAACAATGTTGCTTGTTTAATTCTGAAATCTGTTAAACTTCAGAATGATTTTTATCATTCCTTTGATTATTAACTTACTTTATTAATCATATATTGATGTATTGTCTTTTCTGATGGTGTAGTTAGCGTATTATTGCAGGAAGTTAGCCGCTTGCTTCTGGGGCTTAATTGTGGAAGAGCACTTGCTTCCATCACTCTCCTGAATCTGCTGCAGCTCTCTCTCTGGAACATGGATTTGACCTCCAAGTAAGAAATATGAATAAAACCCTATTCTCCTATTTAAATACTTGAATTTTATATATGTATAAATTGCTATGCATATTTTATGGTGGGACTCATATCTTTTACTTGTGAAACAAATCAATACAACATCAGGACACCTTAAGATTACCTCCGCCATGGGATTTATTAGCATTTTCGTTTCTTTCCGAGCAGTCAGTTATATCTCTGTGAATTTAGACTGGCATTTGCTCCTGCTTATTTTTTATTTGGTAGAAAAACATGTTTTCTTTTCTTTTTTTTAATTTTTTAAATTGATAATATGACAAAATTTTCATCTTATGCTTTAGAATAAGATAAAATTTCAGTGTTGTCTAGGAGGAAGTGAAATGACTACCCTTATGAGTCTTCTGCAAAATCCAAACCCTGAAAAGCTTGGGTATCCATGGTTAAGTGAAATTGGAATGAACAAAATAAGCAATATCTCCTGACATATATCCATTGCTTTGCTTGTTTTGGTGTTTTCCCCATTCTTCAACCTATCACCTTCCCTTTCAGTGCTTAGTTCCCCAACACACCCCTGAATCATAGCATCATCAGTGCTAATCAATTCAACCCTCGTCTCCAGATTTTGCAACTCTACCCTTCATCCTTGATGCTACTGTGCTCAACTTCAAAGTAGCTCTAATGCAAAAACTTCTGGGAATTAAGACAAAAATGAAGGAAAAGGCTGTGATATATATTATATATTAACCAATGTCTTAGTTTGCCGGCACGTTGCAAGAATGAAGGTCAAAATTCATAGAAGTCATGACTACACAGTCGCTCAGCTTAAGAAGACACATGGGGAAAACAAGAAATCACACCCAGACCTCACACCCTAGCATTTGATAGGCTTGTGCCCTCCATTACCATGGGTTACATAGAACTGTAAAATTTTCTTCTGTGCTCTGCCAAGAACCGACCATGACTGTTGATTTGTCGCCACCCATATTCTGCCATGTCCAGATTTATGTGATTTATTTAAACTAGGTTAAGAAATAGGTGTAGGTGATGTTGGAAAATTAAATTTTATGGGTGCTCACTGTTATAATCTTTCGATATTTGCAAGCTTGAATGAAAAAAAACAAAATGTGGACGACAAATTTGGATTGCACAGTCAAATATTTTCCATTGTTCATACAAAAGAAATATTGGGAGGAAGAAAACAAGATTCATTTATCCATAAAATAAATTACCGTCTCCTAGTCACATGTTACGATTATTCTTTCCAACATTTGTATGTTTGAATGAAAATATCAACTATGTGAAATAAGACCCCAAAAAAATCATACATACATAACACACACATGCATGCATGCAATTGTATATGTACATGGATGCAGGAAAAGTGTTTACCTGTGAATGAATTGAGGTTCAAGAGTAGTTCATTTAAATGTGTGCAATTACTTATTGATTTTGGAATGTCTGCTTTTAATTGATTCCCATTCACCTCGATGCCTTCTATTAAACGAAGTTGGCGGCGCATCTCTTTTGGCAAATTGCCATATAAATTATTGAAGCCAATGGCAAATCTTCTCAAAGAAGACATGTTATAAAGAAATAGAGGAATTTCACCTGTAAAGAAAAACAAAAGAAAATCAATTCAAGACTTGACATATGTCCTTGCATGTTTGCAAAATATTTAGGACTGAATATTTTTCTCTATCCTGTAATTTGCAAAAAATGCTTAGTGTAACATCTTTTGTTCAGTCAACATATCAAGTAATCAATCATATCAATATGAAAAAATTTTCAGTTATATATAAGATATAACTGAACATTGATTAACAAATTTATATCTTCTAAAGTTGAGATTCTGAATTTATGTAAGATTTTTTAGTATTTTCTCTTGTTTTATCATTATTTTTATAAAACATAAATTTTTTCCTCTTTCGTAAATGACAAACTTCATGAAATTCACATTTCTCAACTTTAAAGGATTCACTCTCTTGATTAACAGATCATTGAAATAATTTAAAATCATACCTTCCAAGTTGCTGTGTAAAGATGTAAGAATTGGAGGTTGGTCAAATTTTCAATGTCACTTGGTACGAATCCTCTTTTGAATTTGTTCTCACTTAATTTCAACCAATGCTTTGCATTGATGCCAAATTGAGGGTATTTCACCTGACAAATCATTTAGATACACAAAAGCTTTCAAGTTTTGGAAGCCCGAAACATATATTTTTTGGGAGTCTACCAGACAAATGATTTTCATTAAGTTCAATATTTTGCAACATTGAACTATTGAATATTGAAGATGGTGTAGAACCAGAAAGCTGATTGTTTGAAAGATACATTGTCTGTAATAGTGGAAGGTTGCCAATTTCACTGGGAATGCCTCCTAAGATGTAAAAAAACAACAATATGTCAGTATCAGCTTTATAGCATGCATATGATTAAGTCTAAGCATCATGAGTTAATATATATGGGTAAAACTCATGTATTTTATGTCATAAGACTTGCTCATTTTGAAAAACAAACTTCAATAAATTTTAGAAGGGAAAATGATTTAGGTTTCAAAATAAAAATTTGGCAATAATTAAATTCCAAAATTTTTGTTAATGAATTAAAAATATCGATTCAAACAATTATAAATACAGGGGTTTTATATTGCAATTAAAGAGGGATCATATCATGCTTGCCGAATAAACTTGTCTAGAGCAAAAATAAATTATTTCAAGGATGACCAGCCAACAATTCAAAACTGATTGGTCAACTAACAAATAAACGCCCCATTCTTTTCACTTACTTAATTCTAAATCTACTAATTCTTTGCATGGATTCCAATAATTGAGGGCAAGGCACCTCACAAATAAATTTTATACAATAAAAACTTTTGAGTTTGAGGAGCCCGAAAACATATATATTTTTTTGGCAGACTACCAGCATGAAGTTTAATATTTTGTAACATGACCTATTGAATATTGAAGATATAGAAATTAAAGCCAATTGGTTTGATAGATATATTGTCTGCAGTTGGGGAATGCTACCACAAAAAACATGTTTTTAAACCAACGTTTTACATCGGTTAAAAAAATCAATGTAAGAAGTATGTGTATGCAATGACATCTTTGTAAATAAATTTCAATAACATTGGACTATTTTTAAGCAAGTTGAAATAACAACTAGTGCAAAAACTTAAACAATTAAATATTCTTTTTTACGCACCACCTTCCACACCGACTACTATTATAACCGTATATCAGCTATGTATTTGCGTATTGGTTTATGTTTTGTGTATGTGATTCTTTCGATAATGTACTTCATCATGTGATTTGTTGTAATTTCTAGTTGATTTGTGTATAGGTTTTGTTCTCTGTATAGTGTTCTTTAATTTTTTGTTTCTTACCCAATCTGAAATCCATGGCTAAGGATGAAATATAACCTTTCACGATCTGTTTTATTGTAAAAAAAAGTTTTATAACTTTTAACACAACTTATGTTGTCAACTAGTGTCATTACTATAGAAAATATTTTTTACATCAGTTTATTTTAAATTTTTAACCTCGTTATTGGGGAAAGTAAAAAGAAGTAAAGTGGAAAGTTAACCTCCCATGTTAGTTAATAATATAACCGACATGGAAAATACTTTCACATCGGTAATATAACTGACATGGAAAGTCATGTTGGTTAATCTAAATTACCGGTGTAAAATGTTATCTTTAACCAGCACTAAGGCTTCTCTATCTAGACAGTCTAGTAGAAGGTTCCCAATATTACTTAGAATGGCTTCTTAGAATATTAAAATTAAACAAATAAACACAATTGGTCAGTATCAAACATGATAGCATGTTTATTAGTTAACTTTAAAGCATCATATATTGTTAATGTGTACTTGAGAAAAACTTATGTATTTTATGTCCTATGAGAGTTATTATTGGAAAAAAAAAAATTCAACATGTTTCTCAAATGGTGTGACTTTCTTATTGGTTGGCTAATGTTTTGAAGACGAGGTGGTAGTTCTGTTTTCAATACATATGTGATAAAGGAAAAAATATGTTAGCTATTATAGTTTTGGATGAGATTTATTGAGAAATTTAGATAACTTTTTCTTTTTTTTCCCAAGAAAAAAACGAGTTGCCTAAAATGGAAAGAAAATAATTTTTTTCCCTTCTTAGAGCCTTATATCTTGATAATCAAATGGAACTGGCAAGGAAAAGACAAATAAAGATCTTGGAAATCATCGAGACATAGTTGACAAAGTATTATAAGATAAACTCAAGGACTCAAGTGAAGATAAATTAGAAATTGTCTGAGGTATGATTCCAGAGAGCTTGTTCTTCCCAAATCCTAAAAACTTCAAGTACTTGAGTCTTCCAATATCAATTGGAATGTTCCCCTCGATGAGTTATTAGCTCTCAAATCCAAAGCCTCCAATTTTGACAAGTTGCATATGGATAATGGAATCAATCCATAAAGACTATTATTGCAAAGACTCAAACATTGTAGTATTGACAAATCTATCCATGTTGGAACTTCTTCATCAAATTCATTGTAGCTTAAGTCGAGCATTTTTAGCCTTCACAATTGACCGAACTCTTTTGGTTTGTGACCGTGAAGTCTATTGTTTTCAAGGTCAAGTTCAACAAGAAATAGATAGATTTCCTAACTGTGGAGATATGATGCCCCTAAGATCCATGCCATTAAGATTCAATGAATGGACCCTTCCATGACGAGTATTACAAGTGACCCCAACCCAATTACATGGAGAAGAAGAGGTAGACCAATTAGCTAAAAAACCATGTCGATCCAAGAAGATATAAGATTTGAGAGCAAGAAGTGAAGATTTGTCGGTGGTGATATTTGTCTCACACCAAACTATGGAGACCATGAAACAATGAAGTAAGAAGATGAAGACAAAGGATGTGGGTTTTTTCATGCTTAGCATATCAAAGTAATTAAAATTGCAAGTATTGAGAATCTAGCTAGGAATACCCACATCTCATTTACACCCCCTAGATTGAAATCGAGTGAAAGACGTGCAGACACCTTTCACATTGCCAAAGTTAAGAATTTATTAGCGTTTTGGGCATGACCGGTTAGGTTCTTCATGTTCCAGGAGTGCTTAGGCGTTTGTTAAGGAGTTTGTTTTTATTCTAAATTTAAAACACCAATGCCTCTTGTCTCTGTAAGTCTATATAACTTTATTTTATTATGATTGTTTAAATATCTATCTTTTTTATATGGAGATAAAGAAATTCCAAAAGAAAATTTCTGTTTTTTAACTAATAATAAATTTGGAATTAGTTTTTCAAAATTTATTATGTGTCGTTATAAGATAAATTTCTGTTTGAAAATTATGTGTTGTTTGATCATTTCTTTCCCTCGTTTCAAGGGCCACAGTGTGATCACTGCACTACTTCATACGCCTATGGTTAAGTCTAAGTCTGGTCAGCCATATCGCGTAACCCAATAAAAACGACAGTATAAATATTCAAGGCAAAACATACTTTGAGTTAATGTGCTTTTGCTCTAATTTTATTATAGATCTTTATATTTTTTTTAATATTTTAGATCGTTATATTTTTATTTTTGATGTTTTAGGTCCTTATAACATTATTCATGGAGAGACCTAAAACACCAAAAAATAAAAATGTAAAAACTTAAAACATATAAAAAAAAAAGTGTAGGAATTTATAGCAAAATCAAGCAAAGTACAATGATCTAAAGTTATATTTTTCTCATATTCAAAATTTAGTACGTTGAGCAATATACAATTTGAAATACCTAAAATTGTTAAAAATGAAAAACAACAAATGAAAGAAAATAACAAATAAGCAGAGTATCAGAATGATATCATGTCTTAATTCAAAATCTTAAAACTCAAATTTATGGATCTTTTTTTTTGGTATTAGGTGGATCCTTTTTTATATATTATAAATTAGTTATTAATTAAGAATGACTTTATTCAACATATGAAATTCCACTCACACCTTCTCAACCTAACAATCTTTCCCTCAAATATGAGTTTGCAAGCTCCTTATATCAAAGATATGCCACAAACACTAAAGCTTGTTTGAATGGGTAGAGACCATATTTTTTCTCAAAGAAGGGAAGGGAATGCAAAAACTAGTGGAAGGACACCATTTCTTTTTTCAAAACTCCAACTCAAGTTTATGAGTCATTCTCCTTTATTATATATTACTTGCTATATCCAACTTTGCTTGATATATGATTTCTTACATCAGCTCAAGTCTAATCATATTGAACAACTTAACAAATATTCCTTCTGTTCAAAAATGCAAAGAATTTTTTAAAGAGTTGGATATTCAAAAATATAAAGTATTTTAAGTCTTTTAAAGTTTAATCATTACCTTTTTTTCAAAGGTAATCCCTATGGAATAGATTACTTTATATTTTTTTATAATGAAACACCTTATTAAATAGGAATAAATATAGAAAAATAGGATCAGTTTAAAGAGAAGTAATTATTTTATTTGATGGTGAGATTTGATTAAAAATGTTTTACATTTTTTAACGGATGGAGTATAATTTATTTTCATAAACTATCATTAGATATAAAATCAATATAAAATATAAAGTGACAATATATATTGACATTTTTATAATAAATTTATTGATAAAATCTAGAGATGTAATATCATTTTTTTTTGTTATATTATTAAGAATATTTATCCCGATGAGCGATGACCATTACCATGGCTCACCTTATAATTACCACATAAGTTCATCTATAAGTTAATTTGCCTCATATTAATTAGATAATATAATCTATGCTCTCACAAAGATAATATAATCTTTAATGCAAGAAAAATATCTCAATGCAGGTAGAAAAAATATATACATATACGGTATGACATGACCCACCGAAAAAACCAAAGAAAAGAAAATATAATATTGACTTTTAATGACCATAAAACTGGTAGGTCCACGACGTGCTTGACTTGTGAAATAGACGTTAAAAGTCACAGTTCATATGACAAGAAATGAAACAACTTCTAAATGAGCCCTTATGAATTATTAGTGATCAAAGTCTGGTAATAAGCTTATGAAGAGCTTCATGGGTTCATTTAAGAAAAAATAAGAAAATAATAATTTAAAATTTAAATTGCACGTTAAAATCCGAGATACTGTGAAGATTAATGTTCAATTTCAATTTTTTATTTTTTACATGGTTTGAATGTTGGTTTTCCCGGGCCCATTTGTTTCAACTTATTTTATAAAAAAATCACTTTTTTTTTAAAAAGTTTCTTTGTGAGTTTTTATTACTTTGTTTAAACTTTAAAAATAATCAGTATTAAAAAAGTTAATTTCTGATTAATTTAAGGGCACATTTGTTTAAAATTAAAAAATAAGTAATTTTTAGATAGTTTAGAGATTTGGTAAAAAGGGATTAATTTTATAGAGATTTTATAAAAAGTAGACATTATTTTATGTTTAGTTACAATAATAAAATCGGCCAAAAAAAAGTTAAAATAATAAAATGTGATTGTTAGATATTGTTTTTAAATTTTATGATACCCTTTTTTATTTTTATTTTATAAAAATAATTTATTATATTATTTTAAAATTGTATAATAATTTGTATATCCCATATCTTTAAAACATTATCTCTCATCTACTATATTAGATTATTTTCAAAAACTACTCAAAATAACTTCTAAAGATAATCAAAACAGAATAATCTTTTTCCAAAAAAATAAGCGATTTTTCATAAAATAAGTTAAAACAAACAAGACTAAAGAAGTTACTTTGAGTAGCTTCTAAAAACAATCTAGCTAATACGATAAATGAAAAAAAAGTTTTTTAAATAGGCAAAATACATGAGATATTATAAAATTTTAAAATCATCAGATAATAAATCATTTTGATAAAACGTAAATTAAGAAAAATATCATAAAATTTAAAAATAATTAACTGATAATGATTTTTTTATTATAATCAAATGTAAAATAATGTCTACTTTTTATAAAATATATGCAAAATAATTTTTTTTATAAAAACTCTAAACTATTTAAATTTACTTCTTTTTAATTTTAAACAAACGATCCTTTTGTGTCTCTTGACATACTAGCTAGTAAGATGATTTCATTAAAAAGGCATGCACATGCTTATAGGTCTGAACCATAAAAATGGAAGACCGCAACTTCATTTTCGCTGAACTGTTTCATCTGTTGTCCAAGTCAAGGTAAGCAATAAATATACCCCTTAAAGAACATTAGTGAAAAGCTCGTGTGGATACATTGTTGTTTCGTATAGAAAGCATGTTCAAGATTCCACGTCATTTGGAAAATTCAGTGGATGACCATAATTCAGCATTAATTACACCATTTGATTTTATGGTCAATTTAATTTGTGCGTGGAAAAAATGGTATGAAGACAAGATATTTTCGTTGCTTAATTAAAAAGACCAATATATTTTCTTCTACATATCCTAACTTCCTAAGACTTTAAACAGCTTTATAAAAAAAAGGGATTTAAAAATACATTCTTTCATCATCAATATCCATGATATAAAACAAGAACAAATTAACTTAATAATTTAATATTAATTTAGCATTTAGTTTCAATTTGCAATATCATTGGATATATTGAGTCGAAGTCTATCATCTTATTTTACAAGAGGTTAACTTCAATAGTTAATTAGGATAATTTTGCTTGATTCACAAATTAAGATCAATCTTCTAACAATTTTGAAATGTGTGTGTGTGTGTGACCAAAAAATAATTTCCTTACAGCTATCAAGTCAAAATGCACACAGCACTTCAACATGTATAAAATAGCCTCAATATTAAGATTTCATTTGCCTAAACTTTCCTCTCTCTCCTCTAAAAGATCACTTCATGTAGTCCAAAATCAATAGAATTTTGTAGGTTTGTAACGTGGCCAAAGGTTTTGGGCTAATTAAAAGAATATGATAAATGAGATTCAAAGATCTTGAGATAATTAAATGACAATGAAGGGGAAATCATTCCATCCACACTATTATTCTCCAAAATTATCTTTGATACCATTGCTTGTTCTCTGAATTATTGCAATTGAAACTCCTTCTTTCTCTCTTTTTTTTTCATTCGTCATTTACACACACACACATATATTTAAGATCATAATTTTTTATAGTACAATCTATGGCATTCCATGCATCATTTGCATTGCCCCCATCCAAATTTACACGAACAAAACATTCCTTAATAGCCATACCATCCCTCATTACTAACAATACTTCACCACTTATATCAAGAGTAAGGTCATTCATGGTTTTTCAAGTTGTAAAGGTTAAAGTCTAATTTAGGTTTACAAAGAAAATTCACATGAATTTTCAAGCAAATCCTCAAAAGGGGGTTCAAGTGAAAATAATACAATAGGTAGACTTGAAAGGCTCATTTGCATTTAAAAGAATACCAAATCATTTTTTAAAATTATGTGAAGTAATTAAAATTTTCTAGAGATTCCAAGCCAAGTTCTAGAGTCTCTCAATTGAGAAAGAAAATACATCAATTTGTCACAAATTTTCCTAATAGAGGCATTTAAATCATTTTCTATTCTTGATGCAAAAGAAAATTTCAAAACTTGTTAGAAAACAAGCCTTAATATTACAAATCAAGCATAGCAAAACATTGACCACAGAACTTTCTATTAAATATACAATTTAAGCAACATTCTATCATTAGATTACACATTCAGTTTAATAAATTAATAGGGATAGTATTGTTCTTGTACCTTAAACCCAAAAGACTTGGTTGTAGTTTCTTAATTTTGCAGAACTTATTTGTAAATAAGTCTACTAGACAGGACTTATTCATTATTTTCCCTTAATTTAATTAATTTCTCAATCTCTTGTTACAATTAATAAAATTAAATTTTAAGCTCTAACCCTAATGTGGCTATGCAAAGCTAGCAAGTATATCTATATATTACTTACAAAAACATCCCTTTATCATGCAAGCTTCAAGTTCTACACTCAAATTAGCCCTCTTAAGTATCACCCTAGTGAACAAATTAACTAAATCGTGGCCAAACACTTAAAATCACTAAGAGAAGAGTAAATGAATAGTTATACATCATTAATCACAAAGAGAGAGGAGAAAAACTAACATTAATCCATCTAGTAAAGTGTTTAGATACTCATAATCATCCACAAGCCACAAATATACAAAATACTTGAACACATATCAGATTTCAAGAGGAGAGGAGAAGTAACAAAAAAAAGCAAGAGAATGGAGGTCCAAATGCCTTCAAATCTTAAATTTGCTCTAAGCTCTTCTAACTCCAAAACCTTAGCTCACAAAGCTCCCCATGGTGGTTCAAATTAAGTCAGAACAATACCTCCCAAGTCAAAATAGCAGTATATATATACATCAAATACTAACTTTTTCAGCTAATCAAAACATTTTGTTTTTTTGTTAGCATCAAAAGTTGAGAATAACTTTGCAACTTTGGTCACAACTTTGCTCTGTTATGTACATTTCTCTCATTTGGCATGATTGTTCACCTTTACACCTGATTTCTTTATCTTAATACATTCCAAGGCATCCCTTAATGTCTAAAAACGCCCAACACAACATTAAACTAAAATATTAATAAATTAGCTTGAAAATATCAAAATAGAGCCATGGTTTGAATTTAAAAAAAAAACATGTACATTTTCCTAACTTGAGTATTCAAAATATGTACAATTAAATACTCAAGAAAAATGTAATGAAATGGTATGAAATTCTAGATGTTAAAAGCATCATATTATTTTCAAAAGCTGCTCAAAAGTAGCTTCTCAAACTAATTAAAAATCCTTTTTCTAGATTCTTTGATTATTTTCAAAAATTTAAACAAACATCATCAAATTTCTCATAATATAATTTGTTTCAAGGAAGAAGAAATTTTTCATGAAGAAAGTTTAAACAAACGAGCTGCAAACTACGAAGAAAAAAGTAGAAAACAAAAATAACGTGAAGATGTCCCCCAAATAATTAAGCCATCAAGGTCTGAAAATATGAGATTTCACTTATGTATATATATATATATATATATTCATTTATTTATTGATATAACAAATATCAACATCACTCCATCTTACAAGATGTTCCACAAATAAAACAAGGCAAAGGGTTAAAGAAATGTAGTAACTAAAATTTGATTTTAACAATTATTTACCTAGTGGCTCGTGTGTCTAAGATTTCGCCTAAATATAACCTTACTTTTTTCAATGACACCACAATATCTTTCATATCGAGTCGTGCCTCAGGTAAATCAAGGCAACAATGTAAAGCCAAATCAAAAATTGTTGAAATATGTGGTAATATGTTACCAATATGTCTATTGTCTGTAAGCAGCAAATTGCCATCTAAATATCGATGATTGATTGTGGTATTGATTCGCTAACCCAATCTTTTAAACTTAGACCTTGACCAAACATCTCATCTGTTGGCTTCTTCCTTGTAAGTGTTTCCATGAGCAAAATACCAAAACTATATACATCTCCTTTAACAGAAACCGCTCCTTTCGATCCATACTCTGCATGCCAATTTGATTGCTAAGTGTTCATTAATAGAAATAGCAGAATGTAAGCGTAATATATATTCCTTAGTAAAGGATGTTCAAATGTATAAAAAGAACATAAGAAAAGTAATTAAATAAAATATAATAAAATATGATTACTAAATAATCACCTGGTGCCATATAACCAAATGTAGCCAAAGTTTTCGTATAAATCTTTGACTGCCCAAGGCCTAACAATTTGACCATTCCAAAATCACTAAGATGGGCCACCATATCTTCATCTAGCAAAACATTGCTTGGCTTTACATCACAATGAACCACCGATAAAGAAGAACCATAATGAAGATACTCTAGCGCAGATGCTATGTCGATCATTATATTCAATCTTTGCAAGATATCTAAACAATAGTTATGGGAATACAACCATCTGTCAAGACTTCCATTTGGCATAAATTCCATTATTAGAGATTTAAAATCAAGATTTGAACAACTACTAATGATTTTAACAAGATTCCGATGACGTAAATTGCACAAGGTAGCACATTCAACGTCAAAGCTCCTTAATGCTTCTTCCAAATCTAAGTTAAAAACTTTCACAGCAACTGTTTTTCCACTTGAAAGAATTGCTTTGTATACAGATCCAAAACTTCCCTTGCCAAGAAAATTACTCTCATTGAAACTATTTGTTCCTTGCAAAAGTTCATAATAGGATATCCTAGGTGGGTCCAAATTTAGGAAATCCCTGTTGGTCCTTTCACTCATACGATCCTTCTTACACTTGAGAAAAACTATGCAAGAACTAACCAAAACGATTGCCACCATGATAGGCAATACATGTTTAATCAAAAACATCATTTTAGCTGACTTGTGCTTTTTTTCTATTATACATGGATGGACTTGCAGCTCAGGCTTCCCACAAAGATCTTTATTCATAATATAAGATTCCACTGTAAAATTTTGAAATGGCCTACCGTTTGGAATTTCTCCATGCAAGAAATTGAAGGAGAGATTAATGTATTTCAGATAGGCAAGCGATTCTAATGACTTTGGAATCACACCAGACAAATAATTTTGAGAAAGATCTAAGAACTCAAGGCTTATCATGCCACCAAGTGATTTAGGTATAGAACCTTGTAATTTATTATGAGCCAATGATAGGTTTTGCAAGCTTTGTAAGCTTCCCATGGTTACAGCAATGTTTCCTGAAATTTGATTTCTTGACAAGTTCAACAGTGTAATTGATCTCAAGTTGGACACCTCAGGTGGAATTCTCCCACTTAATGCATTGGAGGATAAGTCTACGACCAAGATATCTTTGAGATTCCAAAGAAAGGAGGGAATTTGAGAAGTCAATTTGTTAAAGCTGAAGTTCAACTTCTGCAAAGAAATAAGATTCTCAAGGCACCTTGGAATTGTTCCTGAAAACCTGTTGTTGGCCAGATTCAACACACTCAAACTTTTGACTTGGCAAAGTTCTTCAATGATAGACCCTTGCAATTTGTTGTCACTGAGGTCTAAAAGTTGTAGGCTTTGTAATTTTCTAATTGTAGTAGGAATCAACCCATTCAAATCATTTCCACCCAAATATAATGCCACCAAATTGGTTAAATTCCCAAGTGCACGGGGAATATCACCACTAAATTTATTATCATTTAAATATAATTTATTGAGCTTAGAAGCATTCGCAATGCTTTTTGGAATTTGTCCAGTAAGTTCGTTCCCCTCCATATTAAAAAATTTCAGGTTGGGAAGACCACTTCCTAAATATGATGGGAGAAGGCCAGAGAACATATTCGTTCCAAGGTGCACTCGCACTGCTACTGAGATGTTGAATATATTGGAGGGAATATGTCCACTTAAATGATTCATTGACAATTCTAATTGTTCAAGTTTATCAAGATTGCTTATGTCATTAGGTATAGAACCTGCATGAAAAGAAAAACTGAAATATAATACTTCTACAGATGGATGGACTAGCAAGCAAAAAGAACAACTCACGAGTAATAATTTGTGTTATAGTATATATGAATGCATCACTTGATATTACATAAACTACACATACATGTGTTTTTTTCTTTGGGTAAAAAACTGCACGTACTTGTCTAAAAACTTTCAGGTATATGCAGCATTTGGATTGATAGATTTGCATTTGGATTTGAATTTTAGATTTTAAATATCACATTTAAAATTGATGTATTTAAAATCTTTTATTTGAATAGGGTAAAATATTTCAAAGGAATAAGAGAGATTAATTGAAATTCGAAATAACTGAAGATTGAAAATGACAAACTTACCTTAATCAGCAAGTGCTAATCTCTAGAATTTCTTGTCACTTCATAACATTTTCCTTGCATTTTATTATATTTGGGCACAATTGTATATACATTTTAAAATTCACATCATAGCTTTATATTTTAATAATTTTTGAGCTAATTTCATACTATTTTGGTTTAAGGTTGTGTGCTAGAGTTTGGGATTTAGAAGAGTGGGAAGTTTGCAAAGGATTGAAGTTTTGCGGGCATTTGAAGCTCATTTCCTTGGTTTTGTTTTTCTTCTCCCTTTCCCCTCTTTCAATCTAATATACATTTGAATATTTTGCATCTTTGTAGCTTTTGGATGATTATAAGTAGCTAGACACTTTGTTTTAGGATTATTTTGAACCCCTATAAAAATTAACCCTAATTTCTCCTATCTTTTTTGTGATTAATGATATATAAGTGTTTATTTTGCTCTTCTCTTAGTGTTTCTAACTTCTAAGTGATTGGCCATCATTTATATGTTTACTCATTTGTGTAATACGAGAGAGGTCTAGCTTGAGTATAAAACTTAGATAAAATAGTGCAAGAACTTGAAGTTTGCATGAAGAATGGATGTGTTTATTAGTAAGATAGATATATACTTGCTAACCTTATATAGCCATATTATGGTTGAAACTTAAAAATTGAGTTTTATTAATTGTAATAAGAGATTGAGCAATATATTAATAAAATTAAACACTTGTTCTAGATTTGAATTATAATAAGCAATAGATTTGGATTTGGATTTGATAGATTTCTAAGTCCTAACTTATTCAATTCATTAAATTAGAAGTAGATTTAGAATTATCAGGTGTGTGTGTGAGTGTTGGACAAGGGTATACCTGTGAAGAAGTTGCCACCCATATATAATCCTTTCAAAGAAGTGCAATTAGGCATTGATTTTGGAATGCTTCCCTCCAACTTATTGGAAACAACAGAGAAAATTTCAAGTAAAGGGACTTGATGGCATATATCTTCGGGCAAATTGCCAGATAATTGGTTGATGCCAAGGCTAAACTCTCTCATAGAAGGCGTGTTGAAAAGAGACCGAGGAATTTCACCTATAAAAAGAAAAAAAAAATGCACATATGAATGTGTTCCCTATTATTTCCTTGTTACATATGCTAATATGACTTGGTTGATCCATAACATTTTGGTCCAACTGATTTGACAAACTACAAGCTACTACCACATTTAATTGATTATGAAAATGGGATTCAATTAGAAGATGATGAGTGTGCTAAAATTTATATTTTTATATAAGGAATTATAATATACTCCGGCCATTCCATTCACAATAAGAACATTAGTAACAACTTTATAGATCCAAAAAAAGTTAGTTGAAACCTTAATCCTTTGAAACATTATATATCTTTTTAATTATACTTTTAATAAATATAAGTGCCTTAATAATGACAATTGAAATTACAGTTAATTTTTTTCAAAAGGAATAATAAATAAATTATGGGTATAATTGAAAAATATTATAAAAACTACTCAATGTCTTATATTTTAGACAACCAAACATGGTCTGATAGGAATATTGGGTTCAAATTTTGGGAATAATATAAGACAAGTTTTGCTACCCCTTTTAATTCTTTTTTCTTAGTAATAGGTGTTATATGTTTACGGCAAGCCTTAAAATTTATGCAAACTTTATGTCAATTATGCCTTTTTAATATCAGCCCCTTCTTTTCTTGTGAGTGGAATTTAGTTAAAGGAAAAGATTGATGGATAAGTAGAGTGAGCATACCTGTAAAGGAATTGAACTGTAAAAACAAGTAATTGAGCAACGTTTTATTGCCAATTGACGTTGGGATGGTGCCATTTAAATTATTTCCCTCCAAAGATAAATCCGTTAGAGAAGACATATTGCTGAAAAGAGATGATGGGATTTCACCTGCTTAAAATTAGAAGTGAGCAACCACTAATATAAGATAATAGTTACAAGGCTCTGACATTGATCTATCTTTAAATATCGATATTCTCGTGTTGATCATATATATATATAACTCACTTTTAATTGTAATTAAATTATCGATGTTCTCTTAAAAAAAATTCCAGTTTACCTTTTTTAAATTCATCATCTTTAACACAATTTTCTCTCTCATATATAACATTTACTCTATTCATAAAAAATTACAAAAAGATAAAATTGGAAGAAATTATACTCCCTCCGTTCAAAAATGTAAGGCATTTTTAACTGAATCTCACCCCCAATAAAATAGTTATCTACTTTTCAACTAACCCTATCTTTTCATATTTACCCCTATTAAAAATCCTACAATAAATATAAAGTCATTATCAATAGGAGTACTTTTGAAAAAAAAAGGCAATGATTTACACCTCAAAAGATTAAAAATGCTTTACATTTTTTAACAGAAGGAATATATGATGATCCATCTTTTTGTTTAAAATGACTAATAAAAAGAACCATAAAGTATTATTAGGTGACTTATATATATATATATATATATATATGGGATTAGAGGAGTATCTGATATGGATCCTATGTAGGTAGCTTTGTCTACCATCTTTGTCATGTTTTTTTTTTTTTTTTTACCTTCTCATCAACTGGCTTTAATTGTAGTCCAGTCTTTTTGAGATAATTTATATATATTTTTGGCAATGAGATTTTTTTTTTAATACATAACTTCTTTAAGGATTTTATTCAGTCGAATATTAAATTTATTTGGGAGAATGACAGTTGACAGTTAGATCCTTGATAAAATTTTCTATAAAATAAATTATAAATATCAATTCAAATAGTTACAAACTAAAATTTCTGTTACAATCTAAAAATTATATCTGATATTTGAATACTTATTTATAATTGAAACTCCTGGATTTGTAATTATTTGGATTGATATTTTCAACTTATTTTTAAAAAAAAAAATTGTCAAAGACTTAACTGTTAGTAATTCAGTATTTTGGGACCTAATTGTTATTCTCGCAATTTATTTTCATTTAGCTGGCACCTGTTAGAACTATTAGCTCAGTAAGAAAACTATGAAAGGATTTACGATTTTTTTTTTTTGGGAAGCTTCACTCTTTTCAGGTGATTAATTATCATATTTGCCTCATCCTTATGGCTCTTTATTATATTTCATATTCACTTTAATTTCGGAGTAAACAATCTAGCTGAGAGTTAATTGACACCTAAATCTAGAGGAGTTAAATTTTAGGAACTCGGCTGTAACTAGGTTAATACTACAAGAATTAAATGACTAATTTTTCCTTTGTTTGTATACAAATAGAATTATTAAATTATTACTACTAGAAATCATGACAGATCAAAACATGAAGAAAATGAGCAATGAATATATAATTTAAGACACAACAAACAAATCATAGATATAATTAAAACTCATACCTTCCAAGTTGGCGTGTGAAAGATATAAATATTGAAGGTTTGTCAAATTTCCAATATCGCTTGGTATGATTCCTTTGTTGAATGTGTTTGTGCTTAATTCTAAATCTGCTAAATCTTTGCATTGATGCCAAATAGAGGGCATTTTGCCAGACAATTCATTTTGAGCTAGCCAAAGTACTTCAAGTTTTGGAAGCCCAAGGCACAAATTTTCTGGGAGACTGCCAGTGAAATTATTTTCTAGAAGATTAATGCTTTCAAGCATTGAATTATTAAATATTGAAGATGGTATAGAACCAGAAAACTGATTGGTTGAAAGATCTATCATCCACAACAGTGGAAGACTTCCAATCTCAGTAGGAATGGTTCCTTCAAAAATTAAAAACAAACTAAAATGTGTTAGTATCCATTTTAATAGCATGAACATTGTAAGTTAATTTTAACCTTCATAGTTAGCATATATGCCAGAGAACATTTATATATTGTATCTTTAAGTTAATTCTTTTAATATATATATATATATATATACCCATTCCATTTCAAAATATAGGATACTTTAATTTTAACTACCTTTACAAGGATTCAGAAAATAGTAAAAAAAAAATTTGAATCATTAAATAGGTGGAAAAAAAACATTATTACTACTTTCTAAGATTACCCTCCAATGAAAATTAATCTATTTTAATTACTTTTATTACTTTTTTCTCATATAATATCTCTCTACAATACATTTAATAAGGACATTTATGAAAAGAAAAATATAATACAATCCACTTTCTGCAGAGTGTTTTACAGTTTGAACAAACATTTTAACTGATAGAAAGAAGATGTTCTATATTTTCAACCGGAGGGAGTATATAAGAATTTTGAGTTTCCTAAAAATAAGAAGGAAAAAAAGAAAGATTTAATTTCATCATCCTAAAGGGAATTATATCAAGGTAACCAAATATATTTTCTTCTATATAAAAAACAGATATAGATCTTACAATCTTTTCAAGATACATACCTGAGAGAGCATTATATGACAAATTCAATAGTTCAAGCGAAGATAAGTTGAAAACTGCTTGGGGAATAGGTCCATAAAGTTGGTTAACCGTGAGTAGTAACTGTTTCAAGTGCTCAAGTCTTCCTACCTCAGCTGGAATGGTCCCTTCAATTAAATTCTCACCCCAATCCAAGATTTGTAACCTTGACAAGTTGCATACAGATATTGGAATGAACCCATTAAAACTATTACTGCCAAGACTCAAGAGTTCTAGTGTTGATAAATCTCCAATCTGCGTTGGAACTTTCCCATCAAATTCATTGAAACTTAACTTGAGTAGTTTCAATCTACGTAATTGAACCAACTCGTCTGGTATATGACCATGAAAATTGTTGTTACTAAGATCAAGTTCAACAAGGAATGAGAGATTACCCAACTGTGGAGATACTATGCCTTTAAGACCAATGCCACTAAGATTCAAGGAACGGACTCTTCCATGGCGAGTATTGCAACTAACACCAGCCCAATTACAAGGAGAAGAGGAGATTGACCAATTAGCTAAAAAATTGTATGGATCAGAAGTGATAGAGGATTTAAGAGCAAGTAGTGCAGATTTGTCAGTGGTGATATTGGTTTCACTCCAAGCTAAAGAGGCTATGGAGGAATGGAAAAGGAAGATGAAAATGAAGGAAGTAGGTTTTCTCATTTTTGCATATAAGACTCGTCAAAACTGCAAGTATTAAGCATCCAAGATTGGACACATCATTTTATACTGTTTCAAACCCAAAGCAAGTCAAGGTGTGCGAACACAATATGCCAAATTGAAAAAGGACACCCCTACTGGTTGGAATAAAAAAGTTTATATTAACTCAATTTTATAACCAAATATATTCGTATAATGCACGTTAATTTTTTTACAATCTAAATTTTGTGAAGCAAATATATTTAATTTTAATTACTCAACCATTTTCCTTATAATAGAAACTCAGTTAATCAAACAAATTAAGCACAATCCTTTATTGATGATGTGAAGTTCACTAGTATATTGCAATCTCATTTGAGGTAAGATTCAAGAAATTAAATTGAACAACTCAATCCAACCCTAATTGGTGGCCATTAATCAACCAGCGTCTTAAATTTTCTTTTGTTTCATAATTTATTTTGAGCGAATAATTTTTTTTTAGATTTTCTTTTCAATATTTATTTTTATTATTTACTCCCTTTGAACCACAATATACAAGTTATTGTTAACTAATTTATATTTCTCAAAAAAGTTGGCTAAAATCTTAATTTTCTAAAAGTTTTGAAGGCTTTTCAATCATACCCTTGAGTACAATAAATAAAACATTTTATTTATTCAAAACACACTGATGAATTACTTGAATGAAGTATAATAAATTGATGGTATAATTGAAGAAAAGTATATAAAACTTACCAAATGTTTTATATTTTGAACCAAACAACACTTTTAAAAAATGCCTAGTAATGGAGTGTAATATATCATTGTTGACTCTTTAATAATGTTCATCTATCAGTCTATGGAATTGCAAAGCAGTTCCACATCGATGTTCGCCGCAAGGACATTCATTGTCGGCCAGACCTGAAAGTCACCTTCAACAAGACAAGAAACAACTACAAAATATCAAGGACATTCATTGTATGTGTGTGTGTGTGTGTGTTTTTTTTAATACATAACTCAAAATATGAGTCCGTGACTCATGTATAGACTAAACCAATTTCATTTGGTACAACTTAATTAATATGGTAAGTGGAAATTTATTTGAACTGATTTTTTTAAACAAATTGAGAAATATCTGTGCATAAGAGAATAAGAGAATGCCAAAAAGGAAAAGTAAGAGAATGAGAGAATAAATAACTTTCTTATTATTTTAGTGTGTAGAATATAATTGAAATGCCCTCTATTACTAAGAAAGCTATTACTAAGAAAATAAATATAAAATATAGTAATATGAACAAAAATAACTATGAAAATTGCACCGTAAAAGACGTTAAAGCGAAAGAAGAGAAAGAAATTGTGCCTTCTATAATTTCTTTTGTCATCATTTTTCCATTCACAAAAATATCAAAGTCACACATCATTTGACGAGAAACGGATCTTTGAATTATTGTTTCCTTATGAATTATTTTGGCAACTCATCACTTTTTGAAATTCTTAAAATTGTATTGAACTAAGATATATTTTAGATTTAAACAAAACCTGAATGAAATTTTAGAGATTATGTCTTTAATTTTTCCAAAATATAAAATATGAAAAAAGAATTCATGTTAAAGAAAGAAAAATGACAAAGTGTGAAATTATTTTCTTAAAACAAAAAATCTTTTATTTATTGGCAATTGGTTCTATAAAAATTGCGTGTCATATAATTTAACCTCGGCGGCCCACAAAATTCATTTACTTTAATTTTATTATTTCATTTGTGGTCAAAGTTGGCAGGTGATGGATACCCCTAAAGAATATTAGAAAGAAGCATGTGAGGATACATTTGTCCTTTCACGTGTAGAAAACCTGTTTAGTATAGCTCGGAATTGGAACTGAAAAAGAAACACTTTCATCTAATTTGTCAAAAGAAAAATTCAGATAATGACCATAATTCAGCATTATTTCTCCATTTGATTTGATGGTCAATTTGATTAGTGCGTAGAAAAAATGGGCATGAAGACAAGATATTTTCGTTGCTTAAATCTCGGGACGCAAACTAAGAATTTGAAGACAGAAACTAACAGAAATAAATAATTTGAAACATGATATATTAAAAGAAAAAAGAAAATGACAATTAATGATCACATAAGAACATTAAAGATAATTATAAATCATGAATTATTAAAATTTAACAGAATATGGTCATTACTTACAATTAAAAAAATATAAATATTTAGTTAAGAAATTAATAAAATATACTTGAAATTATTTGTAACGTTAATTAAAAATTTATAAAATTCAATTATAAATATCAATTTTTTGCTATCAATATATAAATAAATTACTTAAAAAATCATAAAAATATACTTGGAATTATTTATAAAGGTAGTTGGCAATTTATGAAAGTTAATTGTGAATGATAAACTAATCACTTGTAATTTTTTCTGTCAATATATAGATAAATTGCTTAAAAAATTTATAAAATATACTTAAAATTATTTGTAATATTATTTGAAATTTATGAGGGTCAATTGTGAATTAAAATTCAATTACTTCTAACTTTTAGCTATCGCTTGGGAAAGCAATAAAAAATACTTGAAAATTTTGTAGCGTTAGTTGAAAATTTATAAAAATCTATTGTAAATATCAAGTCAATTAACAAAAGATAATTTATTATAAATAAGGATCATGATTTGTTATTGAAATTTAAAAAATTCAAGACCTATAATTATCATTATTATTTTTATCGTCCCTAATTGTTATTTTCTTTAAAAAAAGGTAAAGATTAACGTAATGAGTACTTTTTTATAGTAAAATACGCTAACATCTTTATAATTTATCTTTTTATAGTAACTTTTTTTCCATTTTCAAAATCCATGGAAGCCTCTTTTGAAACCAAAAATTACATAATATATACTTGGCTAAAGTATTCCTTCACTCATTTAACTTTGCATAAGATTTTATTTTGATCTCTTAATTTTATAAAATATATTTTCGGTCCTCTAATTTTAATACCGTTAGTTTTATCATAAAAAAATTTATATTAATTTTTAAATATTAATAAAATATTCTCAAATGTTGACATATTAAGTTTAATTTTTATAATAATAATTGACATCAAAAATAATTATTTAAAATTAACAATTTTAGGATTAAAAGACTAAAAAAATATTTCATAAAATATATAAAATTAGAAGATAAAAGTATACTTTAACCTATATACATCCTCTTTATTTTAGATATTCTATTTTCAACCATCGATCTAATATTTAATTTACAGTCAAATCACATGTTGGGACCAAAATACTCCTCATTTACATAACTATAATTTAATATCTGCGGCATTTTTGTTTCTTTCTTTGTAATTTTACACTATATATGTATGTATGTATAGAGAGAGAGTAGGAACTTATATGTAATGACTCAAAATGAGTCCTAACTGATGTATAGACTAAACCCATTTAGATCCAATATATATTCTAAGTGGAAAATTATTTGAACTAAATTAAAATGGAGAAAAACTGATATACTTAGCCTTATATATTTAATATATTTATTTACAATTAAATTAAGACATGTGAATCTTCTCTAAATTATTTATTCTATAATACACTCTTGTTATTAATATTATTAATACATTAAATTTCACTTGTTTAAATTTGATTAGATAAAAGTATATTAAATATATAAGATTTAGTACCTAAGTCACCCATTAAGAAAATCAAAATTAATAAAAAATAAAAATTAGTAAAATTAAAATCAATTTCTTAGGGGGTAAATAGCAATTTTACTCTTAAACGACAAGTCTAAGAGCGTTTAGAATCCTAAACCTTTTTTTTTAATAATTTTTTTTAATTTTGAAAATGATATAATGTAATTCTATCACTAATAAAAGTTAACTTTGATTATTAGTTGATAAAAAAATAAGAAAAAAAAAAGCAAGGAAAATTTTCTCGGTTTTTCCTGTCAGGTCCTATTTGTAATTTTGAGTCTTTTCTCTTACTTTTTGATCAAGTAAAAGTAAACTTTTATTGATGATAGAGATTGTATTGCACCATTTTTAAAAATTAGAAGAATATTGCACGACAATAATTGTGTCTCATATGCTCTCAGACTTATAGTTTAAGGGTCAAGTTATCATTCAACCCATTTTTTAAAACATCTAAACTATTTTATTTATTGGTAATTGAGTCTATAAAGAAGAATTTATACAAAAAAAAAAAAAAAAGCAGATGCTCATATGTCTGTCCCATTAAAAATTGCGTGTTGTATAATTTCATTTGGAGACCGCATTTCATTTTCATTGCACTATTTTCGGTGTTGAAGACAGATATTTTCGGTGCTTAAAAATACCAATATATTTTCTTCTACATATCCTGAGATAATTTGAAGAGCTTTAACTACCCAAAAAAAAAAAGAATTTAAAGGATACAATCTTTCACCATGAATCCATGATATAAAGCAAGCACAAATTAACGTAATAATTTAATATTAATTTAGCATTTAGTAGCAATTTGCGATGTCATTGATACAGTGAATCGAAGTATATCATCTTATTTTGCAAAAGATTAACTTCCATATAGTTAATTAGGGTAATCTTGGTAGTTAAAAAAATTATGAGATTGAAAGCGCGTTCACAAAAATCAACGTCGATGAAAAAGAAAAAAAAACTCAAGGGCCTTAACATCTAGTAATTAACAAAAATAACGGATAAAACTATAAATATTTAATTAAAATAAAATAAATTGTATGGACTTAATTTAAAATTGAGGAAAACTATAAGGATCTACATATTATACTTCACTATGAATTATGAGATAAAGTTTTACATAAATGCAAGAAGCCCATTATTTTTCTCCATGAAAATATAATGATTCTACAATACACTAGAAATAAATAATAGATATTAAAAGCAAAGATTAAACTTCTTCCGTCTTCGTCCCTAAAATATGTAAGTCCATATTACCTATATATATATATATATCTAAATCTTGGGCAGCATATATTGTCCAATGCCCAGCCCAGTCCATAAGTCATTTTTTTTTATTTTTTGGATTGGGCTGGGCAATTTTTGACCTAGCTGAGCTGAACAAAAACGCCAGATGAACAGGCCTAGTTCTTTGCCTTTTGGACAACATCGTCTGGTTTAATTCTTCGGCTAAAGGCCCAAGCAATAGATGAAATGCTTGTTTGACATGTGAGTTAGTTAATTTGTGTAAATTAAAGCTTTGTTTTTTTTTTATTTACAAAATTAACTTTTTGCAATATCTTATTTTTCATCTACATCTAATGACATGGCATTGAAAACATATTACCTGATGGACAAGAAGCGCAAAGTTAAAAACGGTGAGATGCCTTCTATCTACTTAAAAGTAAGTAGTTTGAACCCAAATTTTTTAATCCACAATCACTTCATAGATACCTTTGTTATGTATATGCTTCATTTTATATTGAATTGGGCTATTCTTGTTTGCAAGTTGAGGTAACCATAATTAGAAATTTGTAGTAACATCTTGCATTACATTACCGTTTGATTTTAGGTTATAATTGCATAGCTTTCATATAAAATTCAGAGAACACAACTTCATTAATTAGTCATTTTATCATTTTAAAGGCATCTCTTTTGCACTGCTAATTTTATATTAGAATTTTTCATATTTTGGTCTTTATATTAAGCTGAAGTCTAGGAAATTTTCATTTAGTGAAGGAACAAATTTTAGGCATCAAACTAACACCTCGAATCAATCTAAAAATATGTTTTGATAGCAGTTTCCAACTTTCAAATATACTTTTCTAAAAGAGTACATTTGAAACAAAAAATGAACCGGCACTAAATTAACCTATACCTTACTATTTGGGAAAAAAGGGGGGCTTAAGATTGACCTATACTATATTGAGTCAGTATTTGTTTAATTAAGTGTTTAAGTGACTAATGCATCATCACAAACTGATATATTAAAAAATATCAAGTCTCATTTGTTTATAAACTGATCAGTTTGATTTAAGTTTTTGTATTGTTTCTTTCTTTCTTCTTAAATCGATAGGCAAATACGTAAAATGCTTTGTGAGGGTGGGTTGGTGATTAAAACTGGAGAGTAACTGAGGAACCTAAACTAGCAAGTATTAAATTAACTACAATTCATAATGGTAGTCAAACTCTATAAAGTAATCTAATTATAGTAAACCTGGTCGTCAAATTTTAGAACTAATACAAACATTAATTATAGTTTACATTTGATTTGTATTTTTTTTTATTTGATATGATATTTTCTTTCACTCAAAATTTAGTGAAATCTTCATGCTGATTCTTAATCATGTTTTGATTACCAAATCTTTATGAAAATAGTACTCATTACTTTATTGTCGTCTAATATGATCTATGCATATATCTACAATTGAATTTGAAAATATTTCATTAACCAGAGTGAATCACGAGTCTGAGAAAATCAACACTAGTATGAGTCTATAATTAAGTCTGAGAAAATCAACATATTTTTTAAAATATTAAAAATATAAACTAGTCCACTGGTTCAATAATCAACTTAACGAGCTTGATAATATTAGAATGGATTTAACGTTCTCGTCATAATTCAAATGTACTGTCACTAAATTTGCAATAATAAAAGTTTAAATGCATCATATATGAAATAGCACAAAAAAATTAAACATCATCATTCCATTTCTGGATGTTATTACAATAATAAAAATTGACTTAATAACAATTATTCAAGTAGTTAGTGGTGTAACTCTTAGCGCTTTTGATAAACGAGCCTTTGTTTTTTTCAGTATTACCACCACATCTTCCATATTAATCCGTGCTTCAGGTACATCAAAACAACAATCTAAGGCCAATTCAAGAAGTGATGATATATGTGACAATATGCCGTCAATATTTTGACTATCACTGGGCAGCAAATTGGCATCTACGATATTGATAATTGAATGAGGTGTTGATTTGCAAACCCAATCTTTCAAACACATACCTTCAACAAACATCTCGTTGGTTGGTTTCTTTCTTGTAAGCATTTCCATCAACAAAATACCGTAACTATACACATCTCCTTTAATGGAAGCAATTCCTTTTGATCCATACTCTGTAATATGTCAAGAACTAGAATGGTTCATATTTGTTGGTGATTGAATAATGTAATATTTCACATAGTAAAAATTAAATAGAAATCAAATAATAAATATTATGTTAGTGTAAAAACTACCTGGTGCCATATAGCCTATCGTAGCCAAAGTCTTGGTATAAATTTCCATTTGTCCTTCACCTAACAATTTGGCAATGCCAAAATCACTAAGGTGAGCCACCATATCTTCATCCAACAATACATTGCTTGGTTTTATATCACAATGAACAACTGGTGTAGGAGAACCATGGTGCAGATACTCTAAAGCAGCTGCCACATCAATCATAATATCCAACCTTTGTAGGATGTCTAAATAATAGTTATTAGAGTGTAACCATTTGTCAAGACTCCCATTTGACATGAATTCCATTATTATGGATTTAAATTCACCATTTGAGCAATCACTGATTATCTTAGTGAGATTGCGATGACGTAAATTGCGCAAAGTAGCACATTCAGTGTCAAAACTCCTTGATGTTTCTTCTAGACTTGAGTTAAATACTTTGACAGCAACCATCTTTCCATTTGGCAAAACAGCTCTATAGACTGATCCAAAACTTCCCTTTCCAAGAAGATTACTCTCATTAAACCCATTTGTTCCTCGTAAAAGCTCATAATAGGATATCCTAATTTGTGTCTCAAAATGTATTAAATCCTTGTTGGCTGAATCATTAACATGATCTCTCTTATGCTTTATTATAATAAGGATTATGCATAAAGCAACAAAAATGACAACCACGACAGGCAATGAGCATTCTAACAACAACATAACCTTACTTGAGTTATGTATATTTCCTTTTCTACATGGCCGGACTAGTAGTTGGGACTTTCCACAAAGATCTTTATTCATCATAAACGAATCAAATGTAAAATTTTCAAAAGGCCCACCATTTGGAATTTCCCCTTGCAACAAATTATATGAAAGGTTAATGTATTTTAGATAGACAAGTGACTCCAATGACTTTGGAATCAAACCAGACAAGTGATTTTGAGAGAGATCCAAGAACTCCAAGCTTACCATGCCACCAAGTGATTCAGGAATAGGCCCTTGTAATTTGTTGTGAGCCAAAGATAGGTTTAGCAAAGTTTGCAAGCCACCCATGGTTGTAGGAATGTTTCCTGTAATTTGATTTCTTGACAATTTCAAGACTATAATTGATTTCAAGTTTGATACCTCGGGAGGAATTCTTCCACTCAATGCATTGGAGGATAAGTCTAAGACCAAAATATCTTCAAGACTCCAAAGAGAAATGGGTACATGAGAAATTAATTTGTTTGAGCTAAAATCCAACTTTCGCAAAGAAGTATTTGTGAGGCACCTTGGAATCATTCCTGAAAACATGTTGTTGGCTAGATACAACTCGCTCAAACTTTTGATTTGGCACAATTCGTTTATGATCGGCCCTTGCAATCTGTTGTTACTGAGGCTTAAATGTTGAAGGCTTTGCAATCTGTTAATTGTATTTGGAATCGGCCCATTCAAATCATTCCCATCAAGATATAATGCTATCAGTTTTGTTAGATTTCCGAGTACATTGGGTATAACTCCACTAAATTTATTACCTGGCAAATCTAACATGATGAGCTCAGAAGCATTTGAGATGCTATTTGGAATTTGTCCAATAAATTGATTATGTCCCAACTGCAATTTATTCAGGTTGGGAAGGCCAATTCCAAAATTTGATGGGAGAAAACCAGAGAAGGAATTATTTTCCAGGGAGAGAAATGTCAATGTGGAAATGTTGAATATATGGGAAGGAAAGGGTCCATTGAAATTATTAGATGAGAAATCCAATTCTTCAAGCTTATCAAGATTGCCTATCTCCTTGGGTATAAATCCTAGAAACGAAAAGGTGTTGGATAATTATAAACCCCAAAAAAACTAATGGATGATAGCATTTTTCATAATAAAATATAGAAAAAATTGAAAAAAAAACAGGTGATATGTTTTGTATATAACAAAAATCATGTTTCAAAAATCTGAGTCCAGTTCTCTATATTACAAGAAAAAAAAATCTACATATCTTATTAATTTTGAGTTCTTCCCAATTTTTGATATGCTTATTAGCCCATACATTAAAGTGGGGAATCCAAATTTCATATCCATCTATGAAGTTAGTGACCTCCTAGCTTTTGAGAACAATTAATAAAACGACAAATGAATAGTGTGCAATTCGTGTCTCAAATTTTAATGTCATAATAAAGACACTAATACAAGATCGCACGTCCTTTTTTTTTTTAAGCTTCTTGAAAGTAATGTGGAGAAATTTATGAGTATAATGTTTAAAAAGTTAAATTTTGATTCTTACTATCATTTCGTTTCATATATATCAATGATCAAGTTAGGAGGGGGGGGAAAAAAACACACACACACACACACACAAACTCATATATATATATATATAGAGAGAGAGAGAGAGAAGGGTGAGTATAATATAGAGCATACCTGAAAATGAGTTCATATCCAAAAACAAGGCTAGCAAAGAGGAGCAATTACTTATTGATTTTGGAATGTTTCCTTCTAAATGATTATTAACAACCACAAAGACTTCAAGTGAAGAGAGCGCTTGACATATCTCTTCTGGCAAATTACCATTGAAATGGTTGTTGGAAAGATAAACCTCTATCAAAGAAGGCATGTTGAAAATAGATTGAGGAATTTCACCTGTGAAAAAAACACACAATTTTTGAATTTCTTTACTAATTTAAGATGACCTGATCATTTGCCATATATCTTGCAAATTTGGTGCGTGTTTGTGTGCACACTTGTGGCTTTTTGGTCTATGTAGTATGCATGAATAAACTATAAACTCCCTTTGTCTGTCTGTCTGCCTGTCTCTGTGTGAATGGATTGAATCTTTTTGTACTCTTTTTTTTTTTTTTTACCTTGCATAAGCAACAACTTTTAGCCTTAAGTTACTAGTGATTATGAAAAAAAAAATGATTCTTTTAGAAGATATAAGTGTACTAAAACGTTTATTTCCATTTAAGGACTGAAGGTATTTTCACCAAGAAATTTGGCGATGCTATAGAACTGTGCTTTTCAAATAATAAATGGAATTTTGTTAAAGCATAAAATTGATGGATATGAGTAAATTGAGCATACCTGTAAAGGAGTTGTAATCAAGATATAAATATTCCACCATCGTCTGATTTCCAATTGACATTGGGAGACTGCCATTTAAACTGTTCTCTGATAAATACACTTCTCTTAAAGAAGAACTTCGAAAGAGAGATGATGGAATTTCTCCTGTTTAAAATTTAAAGCGTGATAAAAAAGGATAATTAATGATATTACATACTATTAATAATCCATATGCCTTGCTTATTAAGCCTATATTTTAGGGTAGTCTCTCTTGATAATCCAAATGCCTTTTTTTTTTGTCATGCAATTTTCAAAAGAATCCCTGTACTGTGCAGCTTCTTTTCGTCAATTAAACGTTCTGATTTATTATTGATTATAGAAAAATGATTCTGCAACAAGATAAAAGCGTAAACGTTTTTTTTTTTATTTTGATTTAGGGAATTGAAGTATTCTCAATTAGAAATTTTGGAGATAATATAAAACAAGCTTTGCTTTCACCCATATGGACATATATAATAGAAAAAATTTTATGATAAATCGAAATTACAAGACCTACATATTAATTTTCCCTATATAATATTATATGATGAATAGAATTTTGTTATAGAATAAAATTAATGACTGAGTAGATTGAGCATACCTGTTAAGGAGTTTTGTTCTAGATATAAATATTCCAACAACGTGCAATTGCCGATGGATGATGGAAGTCTACCTTTTAAATTGTTTCTTGTTAAAGACACTACCATTAATGAAGAAATGTTGAAGAGAGACGATGGAATTTCACCTATTGAAAATTAAAAATGAGAAAAAGCATAATTAATATTATAATGACAATAATCCTAACCATGCTAAATTAAATTTTGTTGAATTTAATAATTATCTGGATTAGAATTAATTAATTAATGGGAATATATATTTAATTTTATTTTAAGCAATTATTTTTCTTTTAATTTTAATGTTAAACCTAGAATAAAATGAGTCTCATTTTTATATAAAATTAGAGAATCAAAAGAATATTTCAGCCAAAAATTACACATTGAAAAAAAAAATTATAAGATGGGTAAATAAGCGTACCTGTAAAGGAGTTGTAACTTAAATCTAATCTTTCAAGCAACGCCCAGTACCAATTGATATTGGGATATTACCTTGTAGATTGTTTCGACCTAAATTTATTTCTCTCAATGAAGAAATATTGAAAAGAGACAAGGGAATTTCACCTGTTTAAAATTTAAAATAAGTGCAAAAAAAAATGTTACTTTCCATTAAAGCTTTATAAGGCTAAGGCTCTGAAATTCCAACATGATGTTAATTAAATTGATCATGGCGTGTCTGGGAAGAGAAAAAGTGAGATAGAATTACATAATGGAGCAAGAAAATCTTTAAGGAACCATATAAATTGACCCAATCTTTTGAGTGTTAAAATATACATGTGTGTGTTTGGATGTATGTCTACGTGCTTCCTCCAATCACTTAATATAGGCAAACTAACTAATTAATATTGTACTTACCATTAAGAAATG